>NW_008794083.1:1712738-1725821 GCF_000699145.1 Aptenodytes forsteri
CCATCCCTGGAGGTATTTAAAAGACGTGTAGATGTGGCACTTAGGGACATGGTTTAGTGGTGAACTTGCTAGCGCTAGGTTAATGGTTGGACTTGGGCATACTAAAAGTCTTTTCCAACCTATACGATTCTGTGATTCTTAGCTTCCTAGTATACAGACAACACCAGTGCTAAACCACACTATCACATTCTCGCTGTCTCTCTCATTTGTACTCTACAGTTCACAAAACACAAGCATAGTGTCAGATTGACTGAATCACAATATTCTGTGGTCCTCTCTCTCGAAGAGCACTTCCAAGTCACCGATCTTTGACATATGCATTGATAACACTGTAACAAAGGGGAAAGAGTACTGATCTGTTCCAGAGGACTTTGGAGCTGGTCCTTTGTCAATACGCAGTGGGGGGGGGAAAAAAGCCACTAGATGTGGTGTCAGTTATCTCACATGACAAATACAAGAAGATGTACATAACCAGTATGAAAGTGAACACAGTCTAAACATGCATGTATCATTCTTGTAAAACTTGAAGATGGTAAAAACAAAAGAAAGTGAAAATGTGAGAAGGTCCCACGCCTCAAGTCCCTTAACACAATCACTTATACTTAAGTGATTATCAAACTACAGAATGCGAAGAACTAGGTATTATCTTATTTGCCCAAGCAAGGACTCAAGCAAATGCTTCAGAGAGAAGTCTACTCATAGACATGGTAGTTTATAATACCAACGTGAAGTCCATGCCGAGATGCAGTGGTATTTACTGTATAAGCTGGGGGAATATGTATGGCTGTAAAGCTTCCAAGGCAGCTGGATGTCAGCCATTTCCTATTAATGATGCTTGGGCTGGAGCTTGCTGAAACCCATTTGGTCTGAATACATGTACATCTGCTAAAGCCTTTTCAGAAATCATCTTACAGTGTGAAAAGCAGAGTACTCACACTTTTAAACAGTTCAAGTGTTAACTACATCTATGATGGAAAGGAAAAAGCCAGAAAGAAGGTGGGATAATGCAGAGAAATGCAGAGAAAGGCACAGATTTTTCAAGCAAAGTGCTACCCTTACTGCCATTTACGGTATTAAAATGGAGCTTGCACATACAGGTACTTAAAGGATCAATGCCTAAGTATATACCCATACAAATAAAGAACATAATATACCATGCCAGTACTTAACACCAGAGTTTGAGTCTTAATGCTTTTATTGTTCTTTAGTACTTCATTTTCCCCTTCACTTAAACTTTTCATGAAATTTGTAAACCAGCTCAGCAATTAATATTAAATCATAAGTTAGTCTTGCTGAATGTTAAAAGATGTACATGATGTACATTTGACTCAGAACCCAACATAAAAGCTTAGTCATCACTTGTTCAGAAATTCTTAAACCAGGAGCCTGGGATGAATATTAAAACATATGAGCAGAGCAAACATTTGATTTTAGTGATGCTAAAAGACTGTTGTTGCTGCTGCTCTTTCATAAATAAGATGTTTTGAGTTTCCTGCTTCTCTTCTGTAGCAATGGGTCCTGAAGCATGCCTGAAGTGGGTGTTTGTCCTTCAGCTTGGGGAGGAAGAGTCTAGTGATCATGCTTATCAGATCTCAGTCATGCCATCCACTCTTTCATCACAATGAACAGCTTCCCTTTATTTCACTTTTTCAGAACTTCCCTGTTTTATAGCATATGACCTATGATCTTAATAAGCAATAACAATGTGCCTCTAGGCAGCATTTCTATGCAGATTTTGACTCTGAAAGATATCTATGTTGAATGGCCACAAATAAAAACACACAAATGCATGACATTTGCAGCACAGCTGCACCTGTTAGATACATTAAACAATGCCAATGTAAGAAAATGTTGCTTTTTCAGTATATTCGAAAAATCATTTAATACGGTGAGAGGGTGATCATTCACCAAACATTTGCCAGAAAAAGGGAAAAATCTAATCACTGAAAGCAGAAGTGAGGATGGACTGCAAAGCCCCAGACATGTTATGACTCAGCTTTCCCAAGAAACAATAGAGTTAGAGGTGTGGAATGGATTTCACCATGTTTCATTACTTCCCATCAAGTACGAAGAATCACTGTAAAATCCACAGGTATCTTACTAACCTTTCAGTACCAGAGCACAAGGAGAAACAAGCTTATCTTCTCCACAGAAGATGGCACAGTCATTTTTTGTGTGGGAAGATTTCTGGTTTTTTTCTCCTCCAATTATTAATTTGATGTTAGCTAAATACATAAACTCACCAAGCAATACAATCTATAAACACATCATTTAAGCCAAAAAATTTAAGCCAGTGATGAAAATACTGATTTTCCTTGACTGAAGACAGCTTTTTAAGAAGACATGGCATTACAAACAAAGCACAGTTTGTGTCACATACACAAATCTCATACCAAGTGCCTCAGTAACTGTCTATCTATACATTATGGTTTTATGAGCTGCTATTTACAGCCAAATAATTGTCCACTTCCCCAGCTCTTCAGCCTTTATTCACAACTACTCAGTCTCGCAGACAAGCTTGGGCACTTAGGAATTTTGAACATTTTAAAAAGAATATTCCAAGTTGTCCCTCCGACCTCTGTGCAAAGGAGGGCTTGTCTGGCTACCCTCAGCTGCTGCCACGAGAAAACATACTCAGACTGTGCAGTCACCAATCTCGTTGTCCAGGGTTCAACCAACAGTCAGGTTTTGCTTCCCAGTTCAGAGCAACTCTTCCACGCAGTCTTAGCCAGCCACACCTGCACGGCACTGATGCAGAGCACACGGGGCGCGGGCTTCACGGTGCAGGTTAGTATATTGAGCCAGCATCCATCACAACCAGAGGCTTCTCCATCCCTCTGGCCATGCGTTCCTATGCTTGCCAGCGGCTGGCACTTATACTTGCCCGATGTGCCCACGGTGATCCAGTTCAGGGAGCTCAATCTGTAGTCCCCTCCCACTTCCAGGCTGCAGTCGGCACAGTGCTGGTGCCAGCACAGGAGAAGCAACAGGAGAATGCAGCTCAGCGGGTAAGGAACAGGATCATCCCATTCACTGGCCCTCTCATTAGGCTGGTTTAGCCACCCTGTAAAGATGCCCAGGCAGGCCAGCAGGCAGGGAGGGCAGCGCTGACCAGGAACTAACACACCCTTAGGAGGGACAGTAATGTACAGGTTTCTTTTTAAAGGAACAAAAGGGGCAGCAGAAGTGGATGAGCTTTATGAGATATAATCTGGAATGGTTTGTTCTCCAGTTAATGTTATAACTGGCAACAAAAGCAGGAAAAGCGATCCTTCTTTCAGGCAGGAATGTGAAGTAAATAGTATCAGAAGGCCCTTTCAAATAAAAAGCAATGAGAAAAGATGAGACATAAGGAACTAAGCCATTCCCTGATGTGCTTTCCCATGGAATCAACAGCACTTCTGTGCAGATGGCCCTGCTCATGGAGATTAGAAAACACTGCCAGACACATGATATACCAAAAAAGTCCTAATTCCCATACCAAAGTGTTTGAAGTCTCTGCTTGCAGAAAAAAACCCCAAACGTCGTCCCCCCCAAAAAACACCTAAAAGATAAAGAAAGCAGAAGGAGACAAGGTGAAATATCCATCTCTAGGATTACATCTGCATCATCTTCATGAAAGGTAACAGAAGCCAAGTGTCCCAAAAAAGGAACCAGAGTCAGCAAGAAGAAAGATATCAAAAGAAAGCTAGAATACATTACCATCCAAGACTCCCATGTACTGTTTTTTCTTAGGAAATAATAAACTGCCAGTTTTGTTGATGAAGCTATTGGAAGTGCTGAGTTCTTGGCCACAAAGTTGTTAGACCCAACTAAAATACCCACTAATATTATTTTCCTCTGTGGATAAAGGGGAAAAACCCCACACCTCAATCTCCGTTAAACTTGGCAGAATAATTTAGCTGTAAGCCATGCCAGAACAGAATACAACGTTATCAATTAACATAGAAGTTAGCTCCACCTAGTTATACCTGCATAACTAAGCAAAGTAAGTGCAATACCAAATAACACACACCACACATAGTACATACAATTAGAAGTTTTAAGCATTGGCTTTCTTAGTCTCATTTAGAAATACAGGATTACAAAGGACCGTCTCAGCAGTGAAGTCCAATCCTCTTAAGCTGCAGACAACCCTGCAATAGTCAATGAGACTAAAAATTTCAGAAAACAGAAACAGAAGAGATGAGAGGCCCCATACCACTTCTCTATAATCACAAGATAGTTAAAAGTCAAAGACTCCAGAAAATGAGCACCCTTTCTCTGTCCCATAAGAGTAACAACTTCAAAACACCACAGCTTCAACAGATTATGTGACCTGGGGAAAACGTCCCTCCACTATCAGTTCCCATGGCACATGAGCAAGTACTCTAAGTGAACACTTCTACAGGCACACCCACCCAGTACTTCAAGTCTCACGACGACTACTGACTGATACTTGAGAGAAAATTGAGGAGAGGGACAAGAGCCCAGAAGCCAATTTACATACCAGACAGAAAGTAGGGCTCCTCAAGTAACTTGTGAACACTTAGAAACACAGTATTAATTGCTCACAAATAAAGATGCAGTGGAAATAAAATATTTCCAGTACACCAGTTCAGTTACAGGCTAACTTGGCACCCTGTTTAAGCAAGAAGCACAGAGAACACCACTGCCCAAAGCAATTTTTTTCCTTTCCAAAGGCTCACTCCTCTGCATTGTTCAGCAGAAAATTCAATTAAACTACACCTTTCAATCAGGTTGTACGTACAGTTATAATCTACACTGACTGTGAACACTTCCAAACTTTGGATATGTCCCCTTATGTTTGTGACCACCCAGTATGAGATATTTTTCTTTAGATTAAGTACAGGCAAAACCATCTAAGCTTCCTAACAAACAAACAGGCTTACACCTGCATGCAGACGATACCAGAGAAGGCTTGTTCTAGTAAAGAGTGGTACACCATTGCACTGCAGGGTCCCTGCTACTGGTGCTCAATGCACACATGTGGTCTGGGCAGCCATGCAATGATGCTTCCTCCTCAACAGTACTGCCTCTTGAAGCAGAAATTGTCACTTTTGCTTGCATAATCAAGAGGGAGTAAGGGGAAGGAAATAAAACATCAAAACCAAGAGAATAAGGGTGCAGACCATCATGTGGATTACTCAGTGTGGTGTTTTACAGCAATCCTAAGCCATGTGAACTATTCTGGATTTGGGTGAAAAGCACCTACTACAAGACATTGTCCCCAACATCAACATGTGCCACAACCAAAAAAACCCAGCAAACTCCAACACACTAAAAATATAACACCTTTAGTATAAAAGGACAACATTCTCAAGGACTACAATATGCCTGGAAACTTTGAAAGAGAGAGTTAAAACTGATCTAAGATACCCACAATGACTGTATCCTTATCAGCTTCCTCCTTCCCCAGCACGGTAACATGCAATCCTTTCCTTTAATTTTACAAGCTCAATCTTGATACAATTTAGGTTCCCTGTTCACATTGGCTTCATTTCAAAGACAAGTACCAAAGTTCACTCTCCTGGAGGCAAGCAGCCTTTCGATTTCCAGCCTGCAGATTCATCTGTGAACACTGTAAATGTAAATCTAGTTTCTAAAGTTTGTTTCCCCAAGCATTTTCATTCTTCCAGTGTATTGAAAAATCATACCACTGCAAGCTTTGTGGTGCAAGGCTAAATGTGCCAAAGTCTTAAGTCTCCTCTCTTAAGAAGCTTCTTCCCACAGCTTCACTACCTTAGTGTCTCTTCTTCACATTTAGCAGCAATCTCTTTGAAATGGAAGGACACGAGCTGTAAGTACCATGTAAAGGAGGATGTAGCAAGGTATTACACAAGGATATGGGGAGATACCTGGCCCTACAATTCATGTCTGGTATTAGCCTGTTCCATAACTGCACCAAAACCAACAGGAATGTCACCCAACAACTGACAAAACATGCAGGCTCCACTCTTTCTGTATCACCCCCTAAGTGATGAGATCTCCGAGTTTAACAACATTACCTATATTAGACTCCTTGGCACAGGCCTTTGTACCCAGTTCTACTAAATTTCACACCATTTACGTCACTCCAAAATTCACTGCATAACGAAGACACGCAACAAAATAGTTTAGGCTTGAAGATCTTTAGGCTTTGTTGACACTTCTCTCAGCTTCCACCTAGCTCAGCCATGTACTGGTGATGGTTAAGTAGCATCTACTATACTGCATGGTAAGTCGATAAACGTTTTTCACATTTGTTGGATAATCCTCCTTTGCATCACCTATCTTCCTACAATGGAGTCAAAATACAGTTTGAGAAACAACAGTCTTATTTGAGACAGAGCTCCTATGCAAGCCACTACCACCCAGGAAACAGAAACTACTGAGCCACTGCTTTAACTGGGACCTTTTCTTTGGAATATAAAATTGTACCAAGTTGCACAGGTTTGCTAACCAAGCCAGTTAAAAACAGAAGGACACCTGGCCATTAAGCCCAGCTGTGGGTCTCAGGAAACATGCAATTTCCTCCAAAAACTGATACTCCTTTGAATACCTCTGACCAACCGCAACAGCCATTCATCAAGGTTACTCCAGAACCACTGCACCATTCGCCATTCTCTTAATTTCCAGCTTAACTTCCTTGTTGTCGGTTTATGGTATTCTGCCTTTGTAGTAAAGTGACTCTATCTCTGTCCCTCCTACATATTTAACTTTAGGTAGATTTATGGAGGCAATCACAACTCCATGCAGGCTGAGATTTCACAGTGCTTTCAGCCGATCTGAGTGTGCACTGCTGTCATAAATTAGATACAAGGTGGTTTTTTCCCCTTTGACAGCACCGCTGCATAAAAAACACCCAAACAAACCCACACAGAAACACACAGCAGAGGAAAGTGATACTGCTCCTTTCAGCCACCGACAGCGTAGACTGAGCTTGGCACACAGCTCTCATGAAAACGCAGCCTCAGCCTCCCTTTTCCTAAGCTAAAGGGGCCAATTTTTGTTCGGTACACACAGCTCCAGCAGAGGAAGTGACATACTCGAACATCTGTTAAGGGAGATAATGGGGAGGAAAAAGAAGAAACACCAAATCCCCCCCCCCAAACACAGAAGGACAAAAAAAGCAGAGCCCAGAAAGGTGGAATGAAAGTTTCAATACACACTTAACATACCAGCTCCAGTACTGATCGTGCCTCACTGAGCCTGGCTAGAAGAGAAATCAAAGATGAGTGTTTTTATCTGCTTCCTGATGAGTTTAGATTTACAAAGATTTGTGCATTTAAACTGAAGGCACAGAATAATCAGCAAGCTCTAGTTTTAATTACACTTCATTTTAAAAGACCTACAAAGCAGGCATTATTCTCCCCCAGAGAGAGAAATAAACTAAGCAGGAACAAGCAGTTATACCCAAAAAGCATCTGCACCTCTTGTGCTTTTCATGCAGCAAACCTCTCAGCACATTTTATAAGGCAGTAATTGTTACCAGTAGCACTGTATGGTGACAGCCTCTTGCAGCCTGCGCAATCAGCAGCTAGCAGGTTATTATGCGGTTGTGAAAAGGAGGCATTCTGAGGCATGGCTGGGAGGTAAAGTGACTTGAGACACAGAAGAGTAATTCCTCCCACCACGCTTTCCAGTTAAGAGACCTTCTTTTTCAGCACCCACGCAACCACCAGGGCCAGGACTTGCAGACAAGCGTTGAATAATCAACTTCTCTGAGAGCTGACAGGACTGATACAATATTTACATGGTTCACAAACAGCACAGAAAGTGTTCTTTGCTGTAATCTGAATTTCACAATTTTCAACTCTTAAAAAAAAAAAGCACATAAAGACACCAACCAACCAGGTCTCCTGCTTAAACAGCGGCTTTGTGGCCAACATTTACAGGGTTCCTTCCCAGGTCCTTGTCCCTGAAAAACACATATGGTCACTGAATTTACTGTAATTAATTATCATAGAATACTTTGGGTTCGAAGGGACCTCTAAAAGTCATCTAGTCCAACCCCCTGCCGTGGGCAGGGACATCTTCAACTAGATCAGGTTGCTCATGTTCTACTGGAATTTGCATACATGTAGTTATAGAAGCCGTGAATTCCACACTTGCAGTATTTATCGTTGTGCCTGTATGAATAACACAGGAAACAGCAGCGCTGAGGTTTGCACCTTCTGCATCTTCAGTACTTAACCATTTTACCTCTGTATGAAAAAGAAGGTTAACACCTGCCTTTTAATGGAGCGATGGAGATGAGGTGACAGCAAGAAAATCCAGGAAAACAGGAATTGGAAATTTCAATGTATCACAGTTAAAAATTTTATACCTTACATGCAATACTTTTACCCTTACCAGACCATCTTTCACATTGCTCCTTCCCCCCCATATGACTTTCTAATCTGATAATTCATAGGAAAAAATGTTACACTGTAACATTATTAAAGACGGTTGGCATAGGTTTTAAATGTGACCATTTTGAAAGGAAGTATCACCTAAAAGGAATTTCACATCTTATATATCTCACAGTGGAGCTTGACAATACTCACACAATTTTAGTACATCGGCTAGTTAGCAAGATTAGTTTAGGTCGTCAAGCCTGCAAAGTGCCATGAAAGTCAAATTCTAGTTGCCATCCAAGTATTTTTGTTCGGTGTTTTTACTTTCCTCCCAACACAGGAGTGCAATGTAGTAACAGTTACAGTGTGTGGATAGATGACGGACAGCCTGATATGCGAGTAACCAAAAATACATACATGCGCATATATATATGTATGTATGTTCTGCCTACATACTCCCTGCTTACTACAGAAATCAGTTTCCAGCATCGGAGGGGGGCGCGGAATCTCTTTTCACTCAACACTTGAAGGTAAAAGAATGTTTTTCAGATTGTAAATACACATTTGCACAACTCCCTGTTCTCTCTTATCGGCACCTTCAGCATCTTATCCTATGCATTTTTCTCTCACAACTGATAAAGCGATTAGGTACCTTAGATAGCAGGGTTAGCTTACTGCTTTTTACTGTTAGCGTCTCTGCTTAGTGAGCTACCAAGCAGAAGCAGACCGGTTTCCAAAATTTCTGAGATCCATCATAGCTTTTATTCAAGAAGAAGTTACAAGTATTTCCCCAGTGAGTCCAACAGGTCCAAACAGGCTTGAAGTTTAAAATTTTTAGATACCTCTTCCTACTTTTTGAATCAACAAGAAACTAAAAATTGCAAACCACAGTGCAACGCAAATACCATTCTTCAATTCCAAAACTTTATTTCAACAATCTACATCTCTTTTAGGAAGCACATGAAAGTTTAAAGAAAAAAAAAACACAAAAAATGGGGGGGTAGGGGATGAAGGAGGAGGGAGCTGGTTGTAAGACCAGGAACTAAGTGCCTTCAATTCACATAAAGAGACACAGTATGGATCTATACCGTTGCTTTGTTTGGGTACCTCTCCCTATAATTATTTAAGCAATGACACATCTCTCACAGTACTGTAGTAACTCCCAAGTAAGGCCAGTCACAGGAGGGCAAAAAAAATATTTTTGATTAGTTTCATCTGGTCTCAAGGTGTTTACTTGCATGCTCACCATGGTGAGGCTTTTAATACTGATGAACTTGAATTTCTGTCTTTTGGGCGGACTGAAGTAAAAGCACTGCAGCAGGGTATTTAAAACGCAGTCACACTGCTTGCAACTGCAGGCAGAATTAAAATGAACAAAATAGCTTTGGTAAATTTGTTGCTCTTTCATGATAACCTCTGCCACCCCTTGAAACTTCATGGTTAGATGATTACTTCACACATCTGTAGGTAGCCTGCATGTGAACAATTCAAATTTGTAAGACAGAGAAAAAGTGTATGCTGTGCAACATACACAATGATCAAGAGCACAATCTTCTTATATGTTCTGTGCTAAAGACATTTGATCCACATGTCTCACAAGACCGTTTTGGTACAAAAGCTTAAGATAAACCAACTTGAACAGCCACGAACATGTCGGAAGAAATCACGTACGGGCAAGACAGGTAAAGGTGATCCTGTCAGTATTCACAATCCCAAGTTTCTTTTTTCTTATTCTCCCCAGGCATAAATCAAAACAAACCAAAGAATGGAATAAAACTCAATCATTTTGGTAAAAGGACGAGGACTGTTTATTACTTTTTCTGCAGAAGCACTGTGAAATACCAGGCACACCATTACCCCTTCTCCTTGTTTCCAACAACTCTAGGTTTTATGTTAAGCAACATTTAAACCTCCTTTATTAGTTTCAATCAAAAGTTTCATTTTACACAACCCATTTACTTTCTTCGAGACACCTTTCTTAGATCACTTTTTTATTCAAATCATTTTTATTCTAGTTACTATCATAAGTATTATAATGTAATAAAGACTGTTAAATAATTTACAAGGGAAAATAGTGAAGATTATTAAAATTTCTGAGTATTTGTATCTTCACTGAGCTTTCCCTAAAGGCAGGTTGGCCTAGGAACTTCAGGATCCATTCATTCAAACACACCTCTGTCAGTGAAACCTCATCTGTTCATTTATTCACCTTGTTTGCTGCACGACTTGCAGCTAAGTAAGAGGAAATAAAAGAATTCTTCCCTAAGAAGGGGAAAAATAGGTTGATTTTGCAAAATGGAACCTTTCATCATTGCTTAGCTTAAGTATTAAATCACCATTTGGGTTCCCAAATGAACACAAGAAATTTTAAAGTCAAAGGTGTTTTCAATATTCACTGCTTTCTGAGTTTTGAGCCTCAGGGTTGACATTTGCAACTACATTTACATGCAAACTTAATGGTGAGAAACCTACCTAAGGGATAAAGGAGGAATGGAAAGCAATGAGATTTACAAGAGAGTATTTCAACCAACCCTAGAAATTTAAGTTTAAAAAGAAGTTAAAAACACCACTGAACTAAACCATACAACAACTATCCTGAGATTTGCTTACTCTTAGGGTTTTATGGCAACACTTTGCAGTGGAATAATCCCCGTTTCTCAAAGTGATGCTGAAATGAAAGCTTTTGCCCTTTTAAATTACTGCATTCCATTTTTAAAGCAAAAGCCCTGTCAAACATTTCACAATGTTTTACCATTCACTGGTATTTTCTCACAAAAGCAGATAAAATTGATGAAGTTCTTAGTTTTCTTCACTTTTTTCAAGGAAAAACAAGAGCAGAGTTTAACATTCTTTCAAATTCTTAAAATATTACAGGTTTAGACTGCATGCCAAGCTTATATAGCATTAAGATGAATAAAAACAACCTCAGTACTGTAACATCTGGACTGTAACTAATCACATTAATACACCATTTTTTTACTGAACACCATTACCTAATATTCTGCCAATTTGAAAAACTCCATTTGTTTTTGTTGTTGGTTTTTTTTTTGTGTTTTTTTTTTTTTTTTTTTTTTTTGTTTGCATTTCCCCATACTGTAGAAATGAAACACTTGGTCTTCACTGCTGTGTTCTGGAGCTAACATATGACTTCCAAAGCATGTTTGTTTGGAAAAATCCCCATGTATTTAAACATTTCTTACGTAATTGGCCTAAGGGCAATTGTCCTATTTCATAAATATGTATTGGGGACCAAACATTGCATTGACACTTTCTCTTTACAGTAAATACGAGAGGTTACGTAAACCTTAACACTTTCTAAACTAGCATACTGACATCATCTTCTCCTTGAAGAACCTTAAGAAAACACAATAGATAATTTCTAGATCTGCGTCTTTATTTTCTCCTATAAAGTAAATAATTTATCAGTGTCTGTAAGCACAAGCATAGTTTTATTTTTAAGAGTCCAGAAACCTAAACCTCAATTTCAGAACACTTTATGTCTTCTTGCCCAGAAGAATGGAAATCGAATCAAACAGTTTTACATGTCCAAACAAAATATTTAGACCACACAACCTAAGCTTATGGTTTAGCATGGTAACATGTCTTTCTAACAAGATATCCAGTAAGTTAATATGACTTCACTGTCCAACATAGCCTGTCATTCTAGAGGTATGAAAAAGCCAATCCAGAACACTATGTGAAAATAAAAGTACACATTCATCATATACCTGTACAAGTCATGGCAACAAGCTTGTACATAAAAGGGGTGAAATTTATTTTAAATACGGTCCAATGAACTTTCTGATAACGTGGAGACTTTTTGCTTGTTTGTTGGGGTTTTTTTAAGAAACAGTGTTGTATTTCTAAGTTCCTGCCTACGCCAGTACCTTGTTTGCAACATTTGCTATTACTGGCCCCTTCACTGGAAAGATACACACGAGTAGACATGGGATCATCTGCCCCACATACACTACCCTGTGGTAATTGAACACTGACCCTGAGCTTTGAAATCGCCGAGATGAACACTACAAAAGGATTCTGCCGTACTGGTGTGCTAAAATGCCATCAGATTCCCCCTTAAAGAAGGGGGAAGGAAGATGAAAGGACTCGCACGTAACACAATTCAGTGTTAAACTAACAGTTTTAAAACACGGAAAGCACTGAAAACACAAGGCATGACTAATAGCTTTAGCTCTTTACACAAATAGCATGGCAGGAGGAGATCCCTACACAGCATTCAAAAATCAAAGTTCAAGCGCTTCATCTGCAGTGCTCTGCTACGCAACCCCGATCTGACATCCAGCTCCAACAGTGATGCCTAGAAAGTGATCTTCACCGCAGCACTATTGATGAAATACAATTACAGAGTTTCTCTCACTTCTTTAACCGTATTATTAAAGCAAAACCGACATGCAATACATACGGAGTCCTTCACTACCAACACAATGCAAACTTCTCTCCTGCAAACCCACCACGTTCCCAGTGACCCGCCTGGCTAACAGCAGCAAGCGTTACAATTTCACAGCTGCCCCTCCGGCCCGAAGGCAGCAGGTACGCCCGTACGCGCCGCACGACACCCAGATGGGCACCAAGCTGAGAAGGTACCAGTTAGGCACTGCCCAAGTTCAAAATCCCATCAGACCCGTATTAAAAGAGCAAACACGCCGTAGCTGAAAATCCAACTCCCTTTCCCGCCTTCGGGCACCTTAGAGGGGGTGGAAAGGCAACGCGGGGGCATTTCCAGCGGCAGGAGCCGCGCCTGCCC
>NW_008794083.1:1727124-1754316 GCF_000699145.1 Aptenodytes forsteri
CTGCCCTGGGCCCCCGTCAGCAGCGGCGAGTGCCGGAGGCCTGCTGCAGCCTTGCGCACGTGCCCAGCCTGGGCACACCGGGCGGTCCCGGCCCCGCACAAAGCGTGCTCCAGCGCAGAGCCCGCGGCGGGAGCCGCCGGCGCCGTCAGTGCTCCCGGGCACCTGACAAGGTAAGCATTTAAGCACAGTTTGCAGGTATTCTTTTATCAAAGGGCAACAATAGTCAGCGTTTTTTAAATACTGAATATATTAAATTGTCTCTGCAGGGTGTTGCACCTTATGTTTGGCATTTGCTAACGTTTCCTATCTTCGCATGTGCTGCTGCTGCTCAGGTTCAGCTGTCCCGGTGCATGGTGTCTTCTGTAGCGTATTGGTCCCATGCCAAGCTGGAACTTCGACTACTGCTTACATTTTGGAGGCAAGTTTTTTCCTAGTTGCTCTGTTTTCCTCCCATCCATGTTGTTCAGCCTCGAGTGAGTACGTGATGTCGGGTGTGACAGCGGTATGAACAGCTTTTAACTTCCATCTCAACTCTTGAGATCTCTCAGAAAGAGAATTGCTCATCAAAGGTGAAAAAAAGTTCAGTGCAGTCATACGACTTTACACTTATTTGATTTAGCACTTGAGGGAGCCTGGCCTTCTTCAGGTACAGGGCAACAAGTACAGAAGCCCTGAAATTCTCTGGGTGAGTCTCAGCGTGACCTTGGGCAAGCGTCAGAAAATTTTGTGCCTCCACTGACGTCATCTGTAAAATGAAGGGAGGGCATTTGAATGGATTGCCGGATGTGGAGTTACATAAAGCCGTCTTCAAAGAGGGCAGCATGGCGGCGTCTCCTCAGGCTGAGTTACGTTCAGAACTATGCACCCCTCGCTATTTGATTTATAGCCAGACATGCAGGAGTATGATGCTGTGCCTTGTCTTCAGCCCATCTTCTATGTATTTATTTCTAACAAGTTTCAAAGACGTGACTCACACACTTTAGGTTGTCAGATTTTCAACACAGCTCAAGGTTTTTAACAAACACTGGATAGAGGTTCAAAAGTTCATTTTGTTTTTAGAGATTCTTCCTTTGCTGGAGATGAGGACAATCACTGGACCCAGCCCATGAAATTTGAAGCACCTGCTTGATCTTCAGATGTTTTTCACTTCTTTGTTTCAGGATTTTTTATGATGGTCCTGAGCTCATACAAGAGTAACATTCGTTGTAGCTTGTATGTATTTTGCATTGCAAGCGCTACTCAAACATGCAATTGGGTATTACTCCTTATGACCCAGCCCTGCTTTAACTGAAGCAATTGAACTTTCACTATTGATTCAAGTAAGAGCAGGCGCACACTGGAATCAATACGCCATAACTGAGATAATTACTGAGATGCATAGGATCAACAGAAAAATGAATTGCTTAAAATGCTTCTCTTTTCCCTTTCCTTTAATAACCATATCTGAAGGGGGAAATCTTGCTCCTGTCGCCTGTCCATCTAGGTCTGGGATGCCTGAATTTTGTTGTTCAGGCCCCTCAGTGGACCTGAGTGTGGTGTTTGAATACTCTCGTGGCAGCAGCAACAGCACATGTCACCATGTTGTGTGCCTGAGGAGGAGTCATGCCCCACTCGAGTGAAGGCAGCCGCGGCGGCAGGTCTGTGCCGTGGTGTACACAGGTACAAAAGAAGACGTTTGCCAGCTGAAGCACCGTTCCTGTTTCTTCAGAGAAATACTCAACCGGTTGTGTTTGATGCAGCCCACTTTGAAAGGGCTTGCCTATGCCTGGTGGCACTCGTCTTGCAGGCTGGGAACACTTAATGTAGGTGAAAACCCAGCCCCACTGCTATGCTTTTAAAATGCTCATCTGCTTCCATGAGTATGATACTGGATTGCACACGTAGTAAATGGGAAAAATGATTTTAAATTGCTGTCAAATGTAATTCAGCAATTGTGATTGTGGTTTGCGCTTACAGGTTTAATAGCACATTGGATAAAATCCAACCCTAATAAACTCAGTAGCAAAATCTCCATGATTTCATGGTTCCGTGATTTCAAGCCAATGTGTGTTTTTTGTTTATTGTAATAGAACAGAAATAATAAAGTGATATTAACTCCTTACTTGTACTGTTGTAAATCAGGAGTGATGCTAATGTCGGTAAGATTATTTCAGTGTGAAAGAAGATCGGGAGCAAGATTAATAACAACAAATGTGTCTTTAAAGGAGTGATTTGTGCCTGCCAGCTTACTACGTCAAGTGGTTCATGTATATTTTGCTATGTAGAAAAACAAGTGTTCTGTTTCTCAATAAATATTACAAAGAATTCAAATTTGCAGAAAGCATCTGTATCCCCAAGCAGTGTTAAGTGAAAGGAAGGCTACATTATTTCTGCAAGTCAAGTGATTTATAGCACTCTTCAGCCACTTTGCTACTGAATCTGCACAGCCATTTCTACATAAAGTTAACAGACAAGGAGGCATATTAAGTGTATTGTTTCAGGATAAATCTTTTCAAGATCATTGTCTGATTTGTTTCTGTCATCTAGGTAAGATGTCTCTCCTAGTAAGGAAAGATACTAATTATGGCAAAGAACATAAATTACTTAGGCTGGCTATTATTTCTTCTGTGTATAGTTTTCTTTTTAAGAGATCAGCATTTATTTTTGACATGACTATAAAAGCAATTTCCTGGGTTGTGTGTCATGTTCTCTGTGCTGATTCATAGGTTTTTCATACCTATTTTAATTTCTTAACAAGGCAATCTAGTTACTGGCCCTGAAAGTTGCAGTTCCGTATTCATCGGAGACATCCAGGGCTGACACCAGAATGGGAGGGTGACCATTAGTGTCACAGAGCCACTCAGTTTTGGTAAACCCAAAGCATTTTTCCTTCAAAAGGAGCTCCAGATGTGCCAGTGACTTCTGTGATTAGGGCTCACATCCCTCAGAAAGTAGACTGAATCCATCGATTCCTTTCACAAAGGCCTGAAGCTGCTAACAAAGAAGGCAAGATCTGTAGCTTCACAAGGCAATACTTTTAGCACTGTTACTAGGGTCAACTAAGTGGTGCAGAGTAAATTTTGCAGGCTGGAAAAATGATTCCTTAGCATTTCAATCAATAAACAAAACACTTTTTTGTTAAAAATTGCTAAAATTCATTTAATTGCTGTGTTTTGGAAACCTCATAGAAGTCAGGTTCATGGGAAATTATCAACATCGCTCTTCTGAAAGCACCGTAGAAGGATTAGTGCCTCTTATTTTCTTTAGGTATTTATATCAGTTCCTCATTAAAAAAAAAAGTGTTTCATCTCCCGAGAGAGTTACAGCTCATCTAGGATCTGCTAATTCATGTGTTTATTCATCAGGGGCCCATACCATGTATATCCCCCTACGAAGCCTCTATTTGGCAAGGCAATTAATTGAATGCCTGACTTGGACCAGTGAACAGCAGATTATCTGAACTACTTGAGGGCTTAAATGCATATGTTTCAGCATCTCCCTGAATCAAAGCCCAAACCCAGAGTCATGGGCAAAGCACTTCTGGAGTTTGGGTTACAAAGCTGTATGCCATTCCTCCTGTGACGATGCCCTCACAGGGCAGCTCTTCTCCACTGGAAAAGTCAAGCTGTCGATGGAAAAAGGAAGACTCAGTCTACCGTGGATGGGTCTTTTCCCTGAAGCTGAATTAAGATTATGAAAGCCTCTGACAAATGACCTAAGAATAACCACTAACCACAATCAGAACTAAATAGCAATCACATCTCTTTGACTTAGATTTCCTATAGCTATTATCCCATGTAGATTTGGCCTCTGTGTTATTGTATATTTATTTAACACAAAACAAACTGCAAATGACTAAATTTTTGGCACAACTGTTTCTTTCTGAAAAGAAGGTTTACTCCAAGTCAAAACATTTTGACAAAGACTTTGTTAACGTGTAATTTCAGTAAGGTAAATGTGTAATTTGCAACATTTAGTTAAAATACTACTTTTAATAGTATAATATATCTTTATGTTGCATATAGGATTACATATTCTGTGAGACAAAAATATGTATTTTAAAGTAGCATAAGAAAGTCCTTTGGATTTTTGGATTTTTAATTCTGAGCTCAAAGATCTTGATTTCATACAGAAACAAAACCAATCAAATATGTAACATCATGTTTGGTAAATTTTCTTCAGTCAGACCAAAGAACACTCCAAACCTACATTTGAAAGAAGAAATCAAGAAAGCACTTGCTGGAAGTCCTTGGTAAGTCTCAAACTACTTCAAGAATTTTACAGAGAAATTGAAGGCCTTATTTGTGCGGTATATTGCGCTATAAACTTTGAACTTGACTGACATGTCAGTATTGTGATATGCGTGTTTAATAATACTAATTTATAGCATTTACTATCATAAAACAATGGGCTTTGCATCAGGTTCTTGCACAGTGTGCATTAGAATTCCTGCTGCTCAGCTTTGAAATATATAAAAGTTCAGCAGACCTACCAGTAATATATGATACCATGAAAACACACTTACTCGGATCAGTAAGCTTCCAGAGGTAATGGATGACAGGATGAGGTTGCACTTTCTGTCCTGTCTTTATGTCTATTTCTTCTTTTTTCTTTTTCTAAGGGAGGGTCTACGATCTAAGTCATGAGACAAACAAAAAAATCAAAAGTATATATATATTTAAAAAAAAGTTAATAAGGGTAATTAATTTTATATAATTACTTTCATTCAATGTTCCCCAAATGCTTTGCAAACATCAGTTGCTTTAATTGTCCTTTACTACACCTCTGTAGCAGCGAGGGTTGTTAAGTAATTATGCTTGTAGATGCTGAACAGGCACTCACTGCACTTGCCAGGGATGACAGCCAGCTTTAGAGAAAGCCACGTGAAGGGCAGAGGAGGTCGGTGGGATAGTGCCTGTGGCGGTGTCTTTTGGTGCTGTGGTCCGCCAAACCTCTCACACCCCCTTCCTGCCGATGTCAGCTGTTAGAAGGGAAACGTGCTTGCTGACGCTTGGCCTTGGCTCACTGCCTGGCAAAGCCACTTGTGGGTTCAAATTCCTTTCGCATAGTACGGTAATACGACGATCATAGCCTTATCCTTAGAAATAAATGCTGAGTAGTATTTAATGTAATAATTTTACAGATAAGGCATTGGAAGCGCAGGCTGGATACGGGGTTTAACCCCAAAACCATGGATGTGTATTTAATTGCTGGAAGTAATTTTTCTTTTTAGCTAAACGTGACTAAACTGTACATGCAGAATGTCTGTAGGATCAGTCTGACTTGCACAATATCGCAGCTGAAGCAAGTGATGATGACTGAAAAAAGATGCTATCCTAACGCTTAATTCCTTATTCCAGTTAGTCCCTAAGACTGCCTCTGTCAGCTCC
Source organism: Aptenodytes forsteri (assembly GCF_000699145.1). Lineage (NCBI taxonomy): Eukaryota > Metazoa > Chordata > Aves > Sphenisciformes > Spheniscidae > Aptenodytes > Aptenodytes forsteri. The sequence continues at coordinate 1,732,494 of NW_008794083.1, forward strand.
CGTGAGCCAAGACACCTACGTGATGGTGTTTTCTTTGAGGATGCACTGTGAAAATCTGGATGTAAAGTCATTAATGCTTCCAACTGCTGCCCCAGATTTTTCCGGTCTCAGTAGGTCTGGCATGACAGATATACTGCAGTGGAGTCCATATTAAATAACTCGTTACTACAGCTAGCATTATTGTGTCTTCTGTTCTGAAAGAATATTTACCAAAGGAATCTCAAAATCTGTACACTGTGCTGATCCAAAACTCTTATCTTCACACTGGTGCTTGCATGTGCCTATCACAATTTTTGTAGAATAGCTCATAATGCAAGACTTGACTAGTGCTAAACCAGAACAGACACAGCAGGCGACACTTAAAGGTAGAAGTGTGGGAGATTTCTTTTGTTGGATTAGTATACGATACAGATTCCTCAAAATACTGGGGAACCAAGGGCAGCAGTTTGAAAATCATGGGATGGGACGAACTTAGCAGCTGCCTGGCACCCTGACTAGCTACAGGGGGAGCGTTAAGAGAGTAGCACTCTCCAGCTGTTGGCAAAATGCCTATGTGTGAAATCATTAGCATATAAAAAAATGTCTCTTTGACTGTTTTGCAGCATTTGCTCAGTGTATTTGGGCATTTCCGAAAGCAAAACATCCCTAAGCATGAATCTACAACAAATATGTCTGCACAGAGTTGTCATCTAGATGTTTGGGAGATAATCACGTTTGGCATGTTTCATGCCCATACATTCCATCTGCCTATCTTGCCTACACGTACAGCAGGCAATGAAACTTTTGTGCTGTAATTTCTGAACAGAGAAATTTGAAGTTTGCACTGAGTTTCCTCTGCACGTAATTCCTTTGCCCAGGTACTGCACATGACACACTCTGATCCTGCAGAGTGCTTCTGTGTGCGTGCCATGCAGAGAGCTAGGTAGGAGTATAACTAAGTTTTTGCAAACTGGAGGGTTCATCAAGCAAAAGGGTATGGAAAAAAGTACAAGAGGCTTCTGTTGTGTAAGTGACACTTAATCTTGGCTGGCTGATTAAGAGATACTGTATATTGTTCAAGTACTGTAATCCGTTCAGTTGAAGTTCCCTGTGGTATAGAAAAAAATCTGTCCTGATGAAATGGCAGTTTCTGAGGTTGATCTCTAACTTCACCTGGCTTAAAGAGTAATGGCTGTGATGCCTGGCCATTGCCTGCTGAAACCAGGACAGGTTCCCTGGCCCTCCCCATCCCCTTTATTTCCCCTAGTTGCATTGTTAGCTCAAGGTAGCCCAACCTAAGTATGTTCCACCTTGCTATGAATGGCTACGATAGCCTGCTGAGGATCAGGGAGTTACGACAGTTTCCCTGATAGCACCTCTTTGCTGGGAGTAAGCTGGGAGTAAACATGGTGGAGGAAGGGCTCTGGACCGAAATAATAATTTCCAAAGCAAGGCAGGATGCAACTGTGGTGTGGACGGCCAGCAGCGAGCACCTCCCGTGTTGTATGATGTAGAGTGTGTTAAAAGGGGGGAGTAGAATCCATTTTCCCCAGCTGAATTAATCCCTCCCAGCGTGCCTTTAATTCGTTTAGTATTGTATCCCTTTAATTGATTTATTATTGTATCACGGATAAAGCTGAACAAGTTACTTAATGAGTTCAGCTACTAGGATGGATGGATGATTTGTTCTATGTTTTGGTGATTATTTTCTTTCTGTGCAATTTTCAAAGGAAAAGCAGCTGCCGTATTCCTACATACTCAACTGTCCCAGTAGGATTTTACATCCTGAGTCAAGGACCTTCCTTCTCCAAATACCCTGGAGGCTCATCAGCTACAAATAGAACAGGTGTGACAAGTGGTGTTACTCTTGTCATTGCCAAAACCAATATATTTTTTATTAGTGATTGTTACAGTTGCCCATTAGGATGGAAAATCCTTGCAGGAATCTGTAGCCGAGATTCAGCAAAGCAGATCTGGAGGTCTAGATGCTAGGCATAGCATTGTGAACTCTGAATCTGGTGGAGTAAACCACTGCTCACATAGGTACAGGCTGGAGAGTTTGTAATCACTCTGCTGGGTGAGCATCCGAGCATGCAGCACCCTGCAGAACAAAGGGTGACATTCTTACTTATGTGCTTAAACAAAGGCACTGCTTTTCAAATCCTGAGTCTTCTCCTGACTTAAAGGCATAGGGAGTAGCATGGGTTTGTCCACCATTAAAATACAGGATGTTATTTTAGTATTCTCAGCAAAAAAGTAGCATCACGATTCTTTCATAATCACATTACAAAAATGATACATTATTTACATGCATATTGCTGAAATAGACACTATTGTATCCATAAAGAATTACTAAATGGGCAGTAAGCATTCAAAAGATCTTGTTCCTGAATTAACAAAGGCATACATTAACAATGATGTGTCTTGTACCTGAAACCATATTTAGCAGCTAATTTAACTGACAGGCAAGGAGAAAGAGTTCTGTCTCTTTTTTTTTTTTGGGCTTTCAGCTATCATGCTGTTGCAAAGACCTAACGCCTAATACTGTGCAAAGCACTTCTTTTTTTTACAGTACATTCTATTTAGCCATGTAGAAACTTCTGTTTTTATTAGAAAAACAATTTTTATTCTGCAAAAGAATACCAATATTTAGAAAACAAAAATATTCTACAAGCTGGCTAATGAGAGAAAAATCTAGTCAGGATATGTGAAAGAACAACAAAGATATGCCAAGAAATTCAGATTAAAAACTAGAAATTACTATTGAAAACCTGGTGAATGTTGCTCAAGGGGAGCCCTGAATCTGAGCGAGGGAGGTGGGTGGGTTGGTGGCTCAGCCGCATAACCAGGACCTCTGACTCTGGAGTGAAAGTAGTGCTAATGGAAAAGGACTGGGACTGGAGGAGGAGGAGGAAGGAGGAAGCTCATGTCCCTTCAATGCTTTTGGTAAATCTGCAGTTGCATTGCTTTTTGTAAGTAGTGAGAACATGAAGAAACACTAGAGAACAGTAGCTTCTATTTCAAATAAAGTGAAAAATGTTCAGTAATATTAAATGTCAGAACATTATCCAGGGCTAGTTCTTCAGCTGGTGTAAATCAATAGAATAAATTGGCTTGGTCCTCTAAAGTAATGGAACCAGGATAACTTAAACAAGGTCAGTGTTTAACATGAATTAACCATTTAACTTAACCACTTGCTTTGATTTGGGTGATTTAGTGTTAAAAAAGCATATGTGAATCCAACCTTGGAGAAATACCCATACAGCTAAATGCAGGGCTAGATACTCGGCGAGAGAGGGGTAACTGTACATTGTTTCAGAATAATTACATGGAGGCCAGGATTTTTTTTTTTTCTTTTCCTGGTACAAGCCTGCTAAATTACTTTACATTGTGTTCTAGTCTTCAGACCGTGATGCGTGTTCTGCAAGCTCTGCTCGGCCTGTCGATCTGCTACGGAGGTGTTCATTTTGAAGTTGTTGTGGTGCAAGGGCGAGGTGGCACACTGAGTTAATGCAATAGCATTTTACCTCAGGAAATCAGGGTTCTACTTCAAACTTGACATTTCTTTGGCAATGCCAGGCTAGCGTAGGTCCTTGCTCCCACCCCTCCCAGCAGATCACAGTGCAGTGTTACAACAGCTGACACCAGCAGTTAGCGTGTGGGCAGAATAGGTACGGGGCTGCGGATGGACGGGCGCTCACAGGTGTCGTCGGAGGGGACCGGACTGGAGACATTTCAGACAGCACACCCCATGCTTTCTCAGCATGCTGAGAATTCACTCGGCTTCTCTACACCTGTCAAAACAATAACTATTACGTCCTCCACCCCAAAACATGCAGATGAATAGAGGCTGGGGGTGGGGAGGGTTTGCTGATTATTGATGGTAATGAAGGAGAGTGGGTGGTGACTGCACATTGCAGAAACCTAGAAGAAAGGCAGTATGATATAATTTCACCCTGGGAATCTATTGCTATGGCAACAAAGAACAGATTTTTTTTTTTTTTTAAATAGGGTTCAATACAAAAGTATCGCAAAAGCAGAAATAAGATTTTTAACAAACCTTTTCTCCTCTTTGCTTGTATTTTATTCATTTGTATTATTACTGAAATGTTTGTGAGCATGAAAAATAAGTGTTCGTGGCCCACAGACATTTCCCCTAAATGAAATGAAGTATTGTGTTAGCTTTATTGACTTGGTGTGAAGTCACAGCAAAAATACTTGTGGTGTTCTTGGTGTCCAGTCTACAGACCACTTACAGTTTACATTCCATTTACAGCTATTAAACTGTTCCTCCAGATTTAATGAGATGTAATGGAGGTCAGGATTCGGCCCGCACCATTTTCTATTCCATATAGATAAAGAACTAATGAAAACAATTACTTTTACTTAAAGCCACTGAAGTAGGTTTTGATGGCCGTTACAAGACACCCTGCCAGCAGCGTTTCACTTCAGGAACTGCAGTGGCTTGGGCTGGTGAATAGGTGCTCGGGGAGGAAATCTTCTACATTTTCTGTGTGAGAAAGGTTTAAGCTCTGCAGTAACATTAAATGAAGGAGCAGTTCTAATCAGCCCTCTACAGGAAGAAGCAAGGCCTTTTGTTAGAAGGCCAAAAAAGAAATCCAGGAGCCAGATGAATACTGCGTGGCTCTGTGCCAGCGCCGCCTGCCAAACCCCTGGGATCACCAGTTTGAGTCTGCTGGAGACAAGCTGCTGGTACAAGGAATAGTGACCAGTTCTGAGTTTCTTTCCCTTTTCAGGGTTTAAATGACAATTATGAGTTACTAGCTAGGTGAGCCAAGGATTAGCCTGTACCCAAGATCTTCCCCTCTGTTTCCCCTTGAGACATCTTCATTTCATTCTTTTAGGCTTCATCCCACCCCGTTTTCCTAATGCTTGCACTATGGTAATCACATTTGCTGTTTCTCTGCTCAGACATGATGTTCATTTCAATTACACACTCATGTTTACACTTTTTTAGCTCTACAGCAGGCATAATTACATTTTTTCATTATATTGATCATGTATTTTACAATATCTTCAGGCTTTTCATATGATATTAAAATGAATTTTTTCACACCTTGTTTCTGACACAGAACTTGCCAAAGAGATCTCTGCTGCTGTGAGATACCCTGAGCTCCATGCACAAAAACCTCTCTGAACATCAATAACATCGATAGTCAAATTACAAATTTAGTGAAGAAAGGCAGCATGCCTACAGCAAGAGGCATTGAATCAAACAAAGCAATTTCTCTCTGTATGACTAGTTTGCACAAAACACAAACAAATCAAACTCAAAATTAAAACAAGAAAGAGAGAAGAAACAAAAGAGAACCAGACTCATTTTGACAGAACACAAGGGTAAACACAGAGATGGGATCCAAAGGGCTTTTCCCTCCAGCGTGCAGATAGGATGAGACAAGGATGCTGTTCTGTTTAAAAGCAGGTTTAGGAGCACCTACCATGCTGGTAGGTGCTGAAATATTCATGTCCCATACATTCACTTTATTTAGCATACATGTATAGGAAATTAGACTGCCAGGCATTGCTCACCTTTGGGCCATTTTGGGAAGCTGTTTGGGACCTCTGTTGCATACGGGAATCTGTGGTTGGCAATGACCTTACTGAGACAGCTCTGCAGCACCCATTTCCTCATCTTTGCTGTCAAACAAGGCTGCAAACAAACCTTAGCATGTGTTGGGTGTCCTGAGATGAGAAGATAGGGGAAAGAGGGGGGTCTTCTTAGGGCATATTGAGATGCGGCAGTCTTTGGCTGGCAGAACCGTCTGTAAGGAGCAGTGGTGCTGCAAAATTTTCTGAGACCAATTTTTGCTTCTCTCCTCAAATGTCTTGCCTATAAATTATGAATTTGCAATCAAAGGACTCTGTCCAGCAGACAAAGCTTCCACCACATAATTACTGCTCACAGAAACTGCAACACTTGTATCTGGATGAAGAGTGACTGAATTATATTTTCATGACAATGAAGAAGTGGAAATTGGTCTCGGAGCTCTTGCTGCATAAAGAACAGGGCAATCTCATGCGCCTTTTTGGCCTGGCATCTGCTTTTAATATTTATTTGCTCTTCTCGTTCTCAAAACACTACCAGTTTTCCTGCTGGCAGGCCCTCTGGCAGGAGCCCCGGCCCCTCTGAAGTGAGCTGGACCCTTGGCACTGCCGCCAGTGGCAGCGGGGTGTCAGCTTCTTCTCTGCCGCCAGGCAGCGGGGTGTCAGCTTCTTCTGTCCTTCTGTGTTGCTAATGGAGCTTAAAATGAACATGGCTTTTGTATGTGTTTGGACAGTAACTTCACACTGCTTTTTCAGAGTTTTGTTGTTTGTTTTTTTATTTAATACTAATCACCAGAAGCTAAATTCACCTGTGCTATTACTCTACCCTAAGCAATAACGTTATGGCAGGCATAAACCCACCCTCTATGTTCTTCTAAGGCTGATAGTTATTGGAGAGACCTCTGTGAATACTGTGGAGTACTTTTAATTTGCTGTTAGTTAAGCCTAACTTATAATGATACTTCTTGAAATAAGCTGTGTTGAGTATGAACTGATTTTTGTTGCATATCAAAGGCTCGGAATTTATGCAGCAGAGACTTCCCACTTTGTATGTAACAGAAAAGAAAAGTAGCAATTTTACCTCCTGTTAAACAATACAGATTTACTCTGCCTTGTATCTGTGTAGGTTGCAGTAAAGGTACAGTTTTTTTCTATGGAAAAGCCTTATTGAAATGAACAGGGAAGAAATCAGTAAGATTCCACAGAAATTTAGCAGCTAATAGGTTTGAATGGAGAATTACATCCCTGTTGCAGTGCTTTCTGGGTTGTTCTAAGCATTCTATAGAAAGCTTGTTATTCCCTATTAAACTCCATTGGAATTTCCCATAAATGCTGTTTTTTATGCTATTGGGACTGGAAGTAGACCCTAAGGGTTAGGAAGCACCATCCGTTTCTTGGACGACTAAAAGTTATCATTTAGTCTGCTTTACATAGCTGTCATTCCTCTGGGACCACAAGGCAATCCAAAACCTGAATTCCATTATGGTGGTGCACTTACCCAGCACCGCCACTGTAATGGGGGGGATTCGTTGCAGCTTCACCCTGGTAGAAAGGAGAAGAGAAATGGGATCCTCATTCTTATTTTTGACTCCAAATCAGCAATATAATCCACACTATATGGCGTAGCTACACTACTGCACCGTTGGGTACTGTTTAGGGGTCAGCAAATGAACATATTATTAGATTGGTGGGTTTTTAATACATGCTGCGGTGTAAGTGCTGGAATTGTGTCTGCCTGCGGGCTGCAGAAGGAAATCCTACTGTACATTCAGGGATTGCACTCCCGTGAATGACACCAAGTCTACGCCATTCAGGTATCATAGCAACCTCCGTGAATCACGATCTTTGTTTCTCTGTGACTTGTTTATATAAAAAACACTGCTAGCGTGGGGCCTTCCCTTCCACTTTTCGCCGCAGCAAAGAAAAGAACTGCAGAAGTGGTCCCACCAGCTCCAGTGTGAGTCACGGGGGAAGGATGGTCTCCTTTTGCACTGAGTTCTCCGTGGTGGGAAGCACTTTGTGCTAGGTGCCTCTACAGGCATTAGCACCCACTGAGTTTTCTGACAATTATGCAGTTTTAATAATGAAAAGGCTTAGTTTTGCAGTAGCACAGAAAATAAGGAAATATCACTTAAAACAATCCTTCCCAAATGTGCTTTTCTAAGAAAAAGAAAGAATTTAAGGAATTATTCTGCTCACACAGAGTAATGCTGCGTGGCTGGCCTTCCTCTTTGTGCTTACCAGGTCACAGTGCCCCCACCGCTGAGAAGGAGGTGGCTCAGGAGAAAGTAAATTCCTTCAGTGCCTGATAGTAAGCCATTTGCTTTGCTTATGCTCACTGATGTCTTCTCAGGTTGGAGGAGGGACACACTCCTCCAGAAGGTCTACACACTTCTCAGCGGGCTCTACTTCCTCCCTCCCTCCCATTTGCAGTAGAATTAGGGAACAGAGACTTGGCTCCAAACCAGGCCCACCAAGCAAGCAGAGAGGTGAGATCAATGTAGTGAGGATTTTTTACCCTCTGCTTTGGCAGAGCACCACAAAGAAGGTGATGCTGAAATTTGCTCTTATGTAGGAACACAGAAAGTCAATGCTGTGTAGAAGAATAACTGCAGTGCGAGTCCTTGGGCTTTTAACTTTTGGTCAAGCTATTGTTTCCATTTGGCCCTGAAACTTCTGCGCAAGAGAAAATGCTTTCATTAACCGTTTCTCTATGAAAAGATAAGCTACCACAGTGTCAAGTATTGCACGGAGAGGAGAACAAGGAGAGAGTGAGCGAATCATCACTATGACCAAGCAGAACAAGACTGGCTAGCCATAAATTTCTACTTATTTAATTTTCTCTGCTGTCATTGGTATTAGTTCATGCAGTTGTTCAAAATGGAAAATAACCAGTTCTTAAAGCCACTGCAGTTAGATGGTACTGGCCTGAAAAGAAAGAACATCCATTAAACTCTTGAAGTTCTGTATAGGGCAATAAAAACAAACTGACTTTTGTAAAATAAAACAGAGGGGTTGAATGACTATCTCAAGTATTACATTAAATATCTTATAAAATTTCATAAGCCAGTAGAACCTTTTTAAACTTAAAAAGTTTAAATCAGTTTAAACTGATTCTGATATATGACAACATAGATACTACTGCAAAGACAAAGCTAGTGCTAACTTAAAAGCACATAACCTTACCAGGCAAAAAGTGCTGTAGATATCAAAAAGCCTCAGAGATACTTGTACATCCTCCTCCGGATGAAGAGTATTTTGCGGTTGCTGGGAACTTGAACATTTCTAATCTTGATTCAAAATGCAGCCTGTTGACAATAACCTAAATTTGATACTGCAGATAGTAGAGCTAAATCACAGGAGTTCAGAAATGAACTGTAAAGATGAAGATCAGACATAAAATATCATTATAGGTGAAAAAAAAATATTTCAGATCATGACTACAGAATCGGAAAAGAAATGTAAATGTTCTTGCCAGTGCTACAAGAAAGATTCCCCTATGCATTCTTGTGCAAAGATAGGAGGTGGCTCCATGTATGCATGCATTAACCTCAGTTCCAGGATTTCAGGCCAGTTGGCCTATGGGAAGTTAAACATTAGTCCTGGCATTATACAGCGTGCAAGCCACCTCCACACTTCACACTTTCACTTGTGGTATTAACAGAGAGGCCAAAGATGTGAGTAATGCAGTGATTGTGCCTGAACTGAGTGTTCTGCTTCCAGGGAAATACTAACATACTTCACTGCTGAGCACTCTGGTGTGGTCACAGCTCTGTTTTTTTAGAGTTCTTTCCCCCCTCACCCCAATGTAAAACTGGTAAAAGAAACATTTTGCTCACGCAATTTTATCTACATCGGGGTGTCTGTTATATCTGCTGCATCAGTTATATTTATAAAATATTGTAGATAGCTGTGGCAGGTAAGCTGCAGTTCCTTACAGTCTGAACTACCTTTCTTGTTTCTCAACAAGGTAGGGGCATCCTGAGGAACTGGTAGAGGTGGCAGAAGTCTTCCAGGGAGGAACATGTGCCCTTCCTGACTCCACTGGGATTTCTTCACTCTGGGATTACAGGTGCACTATCTAGAGGGGCCTAATGCTGTGTAACTCTCCTTCATTTAAAACTTTGTTCTTTCATTTCTAGAGTATATTTGTTCTTATCTCCCTTTCACCCCATTTGGCTGATCCCCCTCATATCTCTTTATCTTGCTCAGTTTCCCATACCCTCCTATTTTTGGTTGCTAGAAGCTCTTTCTGCCTAGGCCACTTCCCGGCACCTGGGCTCTGTCCAGGCAGCTGGGGCTCAGTGAGCTGCCTGATCCCACAGACCAGGGGCAGAGCTGCAGCCCGGTACAGCCCTGTGCTTCCTTCCTCCAGCCTTCAACCATCAGTTACGAACTGCCCGCGGTCTATCAAATCTGGGATCAAGGAACTCGGAGCCTTGGCCTGCGATCCTCTTCCTCTTTTCAGTGATCCTAGAAATTACAAAGAACACTGAGGGCGTCTGTCCAGATTTTCTGTGAAAATCCTAATACAAAACATGTTGTGCCTTTTCCTATTTTAATTCTGCTGTTCCAGTCATTATTTCCAGAAGACAATGATGAATTCCTGAGCTCTGATTCCCTCTGTTAACAGGGCTCATGAGAGTGACCTTGCAGTGCTTGGCAGTACCAGATACCTGACCTTTTTTTTTCCCCGACATTTAACCGTCACTCTGGAGGTATAATCTGTTTACAGCTCTTGAAAACCTATTTGCCTCATAGGAAGCTGGTGTCCTTGACCACAAATTGAGGGCACACTGTAGCAGCTGGCTCTTTATGAATCTAAAGGGAAACACAGGAGCAACACCACTGACAGATAAATGGAAATCAGACAAACAGGTGCTTATAATGGTCATGTTCAACAAGCTGGGACCATGGAAAAAAGTGTTGCCTCATAAACAAAGTAGATGGTATCCAGGAAGCTGGTAACAAAAACAAATCCATCAAATGAGGCAGATTTCCACAGTGGTTATATATATTTTGACAGCAAAAGAGTTTTTGGTGAATATCTTGCCTCAGATTTAGTTGTAAAGGACACAAAGAGCAACCTCAGCTCATCATTCACAGATTAATCAGAACATGGAGCCTCATGTTTTCGTGTGACCATTCATGTAAGAGCAAAGTTGGCGCCTCCAACATACGAAGATAAAAGATCAATGGCTAACACAATGTTCTTGACATAAGAGATTACTTCTGGTGTTTCCACAACACGGTCCCAGTTTGCAGACCATAAGAGAGAGAGCGCCTTCCCATATAGATTCTGCATAAAAGAACATGGTAACAGAAGTAGTACCCATGGTTGCCAGAGTTCAACTCTGGGCTCCTTTAGACATCATGCTCCTCAGCAGAGCCTCCCACATATGTCTTAAAAGGCCCCAGTGGACCTTCTGTAAGGAAAAGAGCACAGTAATGTCCATCTCCAGTTCTTTCTAATTCAGACATTTGCCTTTCTTGATTGTTGTGAGTGGTTGCTAGTGGAGAGTGTAGCTAATGGCTGCAGTAGCAGAAATAATTAATCTTGTTTCAACACTTATGAAAAGACCTGACAAGCCTCACCTCGCCAAAACAGGTATCTGCTTTCATTCATTAGGTAGGGTAAGGGAGTGGAAAGGATGGAGCTGGAAAGGTCTTTCTTTTCCAGGATGAGACTATGGTTGTTGCCTGTTTCCAGACCTGGAAGTCCATGACAGCCTTTTAGCCTGTAGCATAAGGTTTGCTGGTAACAGACCCCTGACGCCTTGTTCACAGGGCTGTTGGAAGAGAGCACTTCTCCTTTTAGTTACGCCTGATAAGTAAAGTCTTTTCATCATTTGATTCAGGGTACTTAGAAGTCAGAGGGAACCACCACCGCAGGTAGCTCAGTTATACAGCTTAGAACCTTTAGTCCAACACACAACTCCTGCTTCCTTCTCCCTTCAGCTAGACTACACTTTTAGCATCGTATTTTCTTCTACTTTCTGTACAGTTCAGACTGGGAGATGCAGTTCACTTCCAAATGAAGTAGATTATGTTAGGCTCTATACTTCTCTCCCAGCAGGAGACATCGCTCGCTGAGGAAGCTGCATTTCAGGGCTGCTAAAGTTGCCTTTGATTAGTACCTTTGCCTTTCAACGGTGAGTCACCCTGTTCTTTCCTCCTGTGAAAGCTAATCTTAGTTGTTGTTTTGGGACAAATACTTTACAACTGCAGCGTTATTCACTAGCAGTGAACTCAGTGCCTTTCTATTTACGGAAAACTTCCCACGCTCTGTTGTCTTGTGATAAGATCTGAACTTCACAGAATCACAGGGGATGGCACTGTACCCTTCTGTACTGAAAAGAGCTTGAGAAGAAAACTATGTGATACAAGAAGCAGAGAAGTGGGAAAGGGCAACGGAACAGTCTTCCATGGAGATGCTTTGAGACATATGTATTTGCTTCTGAGGAGGTGGAAAGGAAGTTGAAGCCCTAAGAAACTGTGGGCCATTCATTAGCCTCTTGCTATCCAAGCTCAAGACATCCTATGTCCTAGGTTGGCAGAAGACCTCTTAATACACAGCATAACACCATCCTGCTGGAGAAGGGGAATCCATGTAAGAAAGGTAATCACTTGAAAAAAATGTTGTTGTGGTCAATAATTAAGTTGTGTGACTGTGTAAACACAGATAACTCTGTATGCCAAAAAGGTTTTGCTTCCTGCTGGGGAAATTATCAGTGACTGAGGAGTGCCTACACTTCTGCTACAGGGAAGCGTAAGACCTATTTAAATGTGTGCAATGGAAAATAAGACAGGTAACCAGAACACAATTGGCTGTCCAGGCTGTAGTGAAAGTGGGATCTATCAACTTCATTTAGAGGTTTGTTCAAACCCCTGCGTATGTCTGAGTATTGCTAGATGCTACTTTGTTCTATGTCTGAGTTATTTATACATTTTTCCAAGTTAAATGCAGCAAGGCGGCCATACAGTCTAAAGACCTAATAGCAAGGGAAGGAGAGATCCCCAATGAAAGTGTTTGTGCATGGCGTCAGCCTCCAGGCTAACAAAGGTTTGCCGGTGCTGGTTTGGGGCACATGACTCCCACCCTGCCCATGGGACTATCATGAGCAGTAGTTGGTTTGACTTCCAAGAAACTATACCCCAGATGTGTCTTGATGAGTTTGTGCAATATGAAGAGGGTGATTGTTTCTCCAGAAACTGGGTCTTCCTGCTCCCATCTGTTGCTTCTGAGTCAATCCTAGTGTTACACCATCAGATTTGTTTACTCAGTTCAGGATAACAGCCTTTTAAAGAAAATATTTAGCATATTCTGTCTTCACCATTCGCTATTGACACAAGATGCAATCCTGAAGTTGCTTTGCATTTTTATAGAAAAGAGACAAGTGGTAGCTATGGGGAAAGGCACAGCATGGTTTTCAAACTTGTTCATGCTATGTTACTAAGAAATTTTACTTTCTGAACCTAAGGATCTCTTTTACTGTCATTCACCCGTGGCAACACCAGTGACTACTTACAAGGAAACATAGTGTTACAAAAGAGTGAAACATTTTTAGCAGCCTTTAATCCACCTTGGTGGGTAAGAAATAGAGAGAAGAGCCGTTCCCATGAGCTCAGCCTTTTCTCCACTGACGCGTGTAAGATTCTAAGAGGGAGAGTTTTGGTGGTGGGCAGATGGCTAAAAATTGCTCATTGTGGCATTTTTTCTTCCCTCTAAACTTCCCATCAAATACCATTTACTCCTTACCAAATACCATTTACTCCTCATCAGAACTATTCTGCTCTTGGGGGTTTCAGATTCCCATTCCAACGTATTTCAGGTGCATAACTGAAATCAGCTGGGAGATGGGAACCTGAGAAAGTTTGGGTATTGGGCCTAATAGTTACATGTATATTCTCAAGTTTAGATCTTTCCAGAACATGAAACCAAGAATCAAATAAATTGTAGAATGCAGAATCTAGCAGCTTTTTTTCCCTTAACTTTTTAAAATGCTACAGTCACTTACAAAGCAGCGCACACCCAGTTTGATGCATACATAGCTTCTGGATAGCCAGACATGAGTCCTAATCCTATAGTTTGCCCAGGACATAAGGAATCAAGGCAAAGCACTGATGCTCTCAGGCAAATTGCTAACAAGAAGTTTGTTTTAGTGTCCAGATGCAGCAAGGTCACATGACTTCATGTTTGCAGTAGTTAAATGCTACCAGGCAGAATTTGAAAGGAAATTCTCTATAGTTTCTGTAATCCAAAACAGTTCGCAGTATTTGCTGCCAGCACAGATTGTTCAGGTTCGGATGTTGACTGGAGGATTAAAAAATACAACCTATGTGAAATTGGTTATTCACTGGTGAAAAGGACTAAACGTTTACTATGGAAGGCACAAAACAAGCAATTACTTTCTACATCCCTCCCACTGTACCTCCACTCTCCTTGCCTACTTACTTTCCCTTCCCCAGGGCATTTCACTACAGCTGCATCCCGCCCTTTACAAACTGCCCTTCTTTTCTGGCATTTGGTCCCTTTTATAGAAGTTGCAGGTCATGCTGGTTTGCAACAGCTCTGTGGTGTATGCAAAAGAGGAAAAGCAGGATCAGAGCTCCATGTTCATGTTTGCTTGTAGCCTAGGGAAAGACTTGAACTCAGGTTTGCAGGAGGAAAAGGCATTATCTTTTTTGTTGTTACAATTCACAGTATGTTTCAAAAATTGTTATGGCCTAAAGCCCACAGCTTAAAACCTGGTGTTGAATTTGTGCTTCCTTTGACAAGAAAAAAAACCCCACTGTGCTTGTACGGGTCTGAAAGAGTGTAAAGCATAGCACTGAGTGCAGGTCTTTTATGTAGGCAGGCAGAAATAAACTGCTCGCTTACCATTTTCTAAGATCTTCTGACATACTGAGGCACATCTTTTATGAAAAACTGTTTCCTGTTTCTAAAAGAACTCTGCATGAGTTCTTGTTTGGTAGCTCAGGGCACAAATGAAGGTGGAACAAGACTTTCTCTTTGCAAATTATTATACATTTGATCATCTAGGGTTAACCTTGACCAGCAGAGCTGCACTGCTAGGTCAGTGAGGCCTCCTGTGAAAAGCCTGGCCTGCGTGTTTCCTTGATGCTTGCAAACAGGCACTCCTGAGCCTCCCTGGAGGGAAGGGATGGGAGTGACTGCCTCAAACAGCAAGCCCGCTGCCCTGCACGTCCAGTTGGTTGTGTGGTAGGAGGCATTTGTTACCCCAAAAGTGCCCAAGAAGCAAAGCACAAGAGTGAAAATCTTCTTTCATGAGTCCGAATCTGACAGTTGGTTTAAGGCTGACTATCTGAGCAGGTCTCAGAAAGTGTTAGCTTCCTTAGCAAATGATCTCTGCAGTGCAAGGTAACTATGGATCCTACTGTAGACTTAACAGACAGAAAAAAGATAGTTGGATAGCTAAAACTGGAAAACTCTTATATAAATACAATTTATTTTATACTGTTTGAATTTGGGAAATCCTTTTAGTAGTAAGATTCTGAGATGTTGCCTGAATCAGAGCTCACTGGAGATGGAGGATTTGCTTCTATAAAAACGGTGCTCTGACCTCCATGCATTAAAAAGTGAGAGGGATGCAAAAGACTAGGTATCTGCAATACTCCTCATCCCGTGCTTTAAAGTACTCCTTCAACCAAGGAAGAGCTATTTCTGTCTAGACCTACTGTATTTTCTACTCACTCTGCCTCCTTCTGTCTGCTCCCAATAAGCAGTTCTCGCTCCCTCCTTCCAGTATGATGAATGGAGGGAATGAGCCCTTTGGTCCTTTGGTCCCTACCTGTCTTGTGAACACTGTTTGTTAGAGGGAAGAAAATAATGTGGAGCATCAACCCTCCACATGTTCTCTTTTGGGGTCCAAAGAGTCTGTGCAACCATCAGCCTTAAGGCTTCTCTTTGAAAACATGGTTACTAGAAAAACACCAGGTAACTTTTTACTTTTCTTCACTTGTGGGCCCGTCTCCCACAGATGGAGGTTATCTGATCCCCTGCCATTCAGTTTGGCTGTTATTATAAGGAACCAGCTGTGCAATTCTGTCTCTGTATATAACTCTGCCATTAAAGATGGCAGGATTATCAGTTTCTATCAGAGAAAATGCTTTGAATTCCATTAGTGTTCATTGACATGCATTCCTTCAACTCTCTTCACAAGTCCTTGCTTTGGAGCGTGAATATTTAATTAATTGTGTCAAACTTGCTTCTAAAACTAAGAGACTGAGGCTGAGTTAATTTACATTTAAACAATTGATATTCTCTTCTGACTTATTAATCCTTTTTTCAGAAGGATATTTGAGTAAGAATGAGTTACACAGCCAAATGCTGCTTCTGTTTCCTACGTTGTGCACTCTACATTGATAGTCAATGCTCCTATCAAATTAAGTAAATGCTTTAATTCTGGTATTCTAATTGTCACACTAGAAACAGAACAGTACTGTATCTGAGCTAGTATTTAGACATACTTATTTATTTCTATTTTTTGGAGAAGATTAGTGGCATGTACATCTCTACAGGGAAGCACAAGTTACAGTTTTTAAAAAAATTGGTAGTAGGGGCTTTTTACATAGGTTCAAATATTGTCCACTAAGATTTTTCAGCACAGTTTGATAGCAAAAAGTGAAATATTTGAGAGAAAATATTTTTTTTTTCTGTTGAGGTAAGATAACTTTGCATCAAAAGTGAAGCTGGTAGAATCTTTTAACACTAAAACATGGGTTTTTTTTATCTGTAAGTACACATAGTGCAGCTGCTGTCAGGAAAAATAGTCTCCCTCAATTAAAATGATGGTGAATTTCCTACATAGTTGTTCTTTAAAAAATGTAATAGTGCATTAGGGCTCACTTAGAGCTGTTTGAACTTCCTTATTATCACAGATCTTCAGTTTTAAAATAGGCAAGATATTTTATTTTCTTCCCCCTGGAAACAATAACCTGTACCATAATCAAAGGGATCAGCATATTTTAAGATACACAATTAATGCAGACAGAGACATTTTTCTTATTCTCATAGAAGTTCAAAAGCCAAGCTTGTTCTCTGTGCAAGCTCAAGAAGAGAGGTATGTCAGCAGCTGTGCAGACACCACTGGTCCAGCAATGTATGCTGACAAACATAGCGTGTTATTGCATAGGACAGGACCAGCACTCCTGCCATTGCTATCCTTCTCTTCCAAGAATTCTTGCTGCGTTCATCACTGACCCATGTCCTGCTTCCTCAGCCACCGTCCTGCAGCCTGCAGAGTTATCGGAGGATACTGATTAATGTATTCTTTTACTCATTTTCCTTGTCTTTAAGAGAGGACATGGTGACTGTTGTAACCACCATATGGGGAACAGTATTTGTGGCAATAAAAATGTAAAGAAACACTTCCTTTCTGGATCTGATTTTATAATGGAGTATCTGTTCTGTCACCCAAGATGCTGGGGAAATTCATTTTACCTCCAGGATGTTGTTTGCTTATACTGAGCAAAAAAGACTGGAAAACAAGTGAGCATGTTGCGATTTTAAAAAAAAAAAGTTGCCTTGCAATGAACCTACTCAACCTTACATGCTAATACCATAAGAGAAGAGGATCCCCTGTTTCCTCCCATGCTTTAGAAATAGCCATGAAAGAGTCCCTGCAGTTGCCTCCCATCTATTTCTAGAAATGCAACAGCATTAGGGATCTGACTGGGTAAAATCCATCCGCCTACCCACCTGAATTCTTCTCATAAACTTCTCAGCCTTTCACTTGCATCCAAAGAAGCATTTACATGTGGCTTGATAATGAACATTTTCATTGAAGTATACCATTAAATAAAAGGTACTGTGCTGCAAATTAATTCTGTTATGTGGTGCCCACTCCGCATAGTATCCAGGAAGCAGTCCCACATGAATCGAGGTTTGGGAACCCTGGCTCTAAAAACTAGTCTGATTTCCATTGCTGTAACTTGTGTTTGCTAGCAGCTTGCATTCTGGAAGGCATCTGCCTGTAGCAAGGTCTTATTTTGAAGTCAGACCTTGGTAAGATGTGGGAAGAGAAGTATATTCACTTTATTAATATTGCCAGAGACTGCTGACTCCAGAAAAAAAACAGCAGGTAAGAATAATCTTCTCTTAAAAACTCAAAGGGACTGAATATCTTTGCAACACCTCAGACCTTCCAGCCTTTTCTCTGGAAGGCAAGACAGCATAAATTACAAATAGTCAAACCTGGAACTCAGCCCAGCAAAAAAGTTTGTGCATGTATCATGGAGTGGGGGAGCACCACAAAGGAGCCACAACCTGCTCCCACCTCCCTGAGCTGCGGGCAGGGCAGTGCAGAGAGATCAGAGCGGGCTGCCTACAAACCAGGCTGGACACCCTGCTTCCCACGTACCACACTGGAAACATGGGCACGGAAGCTAGCTTTTGCAATGCGCTTCTCAAGCCTGTTAAAAGTGGTTGGCTGGGTTGATGTCCCTGCATGGACCTCTGCTAGCACAGGGAGCCCTCACTGGGCTCTGTCCCCACTCACCCAGCTCACAAAGCAGGGGTTAAGCTTTACATTAGTAATTAAACCCTGGTCTGTGTCTTTTCACCCTGGAAGACTAGCTGAGGTCTGCTCTTGTTTTTTAATCCTGTCCTTCCTTTAGAGGCTGTTGCACGCTGGCACAGGTTACTGCAAACTGCTGTAGGAACCATTTAGCTCTACCTTGTAAAGCACAGAAGATGCACACAAAACAATGACAGAAGGTGAACCACACTGTCAACCATCATGTGGCACTTCTGAGGATGGTGGTTCTTCTGCCCTAATTATATCAACACCAGCAGCAGGCCTTATGGAAATGTGTCATTTCACAAGATGGGAGACACAGAGCAGAAACCAAGGCGGCAGAGGCTTCCGGCTGGCAGCGTCCCAAGAGTTGTAGCAGTTCCCTGACCGTCCTGACATAGCATGCCTGGAGGTGTGAAAGCCTTGAGTATGCTTGCTGTGACAGCTGAGCAGAAACCATGGCAACAGTAACTAGGCTGTGCCTTATCACCATTTAACTTCGCATTCTGGCCAAGTTTTAACTTTTCCACTTCTGGAGTGACCGCTTGGCTCAGGCACACATTTGCCTGTCTCTTGGCTAGGTATTTTGGCCTGACTGCTTAAAAAAATTATTTATGGAGTTATAGGCACCTGTATTTTACCTGGATGTTTCTGCATAATATTCTACAAGAGGTTTTCTTCTATGTATAATTGCAACCACAAGCTACCACTCATGTTGTAATTCATTGTTTACTAGATAGATGCAAGGACTAAGATGTTCATTGGGTTAGGGATTTCTCCCTTAAAGACCTACCAGTTTCATACTTCTCCCCAGCATTTTATTCATTGCTAAAAGATGTAGGCAAATGGAAAAAACCCAGCATTGTGTGTGCTTTGCCTTCAAGAGATATTATCACAAAACCTAAATTCTTTGTCCACGTCAATACAAAATGTTATCATGGCAGATCTGCTCTGGAAAAACCCCGCTGGACAGAAAGTAATTTAGAAGAGTAAGGTGATATAAGTGCAAGAAAGGTCTGATGTTGCAGAGACATGAAAGCCATACAAATAATTTGCTTTCATCACAAGTGCTTCTGCTTTACATGGTACAAATTGCTTTTTCTGTTGAACATGTAGCTTGAGCATGAAGTCCAGACAGATTAAAGGACATGGCTTTACTTTCTACTTGTACTGTCACTGTTCTATTTTTGCATTTCGTAGACTACTTTCTCATAAAATAGCTATGATTTTACAGGGCTTCATGCTGCAGTGCTCATCATCTCTCCTTCTGATTTGGGTCATTGGCCACAACAATGGGAGAAAGGTTAGACAAAACCCTATGGGAGCAAAATCCTTTCAAGGGCTACTTCCCTGCTGACAAGCAAGCCTTGCTTCTAAGTCATGTAACTTGCACAGGTATTTGTGAAAAAAAGCAAACACTATCTATCAGCCCTAGCTACATATGCTGCACCTTCCCAAACTAAGGCTTTGGTCTCAGACCCCATACCCTTACCCACAATCTCCTGCCTTGCTCTAAACCATGACTCCAACACGATGCACGCTCCTCTTTCTCCATTTTCTGTATTTCCTGTTCCATAGTCTGTACTTCTGAAGCTGGACCCATCATACGTGCCGTCTCCATTTCCAGGACCTTGCCTTTTTTGATTTACAAGGTTCCCTGTACCCCACACAAATCCCAGCTAACTTCTGGAAAGCTGCAGACAGATAGAAATATTTGCTGCCTTGCCCACAGTCATCCTGGTACTTGCAGGGTCACATCCTCTTTCCTGTTGTGTGGATGCTGCCAAATGCAGTAGACCATCAATAGGGCAGCCTGGCTACCCATGGCAACAGAGGATCACAACACACACTGCCTTGCAGCCATGCAAAGCCTACCAGGAGCTATGCTCACGTGGGCCCCACTGGAAAGTGCCGGGCCAGGGCTGCTATGTAGCTTTTACTCTCCAGGCATGTGGCATATCTCATGACAGAGGACCCAAATATCAGAAGAACTTAGGTTAAAAAGAGAAAGCTGAGGAGAAACTAATAAAAGAGTAATACTTCAAACATCCATGAGCTTCTGTTAGACCAGTCCTAGCAAAAAGGGAAAACAGATCAGCAACAGACCAAAATTAGGGAATGACTTGTTTTAACTGCATGCATAGTTTCTTGGATCACTGATACAGGGTTGCCATTATCTTCTGCATCAACACTGAGCTTGATCTTGGGTTCTCTTTCTCAGGGTTTTACTGGGCCTACTTAGCATAATCCTTGCAATGGGACTCTGGAGCAGACCCCAAAGGCATTGAAAAATGCCTTGAACTTCTTTTCTGAAACAAATTTTCATCTGCCTGCTTCACCGTGGAGAATGATGGCTCTTTTACATATAATGGAGTATACCAGGTGCTATGGTATGTTATCGAAAATTATATTGCCAGAAGCTTCTAGTATGTTGGTCAGAGTGACAGAACAAAAGCTGCTATTTATACTTTTAAGCCCTTCTTTCATCAGTAGCTTAATCATCTCCTACCTTCAATCAGGGAATTTGTTTTGCAGATGAGGAGTACGTAGGAGAACAGGAATCTTATTCTGAAGGGAAAATATGAAAGAAACCTGCTGGTTTCTGACAGCTTGATCAGAAATGCAAAGGAAGCATGGAGAACAGTGCTGATGAAGGAAGTCCACTGCTAATGCTGAAAAGCCATTTCTATTATGTCATGGGTGAAGACTTTTTTATTTCCTACAGAGATGTGTTCTGGAGTCCTGTGTTTCAGCAATTCTCACAGTGTCTTAGTTAGTGCCTGAGATCAAATCAACTCCTGTCCATTCTTGAATCATACAGATATACACCATCTCCCTTCTCAGCATCAACACCAACAAAAAATCTTTCTGTGAGTGTTTAGATTGGCTGAGAGCATCTGTTTGGTCAGTAATATAGATGAAAAACAAGAAAGGACAGTCAGATATTAAATAGCTCCTTGAGAAAAAAACACATCAAAACTAAGCACCTTGGAAAAATATTGCCTGACCCTCCTCCCAGCACAATGTCGGAAAAAAACCTACCAAAACATGATGGGTGATGAATTCATGAGGGTTTCTTTGTTTTGCTAATTCAGAAAAATGTGTTTGAAAAGTCAGTCCAGTGTAGTCACATATTCCTAACCCTCTAGATGGTTTGATTATAAGTGTTCGATCATAACTGGTTTTTCTAGATTTTAGTAAGACGTTTGATACTGTCCCTCACAGCATTCTTCTGGACAAGTTGTCCATCTGTGAGATGAGCAGGTACATGGTGTGCTGGGTGAAGAACTGGCTGAATGGCAGGGCTCAAAGGGTTGTCGTGAATGGGGCTACATCTGGCTGGCGACCAGTCACTAGTGGTGTTCCTCAGGGCTCAATTCTAGGGCCAGTTCTGTTCAACATATTTATCAACCATCTGGATGCAGGAGTTGGATGCACCATTAGAGAGTTTGCTGACAATACCAAACTGGGAGGTGCTGTTGACTCTCTTGAGGGACAAGAGGCCTTGCAGGGGGACCTAGATGGATTGGAGCATTGGGCAATCATCAATGGCATGAAATCTAACAAGTCCAAATGTCGGATTCTGCACCTGGGATGGAGTAACGCCGGGCACAAGTACAAATTGGGATTGGAGTGGCTGGAGAGCAGCCCTGCAGAAAGGGGTCTGGGGGTGCTGGTCTACAGCAGGCTCAGTATGAGCCAGCAGTGTGCCCTGGCAGCCAAGAGGGCAAACCGCATCC
>NW_008794083.1:1754470-1761502 GCF_000699145.1 Aptenodytes forsteri
TAACCAGCCGGTCAAAAGAGGTGATTATCCCGCTGTATTCAGCGTTGGTGCGGCCTCACCTTGAGCACTGCGTGCGGTTCTGGGCCCCACAATTTAAGAAGGATGTGAAGGTCCTTGAATGCATCCGGAGGAGGGCAACAAAGCTGGTGGAAGGGCTGGAAGGCATGTCCTGTGAGGAGCGGCTGAGGTTTGTCTAGTTTGGAGCAAAGGAGGCTGAGGGGCGACCTCATTGCTCTCTACAGCTTCCTGAGGAGGGGAAGTGGAGAGGGAGGTGCTGATCTCTTCTCCCTGGGATCCAGTGACAGGGCGCGTGGGAATGGTTCAAAGCTGCGCCAGGGGAGGTTTAGACTGGACATTAGGAAGTATTTCTTTACTGAGAGGGTGGTCAAACCCTGGAACAGGCTTCTGAGAGAGGTGGTCGATGCCCCAAGCCTGTCAGTGCCTTAAAAAGAGGCATTTGGACAATGCTCTTAAGAACATGCTTTAACTTGTGGTCAGCCCTGAATTGGTCAGGCAGTTGGACAAGATGAACCTTGTAGGTCCCTTGGAACTGAAAGATTCCGTTCCGTTCTGTTTTCTTCTGTTTTGTTCTGTTCTATTCCTATTCTATTCTATTCTGTAAGAATAAGACTATTTTAAACTTGAAGATCTAGGGACTATTTCTAAGGATCTGCAAAAGGTGAGGGAAACATGTCCATTGTCAGAGGGCTGGAATTTATTATGCAGGAACCCACATCCCCATCTGAAAGCTTGTATATGTCCACAAGATTCTGGTTTAATACATCAAAATTGAGCAAGATTGCCTTGAGGTTTTTTAACAGGGAAAGTTACCCACTTTTGCTCTTTAAAGCCAAATAGCTCCTACCCTGGGGAAATATTTTGAAAAGCTCTTGTTGCCAGTTTTATGACATTCAGTCTGACTATAAAGGTTACAAATGGAAAGATTAGTAGGTGTTCCTCCTTCTTAGGCTTAGTTTTTTAACTTACACTTTAAAAAATATTAAAAAAAAATGATAAAAAAAAAAGAACTATGTATTATATTCACTATATATACTGCATCCACTCTATATACTATATGCACTCATAGAGTGGGATCTGGGTCAAAAAGGTTACCCCAAGTTTCGTACACAGAACAAGGTTGGGGCATGTATGTTTGGACACTGGCACGAGATCCAGAGCACGCTTCTGGTCACCATCAGCTAGCCCTCTCCAGAGCAGTGTCTTGGCATGCCTTGGAATAACCAACTGAGAACATTAACTGTTCTCAAGGGGCCACACAGATGAAGATAAACTACTCCAGAGGATAAGAGGTCTTAGCTGTAAGGATTTAAGCCAAGCCATGCCTGTTGTCCTCAAGGCCAGAGAATGGTCCCTGGACAATTTTCTGTACTACTATAGATGTAAACAAGGCTTGGTTTGACAAAGTAAAACCCAATTCGGGTTTGAAACAGCTACCCAAATGGTAAACTGCTCTCCCAGGGTTGTCCCTCTTTTAATCCTGCTGCCCACCTCCAAGGAAAAACTTTCTGCCAGTCCTTCAACAGGATCTCTGCAGTAGACTTTAGTCACAGCCTGTTCCACAGCTGACAAAAGCTATTGAATCTGTTCTGTGTGTCACGTGGTGGTTTGTTTTTAATATTCCAGACTAGCTAGCCAACAGCCTTGGGGAACCTTACTGCAAATTTCCTGAAACATAATATAAAGGCACTTTTGTTTATCCTATTCACTTCACATGACAGAACAGAGGGAAGGTTAAAAGAAGAGCTGTATGTGCTGATGATAAGGGTTACAACTGAAGGTGAAGAGCATTTTAGACTATTTATAGCTGATATCTTTCCCCTTTTAGAAACACCACTAATAATTACCATTTGTTGGAGAGTCAGAGCTCTTTCTTCAGTTTGCAAAATACAGGTTAAAATGCTTGTCAGCTCAGAAAGATAATGAAATACACACAAGAATGCTATAAAAATGCTGGGGTTCGTATCTTGGCTTTCATAATCTAGACTTAAAGCAAGTCATAGGCAGCCTTGCACACTCATTTGGTGCTTTTCATGCAAAATTTCTTAAGTTTCTGATATTTAATGTGTAGAATTCTTGTACAAGCATCTCTAGCCTTGACAAATTGGATATACAACTGTGGCTCTGCAAACTGGAGACCAAAGTCCTCAGCTAGGAATTAAAACGTCCTGCTCAGGTTCTACACATTCTTGAACAGCAAATGATACAAGTAATTACTTGCCTCTCAAGTCTGCTGTATGGGTTAATCAAAGGATATTTGTGAAACGTTTACAAAGTACAGTGTGCTATTATATGGGCCAAAGCTTGTTTTTGTTTAATTTTATATTGAAGGCTCCTTAAACGGCCAAAAGGCAATGAGAAAATAAAAAAGGACAACTGAAATGTCATGGCAACATATCTTTGCCATTGGCAATGGCGGCTGATGATATGCAAATAATTTTTAAGCCACGAGATTACTGGAGGGGCACGTTTCTATTATGTCAGTCTTTTCAATGGGCCTGCAATCCTCCATAAATGCATATTTTTAGGTAGAATTGTTGTTTTCTCTGGCTTCATGTTATAGCCTTTCTTTATGTGCTTCATTGTAAGGTATGCTAATTGTGCTGTTACAGTGTGAAAGTGGGTGGCATAAAATTCTTTAGCTGAACTGCAAATCAGCCATGTAGGTTTTTAACCAATAAATTGTGCCTCCCTCCTCATAGGACTTTGAGGAATCTTTAATATAAAAGTGGAACATCAAAGGTCAAAGTCTTGCTTCATTAATTGCAACTTATTTAAAGTGAAAGGCATGGCAATTCTGGCAAGTAAGATCGGAGGTTACTGGATTAGTTAGCTGTCTTCAGCTGTATCTAAACAAACTTGGGAACTCTTGGTTTCAAAATGCAAACTTTGCTGCAGATCTCTAAGACTGCATCCTTCCCCTGGAAATGAGTCAGCCATGCCTTAGTGCATTTGATTTGTTAGTCAGAGTGACAATGAGACTTCTGCCCAGGCACGAACATCAAATTATGTTTTCTAAACTGTCCCCTTTTTTGGTCATTAATATGCATTACTCTGTACAGGATCTCCCATAGCGATTCTGCTCTGAGAGTGATCACTAAGTTGAGTCATTGCATCTCTAACTGTAGGCAGCTGGCAAGGTCATATGGTCCAGACTCTGCTTTCAGATAATTAATATAATATAATATGATAGGATATGTGATGTGATGTGATATATACACATTTTTTCTGATTATCTCTAGGGTTTTAATATTTTTTTTTCTTATTATTTTGCTGATTCCTTTCTGATGTATAATTTTTGTTTATATCAAACCAGGAAAATCTGTTTCCAAATTTCATGATGATTCTTTAGAAGAACTTCAGTGAAACTAGAAATTCCTATTATGGTTTGACCTAAATATATAGCACAGATACATGCATGGCACAGCTGCTTTCCAAGAACACTTGTGTATCTTGCTCCTAATGATCTCTGTAAGTGGATTTCTCAATGCATGGATTACTGAAAAGTTACACGTTCCAGCACTGGAAGAGAAAAAGCCGGTATCCTTGTGTAATGCTTTCTGAAACAACCTTGAGAAATGAACCTTGGGTAAAAGTCACTTAGCATTACTGAAATTGTTTTACTAAGACATGTTTTCGCTGATGATTTATGTTGACAAATGGAATTTCTGTAGCATTTTCCACTTGCACCTGGGCAGTCTTGATTTGAGGGCTGCAGCCTGTGAACTGCAATTGTCTACAGGGCTAGTGTAAGATAAAGATGCTGTTCCTCATGGGCATTTTTGCACAGAAACATCTTGTGAAGGCATTTTTGAAGAGTACAGGACAATGTCAGAGCTCCACCCCACACAAATGTAGCTCTGTTCCTTCCTTAAATACTGATTTCCCTTCAGAACAGGATAGACTTCTCAGTTAAATCATCTTTTTTATTTGTGGAAATACAAGGTGCTTTTTCTCACTCCCTTAAAAAGCATTGTAGACTGCTACATGTATCCAGTTCAGTCTTTCTACAGTTAAATCATCTTTTTTATTTGTGGAAATACAAGGTGCTTTTTCTCACTCCCTTAAAAAGCATTGTAGACTGCTACATGTATCCAGTTCAGTCTGGATACTAAACTTCTTCCTACCTGCCAGGTACCACATATTTCAGGATAAAGAAGAGTAGGAGGAGCAACTAAAAAGTCTTTAAGCAAGAGAAGGAAAGAAAAAGACAGAGATTATGACTCAAGCTAATATTTTCCATAGAAATTGGGAGGTGCAGAAAGTCAGCTGCCTGTGGTAAAGATATGAAAAAACCTCCTATTTTAAGGTTCGAAGCTGGAGCAGGTTTTTTTGTACCAATGAAAAATGTGGATTTCCACTAAAATATTCCTCCTGCAGGTATATAGATGAGAGTGTCTAAAAACTAGTGTTTTCAGAGTTTAACATAAAAATTGAATTTATTTCAGGGAAATCAGTGTTTAATTTAATATCTAATGCTCCAGGGACAGAAAACATCTGTGAAAACCTTCAATCCGCACTGCTCAGCACACAAAAACAAGACTGGTTGCACAGTCTCCCAGCAAGAGGGCTTCACTCCATGCTGTATACAACAACTCCTCAGAATATATAGCCTAAACAGTATCTCACAGTATTTTTCTGCCTTAGATTCTCAGGAAACCTATTATTATGCCTATCTTTTTGTCTCATTAAGCAGGTAAGACATGGAAGGAAGAAATTATTTTAAAATCATGAGTTATGTTTAATGAATTTTAATTTACTAAAAAATAAGGCAGCCAGTTCAGAACAATGACAAAACAAACTGGATGCTCAGTGCAAAGCACCATTTTCTCTGAATCCCAAACACACAGATGCATTTAAGAATCATCATGTTTCACGTGGGACTTTCTGCCTCAGCCTGAGCTCGCCTGTTCTTTGTCCGTGTTGCTTGATTCCTGCCCTGCGACGTGCTGCTCTGCCACCCGCCGGCCTCTTTATTCCTGATAGAGACATCAAATATAGTTATTTGAAACAGGCCCACCTGAAGTATCTTTACAGCAAATGAAGCATCATTTCAATATGCCATCTGTACTTTTCCAAAATGAAGAAGTCTGTCTACACAAAGCGTTGCTCAAAGAGTGAGACAGAGGCCATCCAGCACTCCACCTACCTGGATCACATCTGTCCTGGGTACCACTGGGCTGCGGAACTTCCCACACGTTTGGACTCACATTTAAAAGAGATGAGTATCTTCCACTGGCATTAAAAGGGAGCTATGAATGACCTGTGCCTTGGAAAGTTAAGACCATTGTTTAGGTATTTAATTGTGGATTGACCTTATAGATATCTAAAGTGAGGCTGCACATGCTAAACTCACAACTTAGAGGTGAGAGAGGCCTTGGGTTCTACTTACCTGCCTGTATGAGTTAACACCAAATGTGTGAAAAGGAATTTCCACAGACTGGAAAGGTCTCTCTCGCCTTTGCAATCTCTGTGTTAGTGTCTTAAGGCTGTGTTTTGCATGTTGCAGACCATGTTTTCTTGTCCATGGGAGCACTAGCATTAAGTAGCAAAGCCCATTTTTGCACTTCCAACTCTTCACAAGTTATTTTTATGTTTTGAAAATTAAAATGATACTACTGAAACAGAACTATTATGCACTTAAAATGTTTTGGAAAGCTTCTACAGTTTTACATAAAAATGTATAACCTTTTCCCCAGTATTAAAAGCAATTAACAGATTCACAGTTTCTATTTTAACCTGGGAAAGAACATGATCATAATTGATTTTGATTTAATATAAGGCATAAATATGTTACCCCATATTTCCATGCTCACATGAAAGCATAGCTTTTTATGAAGGACATCCAATATTCTGTTATGATTGATGAGAGCCCTTTCTGTGCCACACATCCAGATAACCCATGGACATCAGATGCTCATCCTCCCTTACCACTTAAGTAAGAGTGCTCATCCTTGAATTCATGTTCTGATCATTATATGAACAGTACTATTAAATAGCACCAAAAGTATTGCTGCTCTCGTCTTATTAGATAACCTGTCCTTTGAAGAGACTCTTCCAAAGTACATCCCCCCGCATATGGCTTACACTTCTGTTCTGCTTTCATTAATGAAGTATGGTAAGTCTTAGCATGCAGTCATCCAGCCAACTTGACAGCCTGGCATATCCCTTTTATTAGAGGGTAGAATAATTACAGTTTCCATAGCCACCAAATTGACCCTCATTTTAAGCGGTTTAAATTCTCCAGGGCTAACAGATAGCTCTGTGTTTCCCTCTTGGAATAGTGAAGAGCATGTTCCTTTTAATGATGGTCATATTAGACACTCTCTCATTCACTGTGTTACTTGGAAGCAATTACATTAAATCAGTTTCCGCCAGGTAGAGGGAAAGAGAAGAAAAAGATCAAGATGTTGCCACGCTCTGATACTATGAACAGGCTATTC
Source organism: Aptenodytes forsteri (assembly GCF_000699145.1). Lineage (NCBI taxonomy): Eukaryota > Metazoa > Chordata > Aves > Sphenisciformes > Spheniscidae > Aptenodytes > Aptenodytes forsteri. The sequence continues at coordinate 1,760,932 of NW_008794083.1, forward strand.
ATGAACATAGAAAAAGGAGGTGGGAAAAAAACGTAAGTCAGATTCTCAGCTAAAACATATTAACAGTGATGGGATCCCAGGAGCAGCTTCAACTACCACCAGCTGAGGGACCTTTGTGAATGGAGTATCCTTGCACATTAGCAACGGAGGCATCCACCCAAGCATCAGGACCTGCAGCTGTGAACTGTCACACCACGGGAGAGGGAAGAGGAGACCTGTACACCCTCCTATCACCCAGTGTCACTGATAAGAGCAGACAATTCAGAAATGAGATTATCTTAGCCTCTAAAGTATTATTCAGTATGGAGGCCCTGCAGCTAATGTTTACGAAAGCGTGATACATATAATAGGGCACAACTGGTATTCAATGTGCCAAAGGCAGATTTCTGCTAACACATCTGAGGTAAAGGTAAGATATTGAAATACTGAAAAGCCTGGGGATTTTACCACAACAAACCAAAACCAGGGAGAAAATATCATATCATGACAAATGTGACACCAGTGTGACGCCCATCTACAAGAAGGGCCGGAAGGAGGATCCAGGGAACTACAGGCCTGTCAGCCTGACCTC
>NW_008794083.1:1762752-1777806 GCF_000699145.1 Aptenodytes forsteri
CTCGATGATCTTAGAGGTCTTTTCTAACCTTAATGATTCTATGATTCTATGACATTACCAGAAACAGATCAGCAGAGATTTGTGAAGTTCATCTTCACTGACATCTGCTCCCAAGCAGCACCCTTATTAGCTCATTTGCATTCAGTAATCTTACCATTCCTTAGCTAGCCTTAGAAGTTATGCAACTCAGGGTAGAGAAGATACGAAATTTCATCAGGTGCTAATTAAGTCACTTAGGGTTTACTTCATGGGAATTTTGCCATCAGTGCAGAAGAAACAGAATCAGACTCACTGGTTTTGGTGCTGATTGCCTGTGATGAATTGCTTGCGACGAAGATTCGCACTCAGGTACAATACATAGTATTCTAGATGATCTTTTTAGATCAAGTGTTCCATCAGAATAAAATATTGTATTATGTTTCATTATTATATTTTTAATATAGGATAGTATACTATACTAGCTAATACTTTTGTCTGAGACAATGTTCTAGTTGTACCAACACTGGGAGAAGCCTAGCCTCAACCAGGGTTCCTGATGCCTGTTTTGCCCTGCCTGGCCCCTCAGACAGGTCAGGAACTGGTGCTGGCTGACTAGGCTCACACTCAGTTACCCACAAACATTTGCTCTTCAGGTCTGAAGTAAAAGCATCTTTCTGGCCAGTGTTAACAATGACCTATGTCACCTCATAATCACAGACATGGTTACAACATATGTTAAGCATTCATATTTCCAGTTCAGCACTAAGAAAAATTACGGGACTTTACACAGTGACAGGGACAGAGCTGAAACAATAGGACCACCATCTAAGGCAACAGGCAGAAAGGCTTTCTCATTGCAAACAGGCATTAGAGGATTATTTGGCAAGCTGTGTATGTGCAGCAAAAAATCGAGGGGAAGAAGCCAGCAGACAGAAGGAAAAAGTTTGGTCCAAGAAGAGGGAAAGAGTAAGTGTGCTTCCCGGGGAACAAAATCATGTGGGTATAGTGAACCACCTACTGATGTTTGTTCCTCCTGTGTTGGAGGAAATTGGGACTTTTGTTTGGTCTAGACACTGGGTTTATAGCTGTTCCCCTGTCTCCACCTATGACTGATCACACTTGTATAGATGTTGAGCTCCAAAGTGTCTGTAGAAGAGGAAAGGAACTAAATTTCAGCATTTCTGTGCTCTCCAAACTGAATCCACTCATGCCTTCACTTGTCTATACTTGCACAATCAATTTGTCTTTATAGTTCAGATTATCAGCATCTTGGGGAAGGAGCTGTCAGAGGTATTTTTTTAACAAGCACTATGCCTGCCCATATCACCATGCCAATAATTATAGTTCTGGATTGCTTTCTGTGGATTGTGTGTCTCAGGGAAAAGTGAAAAGAAATAAATTAGAGGTATTATAGTAGCCGAGATCACAGATTTTGAATGAAGCTGTTGGGCACAGTAATTTAGATTTACATTTGTTAAAAATAGCTGCCAAAGTTATATGTCAATCTGTTAGCACAATGTTTAATTTCTCTTTCTCCTCAGCAGGGTTGCCTGGAAACAGGGAAATAGTCTGAGAAATCCCTTTGTGAAAGTGTGGTTTCACTTGAGAAATCAATATGGCCACTTTATGACTGCTATTTTTATTCAAAGATTTAGAACCTCCGAGATAAAAAAAATCCAACTTGTAGTAATTTTAAATACACCTGGTACAACTAGCAACTTGGAGGTAGGACTTTGTTCAGCACACAGCAATCTGTCACTTTCACAATTATAGTGTACACTGGTCTCTCTCCTGGCGCAAGTAACAATCACATTCAAGTCAGAGTTTCTCTTGCAATATGCAAACTTAGGACTGAGGGCTGACTGGCTTCATAGAGAGAAAGGAAAGCAAATTATCTTTAACCACAGGCCATGAAATTGCAGCACAAAGTGCAGTAAGAGCATGGAAGTATCTATACTTACAGTCTCTGTCCCTGGCAGACAAGCAGAAGTCTCATGGCCAGAGTAGCTCATTCAAATTATGCTACTGAAGAGACATCCATCTAGGTTTGCTGTCAGCTCATATACCATTCCACGTCGTGCATGGCTGAGAAGGGCAAGGAGGCAAGGACAGACAGCAACAGAGAGACGACCGGGTCAGTTATATTAACTGGTCAAGGGGAGAAATGACCACGCAAGATTTTTCAGAAATACAGCTCCATGCTGCGAGTCTCTCATCTGCCTGTGCTGAACTCTCTGCTGATGAATAATGGCCTTTAGGGAACACTTACAAAACATGAGCATCAGTCACTGCAAAGGGCTTTTTGAGCCAAACAGCCAAGTTGCAGGATTTCTTCTAATGCAGGGGATTTATCAAAGCTTTGATTTTTTTCTTTATTGGTTTATACAGAGGTTTAAGAACCCAATACACCCTTAATTGTGTGAAAAAACATCATCACACAGGTTATTCCCCTGAAGTTCTTGGGACACATGTATGAGTTTAAAAGCTTGATCAGGCTCCACGATTCTTTGCCAGCTGCATCTTGCTACGGGTTTTGCAGACCTACAGGTGACCCTGCTCCTTGCATCCCTCTCCCCCCCTGCAGTTGTGCTCTTCTATTTTCCACATTTCTCAGCATCTTGCCTTTGTAGACACCAGATAAGCACAAAAATTGCTGAACTATGAGTACACTGAATATTAAGCCGTGATAAGCAGAGGTGGCTAGAAAAGGTTTCAGTGGAGTCAGTTGCACAGTTGTGCAGTCAGGACTTGAGGCAAATGCAGGCAGAGGAAAAAAGAGTAGAGGAAGACAGTGCCTGCTGGAAGAGCAGGGTGAACAGTTTATATTGAATAATTAATATGATGCACTTCACCATTCTCATTCTTCACAGATTGTCTGTCAGCAGGCTTATGATTTTCCCATTAATTTTCTGTGGGGTAAAAAAAATCCAGGTTGATTTCTTCCACTAATGTTGTTTGTTATCAGTGGGGACAGAGTGAGTGTTCAGTATGCAGACTCATGGGTTGCACTGGTTGCTTTTGGCTGTATAAAAATGCCTTTTTTCTGTCACCTTACCTGCAGAGCAACATTCTTCAAAGCCTGGTCCTGCTACAATTGAATTTACTCCAGGATCGCTGTTGACTTGAATGATATGAAACAATATCCTGCAGTCATATGCTCAAATCAAATCAGTGCAGCACGGGTACTCACACTGAAAATAAAAACAAAGCCCTAGAGGAGTTTATACTCCACGTGCATGAATTTTCCTGTCCAAAAGGTTACTTATACATGGAGGACATGACAATAAAATGCATAGGTCAATTCCTGTTCTTTGTTAGATCTGAGTATGGTAAGTATAATTCACTTGTAGCCAAAAGTTGTTTTACATTGATATATTTAACAGCAAAATTTGACACAAGGCAGGAAGGCCACGAGCTGATAATGAAGCAACCTTTTGAGTTTTGTGGCCTTCAGCTACAGCTAAGATGACTCAAATAATATAACATGCGATTCCAATAACCCTACAGGGATGCTGTTCAAGAGCAAATGTAAATTGTGATGAATTTATGCATCCCTGGGGATTTACTCAAAGAGAATACAGAGATGATTGCCTTTGGGATGAATGAAGGCTTCAGTACTCACTGTGCTATGCCCACATTAGTTTCTGTGAGCAAGACATGAAGAAGCAAGCAGAGAATAGTTCTCAGGAGGGTTCTGAAAGAGCTGCTCCATGGGTGAACGCTTGTCAGAGAAGCTGGGGTATCTCCAGGGCAACTTGTGTCTATGACGCTCCTGCCACAAGCATAAAGTATTGATCTGTACAACCCTATAGATGTAAGCCTTGGATTTCAACAGTCTTTCAGTATAGTCTCTGAGTGTACACTGCTGTAGCACTGTTTTCAAGAGCAGTTAATTCATGGAGAAAATTCAGCAGCCCTAATATGGACACCAGCATATACACTCAGACACACGTGGCTTCTCTGTTACTGATGCAGATATTCACATGCTAAGGTGTCCAGGCATATAGAGGAAAGTTTAAGCATAAGCAGGACAAGAAACAGTCATCAAGAAATGATTATCAAGTCAACAAAACACATGATTAGAATGTGGGTTTTTTTCAGGCAAAATAACCTTAAAGGTATTTGATTTACAACTTACTAATGCAAGGATCACTCTGGGCCTGTTTCTTAATAATGTGCAATAGAAATGCTAGTACTTCAGGAGGTTGGGGTGTGGGGGGGTGGGAATTACAGTCCCAGTCACCTGAGTTCCACCTCACCCCTAATCAGCTAGCACCTCTTAGGACCACTCTTTATAGTCTGCCTCATTGGTAAAGGCTGGTGTGAAGGTGTGCTGTAGTTTTACTCCCTGCCAGCTCCATTCACCTCACCACAGGGCTACATGTGGAAATGGGGAGTGCTAATGTAATCCATTCCCTTAATTTCAGACAGAGACAAGCGACGTGGCTACAAAGTAAAACTGTTTTATCTGCAGTGCCTTGTCTTTGTTGTGGTCCACAAGAAGACGGTCACCCACAAAAGGGGCCTTTCAGAGGGGCACTCTAACTGTTCAAGCAGAAGGCTTTATTCAAGAGGATCTTTAATTAGCAGCTGTAAAGAAAAGGTAGTGTGGAAACTCACATAAAATACACTTGGGGTTATGATACTGAAAGCAAGGGAAGAACTTGAACAGTAGGGCAAGATAAAGGAAGAGGGATATGAGTAGGAAATTACAGATGAGTTTCCAAGATGACTTGGTTGAGCCATTCACTGAAACTGATCTTTGTACAGCCTGCTTAAGCTTTTTAGCCCAGGCATTGTAAGTTGTACACTAACAGGAAATTGTTTTCTGGTCTGCCTTGCGCTTGCACGTATTTGCTAAGTAGCACAACAGGTACTTTGCTAATGGCTAAGAATTGCTAAACATTAATAGCAATGTTAAGTTCAGAACTCATAATTTGTTAAGTTTGTCACTCAGATTATGTCTGAGACCTTACTGTGAATTCTCATTGGGCTGATGTTTGCTTGGCCACATGGCTTCTACATACACGTATGTCACAGAGAGCCTAAAACTCCCTGGAAAAAAAAAATCTTTCACAAAAAGAAGATGGGGTTCACTGACTTATTAGCACCTACACAAAAAGATGGGGTTCACTGACTTATTAGCACCTAAGAACAACTAGCCAGTGCATTTAGAGTAATTATAGCTGGCCAGGTTAACAAACAATTGCTTGTCTACATGAGGAAGCCCCATTAAAAAATCCATTTACCTCAGGAGTGCAGAAGGGGTCTTCTCCCTCATTGTGCTTCACAGATCTCCCCAAATCTAACTCAACACATTACTGTAATACAACAAATCTGCAGAAAAATAAACTGATCAGTTTTGAGCTGTGCGTTTCATGGAAGGAGGAGGAAAACAGACTGACTACATTTGTAGAATTTTCTTCGTCTTGATCCTTGGAACAGGAGGGAGTTCAGAAATCTGTAAAATAACCCGGAGGGTGATTTACATGCAGAAATTCAGAAAGCTGGTACCTCCCTGTGCTCTTCCCCTTGCTGCCCGTTTTATTAAGAAACTGAGAAAACTGGAGGGAACACCAATGAAGAAAGCAGCACTTCTGGGGGATGTGCTGCCCTCCTCAGGCAACCTGCCTTGAAAAGCTCACTGCGGCCTTCAGATCAACCATTAAAGCAGCAGAGGCACCATTCCAAGAAATAACATTATTTTATTTTACCTTAACTACCAAGACACAACTCAGGACAAAAAACCGGCCATCACAGCCACCAAGCCGGTACCTGTTCCTCCACCCCCCTGACGACACTTCTGCCACAGGGCGGCGGCCTCCTCCGCTCACCTCGCGGGCGTTAAAATGGCGGCGGGCGAGCGGCGAGGGGGAAGCTGCCCTTGCGCGGGCACCCACATCCCCTCCCCCCCCGACACTTCTGCCACAGGGCGGCGGCCTCCTCCGCTCACCTCGCGGGCGTTAAAATGGCGTGGCGCTGCCTGCGCTTCCGCCGCTGCGAAAAGCGCTTCGGGCAGCTACTCCGTCCCCGTGGTGCCGCAGACACAGCAGGGGAATCGGGGGGGGGAGGGGCAGGGGGAAGGCCCAGCCGAGGCAGTAGTAATTTACAATTTAAACGAAGTACCGGTTAAGAATGGCTGAGTTTGGCCCGGCCTCAGAAACCCATTTGCTCTCAAACCGCATCCTTGGCAGTAGTAAGGGGTTTGACCTGGCCTCAGGAGGGCTTTGGGAACCCTGGTAAAGCAGCACAGGGATATTGCTGGTGAAGGAGATGGGAAAGATGAGATGAAAGTCACGTTAGGACAACTAAAGGGAGTAGGTAGGTTGGTAATGGTCCTGATCCCCTTCTTTTTTTACTGCTGGTGGCTTGACTGGTTTTGCTTTTTCATGCTTGAATGAGAATCTTGTAAGCAGGTAGAGCTGCTGGTAACGAAGTGCATCACAGGCAAAGACATGCACTGCCTTTGCACAGTGGTGCACCTCAGAGCCAGGAGAAGTCCACTCTATTCTGATGTAAAAGATGCTGCTTTCAGGTTTTCCTGAGAAACAAAGGTGAGCTTTGTATTTGCACTTGGGAAAATAGTAAATAGGCCAGGGAGCAGAATAATCTGCTTGGCCGATAAAGATGGCAAAAAAATTCCTTAGTGTTTCATTCCCCCCTGAGATATTTATCCCTGCAGCCCTTCATTACTCTTAATTGTTCTGGACTAGAAAAATTCTTAGCAACTTTTACCTCAGTGCAGTGTAAAGCAAATAGTCATAATTCCTTGGACAAAAATTGGATCAAACGCTAACCTTCATGAGAGCTTTCCATATTCTGTACATACCCTCAGTCAAAGCAAGGCATTTTGTCTCTTTGATGTAATGCCCAAGCTTGCAGATATATCATGTCAGGTGACATGCTTATGGGGTGTGAGAGCTGATATAACTGTATTTTTGTATCAGAGGAGCAGAGACAAGCTGAAATAGAAGAGGTGGCCACTCTCCTCCAAACTGGAACCAGAATCAAACATGGTTTGGTGGTTTTTATTTTGGTTTTGGTTTTTGCCTATTCTAAGTTACGGGCAGAAGCTAATATGCCATATATGATCTAGTGTTACAATGGCTTTTTCTTGCTGTCATTTTTGCCTGTGATCTTGGGACCTCAGAAGGTAACAGTGCACCTCAAATGGTATACAGCTATACCTTGCACATGATAGACAGCCACAGTCTTGAGGCACAGAAGAACCCTTATTTTGGATTTGGATTACCAAGGTAATTGAGCCTTATGAGCTCAAGTTGTGCATGGCACAAGTGGTAAGATCTATCTGCAAAAGCACAGCCTTATAACGCCTCTAGCCACCCCATCTTTTTCGGGCGAAAGGCCCCATGGGATTCACAGAGACTGCAGCATGCCAGCACACAGCCCTGCACTCATCTCCGATGGATTCACCACTTGAAGTTGCTGTAGCAAGAGATAGGGAAGTAGGAACTATTTCTTATATCCCACAGAGCTCCATCAGGTGGGATTACTGGCTGACATCTGCAGCCCAACTCAATATTGAGTCCAGCCAGCTGTCTGTCAGGCTGAGGTGTCCAACATGTCAGTCTGCATGGAGGATTTTGTAGTTGATTATGTCGCAGTTTCATCTCTAGGCCTCACCCCTGATTTCTTGCCAGAGCAGGAAGCAAAGCTCCTGCTAGCCCAGTTTTGCAGGCTCAAGGAATTCAGGTGAAGATTGGCTCAAGTATTTAAATTTCCTGATTTCGTCCAGAACTTTGAACTGCCTGTCATAGATTCTGCTGCAGCTACCACTAATGAAAGCTACAGGTGTAAATCAAAGATGTGATTCAGAGAGTCAAGTTCCCATTCTGGTGCAGTGTAAAGCATCTGTTCTGAATTCAGCACATGTAACCTCTCTCATTGATGCTAAACAAAATTGTGCATGTGAAATGAATAGAGGGCATGCCACATACATGAACTGAGCAAGGCAATTTATAGTCTCAGTTACACTACTGGAAAGGTAAGGTAGTTCATTAACTTCTAGTGGTGCTACGTTTATACGACTGATACACTAATTTAGTCTAATAATATATATAAAAATGTATTTGCATTTCTGTCTTTAGCGTGGTTGATCTGAGGCTTGGGAAGCCACCTTGTGAGTTTAGAGAGCAATCACTATAAATCCACAGAGTGGTGCTGTTGGTGTGTTCTGGATGTACTGCAGCAGAATGCCCATGTTTCTTTAGTCTGTTTAATTTAGCTAAACTTTTGTCCAGGTGGCATTGTAACTAAGGACAGAATTTAAACAAAATAGTTTACATTTCTTTTCCAGGCACTCAACCTCTCCGAACAATAAGGGTTCTGTTCTAATTGCAATTTCATGTATCTGGATTAGTTTTCATGTTTTTGCTCATGTCATGTTGTTGTTGTTTATAAGTGAATGTTAGTGTTCTTTGACCCGGTGCAGGACTGGAGAGGGCTGTCTGTCCTTCTCAAGTCTTTTGTCCCTCAGCATATGAGGTAGTGTAACCTAAGGGTTTTAGATGACAGGTGTGGACTATGCCATCCAGAAGGGCTTCCTTCAGTGTGAGGCTCTGTGTACAAGAGCCAGGGTAACACCTCTTGCTCACCAAGTGGTGTGTGATAGTCACTGGTGTCCTCTACTTTATGACTGAGCAGAAACAACACAGTTGATACTGGGTCAAACTTTTCTACATTATGCCACCACATGCTGTTGTCTACATTATGCCACAACAGTTTAACTCTCGAGAAGAAGAGAGTATTTCGGTTCCCATGCCCATAAACTCCTGGCCTTTCTGAGGCGATTGCCAGTGACTCCTAGCTATGCCATTCTGTAGCACCCTAAATAAGTTACTCTTATTCCTTTAGAATTTACTGCTGCCTTGGTTATTGTGGAGAATTAGGCTACCTTTATCTGAATCGTTGGTTCACCAGCTACAGGTCACAAGAGTCAAGTTCTTTTTAACTTCTCAGATAAATCAGCCCTTGCAGGCCTTTCTGCCCTTTCCTGAATTCTCTCTTGTCTACTTTGACTCCTTGACTGTCATCCCAAAAGCAGGGAAGTAACTGCTGCTTCACAAAACCAGAGGTCTCTTGATTTTTCTTGAGCCTCACCGGTCAATCTAGCTTGAATGTCCCCTAATTACAAAATAACAGAGGAAGTCCAGACTTTTTGTCTTAGCTATAAGGTAGGATTTCAGACAGTTTGGGTTTGAGATCTCAATTGGTGTGGCCAGTCCTATGGGAATCATTCTGACCTGGTTTCTAACCAGTGCTCACCTAGCTAGTTTAAAATAATTACTAGATATTTGTGTAAATGTTCTCTGAGGGACGCATGATATATTTTATCAGGAAAATTAATTGCAATTCCACGATGGATAAAAGATTTCTAATAGCTTTAAAATTTATACAAGGTGAAACAAGAAGACTAGATCTGCTGAGAACAGAGATAGTTAATCCTTGTTTGAGAAATCAAGAGCAAATTTTGCACAGATAATCTATGTTGCTTTACAGGAGAAATGTTTTATCTCAGTATGAAAGACTTGTGTATTAAAGCTGCACAGAGTATATTGCAAAACATTGATGAAAATAGAGCACATTGCCAGTGGAACACTTGGTTAATGTGCACAATGAGCCTGGTGATCTCTTATCTCTGCATTCAGCATATACAAGGTTTAATTTTGTAAAGGCTGACTCTGTCATTCTTTCTCTGCTTAAACTTATGTTAATGTATACGCCGGTATCCAATTCTTGACTGTTTTACCTATATATTTTAAAGTGTGCGTCACAAATTTCATTAAAATACACATTACACAAACTTTGTCAGTAGCAAGTTGTAACAAAGCTTTATTTTGAACAGTAGTTTCTTCAGCTACATCATACTTCCAAGATGCCTGCCACTGTTCTGTGAGACACTGTTTTCAGTTGCCAAAAAGTTCACAGCTTTCAGAGGAGAAATTTTCCGTGTTATGTATCTGCTTTGGGCTGATATGTATCTAAAGTTTAAGCTCAAATAGTTCTGCCATTTCTGGCAATGTGTACAGGAGGATAAAGAAATTCTTTGTTGTTGTTGAGAAGACCTGCATGCTTTGTAGAAAAGTTTTTGATGTGGCGGGGAGATTGCTCTTTTGCCAGCTGGTGCTTTATCTAGCCTACACAAACGTACCTCCGTCTGGCCAGGTTGGAACTTTTGGAAAAGCTTGATTTGTACGTGCTCAGTAAAAGCTTTTTCAGAGCACAGAGCTAAGTTTAGCCTAGAGATCTCACTTGCAATGAGGGCACTGCATCCTCTCTCACTCCTTTCCAGCTGCCCTGCACACCAGTACCAGGCCCACAGAATGGCAGAGCATTCTTACTTCCAGGACGAGCATTTTTCAGTACTTGTTTGCACTGTGTCTGTGGAGGGCCTCTTCCGGATTAGAGACTAGAAGAGGTGGTAGACTGGGGCAGGGAAGTCCTCACCACTGTTGGAGAAAGGGAGAGCATCGGGGCAAAGCAGCATAAAGAGCTTGTTAAGGACCATTCCCCCAGGTAGAAAATGCTTCCTGCCAGAACTTGGAGTTGAATGTGGGATTTCCAATCAGTATCTTCCTCCATGGCCAGAAAACAGCTTTGAAATCCACTGGTAAAATGTTTCATATTTTCCTTCACTGGCTTATCCGGTTTAAGGTTAACAATTCACATGCACAAGCAAGTGCTCTTTTAGCCCAAACTGAGAATCTCTATGGCCTGGAATTTCTATTTTTGCAGTAAAAGAGCAAAGTTAGTAACATTAAAAGAAATTTAACACTCTGAAGTTCAGCACTCCAGATTTGTGATGTGTAGTCATTCCTCCCCTTGCCTTATTTCCTTTGAGTCCTCCAGATTCTACAATAAATAATTCAGGGATTCTGGAGACAACAGCCTTATCTACTGCATAGAATTTAACACCTGAAGTTGAGCACTCCAGATTTGTGATGTGCAGTCATTCCTCCCCTTGCCTTATTTCCTTTGAGTCCTCCAGATTCTACAATAAATAATTCAGGGATTCTGGAGACAACAGCCTTATCTACTGCATAGCTTTTCTATGCTCCCAGACTGTCTGTCCTCCACCCAGAATTTTGCAGAGGCTGTTTGGAAAAATAGGATGTACTCACGTACTTTAAAACAGCAGGATAGCATATGCATAAAGAGGCCAAGTTTCAACAACCTTAGTATTCTTAGCTCCTAACTGAAGTTTTCAGACTGCAGAGTGTTTGATTTTGCTTGGTTTAATATAGCTTCGGAGAGGGAGAAGAGGTTGTAATATTAACTGAAGAAAACCAAAACACTGATACAGGGTAAATCTTACCCTGTTTGAAGAGGAAGTAAACCAGGTATCAGAGCTTTCTTATCTGGGGGAATGGTGAAATTTAAACAGATTTCTGCCTTTAAATGTTTATTCAATTTCCTGTAAGTTCCATTATGTTTCCCGTCCCCCCTGGTTATAATTCATGAAGAACTGAAAGGTGAGCTGCAGTTTTACAGCAAGGTAAGGACCTAATTTTTTGTAAGTACTTAAGTTTAGAAAATGGCCAGTGCAAAAAAGTGTGCATCTGTTTCAATTCAAGTGACAACAAGGCATTTGGCACTGGCCAGTTCCTGGAGGTTTGGGGCTACAGTCTTTGCAGACACAACTCCATTGACTCCCCTGAATAAGCCAAATACACTCCAACTGTTTTTACTTTCTTTCCTTTCAAAATGGAATTTGGCATGGCTGTGTCTCTGGTCCTGTGGGGCTCTGACACATACTGGTGCAAAGCCCAAGGATTGCAGGTGTGGAGTGTTGTACAGAACTGCGCAGGGTTAAACAGTGACAGCAATTCTCTGTAAGTAGTTGTTATATTTCTTAATTTTATGATCATCTCCTGAATTGGGTAAATATATCTATGACTGTGTTCCATGTAGCCTTTTAACAAAGACATAAAGAAAGGGAACTATTTTCTGGCCTTTAAAACATTCTCACTTTCCCATTCCTAAACACTAGCCAGAATCAATAAGAGTACCTTTGGAAACATTTAATCTATTCAGCAATTAGGCTTTGTTATTAGTGAATGGCCAAATTTACATGCACCAGTATTCTTTTTAACACTAATAGCCTGAATTAGAGAGAGTCTGAAGTTCTGCAATGTGAAACTCATGGTTTAGTGTCCCCCTTCTAAAGAAAAGAGCCCCATGGCCTCTTCTTCCTTGTGTGTCTTTTCTGTCTCTCTTAGGTTCCTCTGAGGCAGTATTAACACTGCATGTTAGCCAGGTGACACTTGTTTGAAAACAGAGTCCTTTTGGGAAAATTCCCCTTTTTGCATAGGATGGGACAGAGAGTAGGAAAGTGGCTGGGGTCAGTCTTTTGCTTCATTGTTTATCACAAATTGTTAATTATTTTTTGGATGACCTTGCGTAAGTATTAACATTTGCTGTGGAAATTTAGTGAGCTTCTGTGAGGGTAAAGGGCAATACTCCATATGTTCTGCTTTGGTGTTTTGAAAAGAATGTGACTAGTTATATATCAGGCTAGATTCACCTATGAGACTGTTCATGGTACCTGTTGCTTCTCCCTGTGGTAGTCTGGACCTTCTCTGTTCTGTGTATATAGTATCTTGTGCGATACTATTGTAAAGGCAGGCGGTGTCACTGTCACACACCCTTTCTCAGGTCTTTTCTGGGACAGGGGAAGTAACCTTGGAGGTGCACTGGGGAAACACTGATGTAGTACAATTTGGATCACACTTTCTTGAAGCCAGAGGCCTTTTATTTTAGTGAAGGTAGAAATGGCTCTGAAAATGTCTAAAGGGGAATTGAGACAGGATTTCTTTTCTGAAGAATGCATGAAGGCATGCAGTTGTCTTCAGAGGGTGAGAGGCTTTCTGAGAAAGAGCAATATTTCAGGACTGTGTTTGTCTTGGCTGGCTGAGGTAAGGAAGGAGCTTGATGCCTAAAAGGGGAAAAGGAAGGAGTATTCAACAGGAGCTCAGCTGAAGGATGTGGTATGGCAAGAGGATAAAGGAGGTCACGCAGAAGAGATGCAATCAAGAACACATTTTTTTTGTGTGACAAATTAATACACTCTTACATTCACTGGGATCCCACCTTCTCCTTTCCAGTTGCCAGGACTTGTCTGTGGGCTCTTTCAGTGCTGTCAGTTGCTATACTTCATTAATGACCCTTAAGGGGCTAACATTAACACCTGTTTGTGGTTATTTCCTGTCACTGTTTACTCTCCCAGATGGTACAAATACAATATGCCCAGTGTGTTAGGCATTTGTCAGTAATACACTCTTTGCCAGCTAAATGCCATTCATGTTAAATTTGGCAGCCATTTCATAGCCTGAAGAATCTGTCTTCTAAGTCAAAAGCAGAAACTGCAGACAAATCTTAGATTCTCAAAATAAATAGGAAAGAAATAGCCCAATTGTTTGTCTTTCACCTTATAGTTTATTTTCTTGTACCAAAATGGTAGAGCTGAGGAGAAGCAACTTAAAATCTAGATGAGTGCCTAAGACTGAGATGGGTGGCTCCAGTGCAGTTGGATAGGGTGTACTCATGTGATCCTGAACCCATTATTTCATGACCAGAAGATGTGTAACTTTGTTCTGATGACTGAAAGCCACAGATATTGGAAGACATTGCTGCAGAGAAGAATGTGGTCTCCAGGTCTTGAATTAAGTCTTGCTGTTGCCTTGGGAAGATATTTAAAGAAGTAACCAGAAGGCTGATAAACAGTGTTTCTGGAGTGCTCTGAGAAGTCATCCAGTATTGGCCAAAATGTTCCGTGTGTGTGTCATGCATGACTTCAATTTCCCATAGCAGGGAACATGTTTTTTTCTAGGACTGTAATGTACCATGTCCATTTCCAGTTCTAGGGAAATGTTTTATATTGATAGTAATAAGAAAAACACCGTATTAATGCCAACTATCTTGGCTTTGTCACAGATAAAAAAGTTACTGACATACGCTTTTGGGAATTTCTAGCCCAACAGGCAAAAGTCTAAAAGATGAGTAAGTGAATACCTCTGCTAACCCATAGACCAGTTGTTCACTAAAATCATTACTATATAAATTGCTACATTCTGCACAGGAAAGGTCAAACGGGGTGCTTATGCCAACAGTAGGCCTATAGACGCATTCTTCCAGGTCAGAAGATGTTATTTAGAGGCTGAATCCCTGACAGCTGTGCCTTGATGACAAAGATGATGGTAAAGCATTTATCTCTTATTCCACACAGGCAAATATCCAAAGCTGATTATTTTACTAGACCAAGCAAAGCAAAGACCTCGTGGAGTTGTGAATGCAGCCAGTTATTATTGAGGTTCTTGGCGCATGTCTATCTGTTACGTGTGTGTATAAATGTTAAAGTCAATTAAGAATGCAAGCAGTTTTTTGCTAAACAATCAGGACTATTTAAGATACAGATTTTGAGTACTGTTTCTTCACTCATGAGATCTTAGACATCTGAGTGAATATGATCTTATTCACTCATCAGCTCCTCCCAGGATGATGGATAATTTGTCAATAATCCCATCAAACCTGGACACTGGGTTCTTGTAAGTAAAAAGGTTCTGAGAGAGGAGATGAAGAGCAAGGCAAAAGCGGCAGATGGAGAAAAGCCACTGAATAGTGGGCAACTGGAGGATCAATGAGAGGTCGTCTTCCCCCAGGCTATCAGAGCAGAGAAGGAATACAATTGAAAGGAATTTCAATACAAGGAATCCATATCACAAATAGGTGATAGGTCCATTTTACCTTCCAGTGCTGCACCAACATCATCCCCAACGTGCAGGGGAGGGTAGCTTATGGCTAAGGGGGCCCAAGTGAGCAACCATTGCCTTTGTTCTCCTCGTCATTTTGGAGTCTCATCTCTTTGAAGCTATCTTTAGGCTTTTGTGGATGTGGGATATGGCTGCAGTATGCCATAGAACAAATGTACTTATGGTTAAAGATTTTTCTGTAGGTCTTACCAATCTTGCTATCCAAAACTTTTATCAGTCTGTATGAAAAGCAACACCCCCCCCCCCCCCCCCCCCCCCTCCCCCCTTCCTCACTCTACTCGCCGCG
>NW_008794083.1:1778122-1795375 GCF_000699145.1 Aptenodytes forsteri
TAGAAAAAAAAAAACCCCCCCCCCCCCCTTTTTTTTTTTGTTATATGTGGTGCCAGACTCAGGCATTGCAACACTCTAGTGGCCATGTGCAAACTGGCCCCATAGAAACCAGGCAATTAGAGAACTGCTTAAGAAGATGAAAGGAGTTAGAACGACAAAGAGAGACAGAAAGACTCAGGGTGTCTGGCTTCAATGGTAATGATTGTGATCTGAGGCTTCTTTTGTTCCCTGCAGTTTGATGCCCCTTCATTGAGGTGGGTATGATAAAAGAGATTATCTCTAAATTCAGATAATTTTTGCATTCTGTTTTACAGTGTGCTTCTACAATCACCACTGAATACCATTGCGCAATTGAATGGGCAGCAAAGAGCAGGGAGGAGATAGAAACACACATAGGACATGCTTTGGATTTTGGAAATGCCAAGCAGCTGACTCAAGAGTTGACTTTTTGAATCCAGACAGCCTATAAAGACTGGTTTATTTTGGAAGTGGCCTCCTGCTTCACTCTAACTCCCTACTGATTACTGAGGTTTAATTTCCAATATCAGAAGAGGTTTGTGTTTCTGGTTGTACAGTAAAAAGCGAGACTGTGGGTTTTGAGGCCCAGGCTCAGATTCAAACGGGTCAGAGTGGTTCCCTCTGTATGAGGAAGCTAAGGTTTCTAACATTGCTGGAGGAGGCCATGTAGTCCAGAGCAAGCCTCCTTCAGCACAAATGTTTGACAACAACTATTAGAACATATTTAAAGTTCTGAAAGCCTTGTTCAGCATGGGACTTAAAAACTGGAATCCTCCAGCAATGGCTAGGCCACAGATTTTCTCAACAGCTCAAGAATAGTTTCTCCTGTACTGGCAGCCCTGCAAACTCAAGCAGAGTGCTGGAGAGCCTGTTGTGTTCTTTCTGCCTCCTTTATCACTATTGTTCATAAAAACTAAGTAATTGGGAATTAGATGACAATTTAAGTGCTGATAAATATTGCGAAAGAATGGAATCCGTCTGGCTCCTCTCACAACTGTGCTGAGATGGCTGTGATGACATGATTAAGCAAGTGTGTGTGCGTGTGTGTGTGTATGTATATTCACAAAACAACAGGGCTAAGATGCTACACTCAAAGTTCAGGCAGAAGTAAATGCATTTGTGAGAGTTATTTCTGTCTTTTCAACTTGGATTAACATTTAGAAGTGCTTGCACAAATCACCTTTACAGGTCTGCTTGATCCATCTATTCTCTATCTCAAACAACTCTCTTACTTGACTTTGAAAGAAGTAAACCAAATCTCATAGAGGCACAGAGCCTGAGCAGGAAAAGATGGGACCATGTCTGCTAGTCATTCTCTTGAGGAATATCCATAGAGAGAGATGGAAATTGTGTGAGATTCCAAATCTTTCCCTACAAGTTGACTAGCAAATAATAAATGAGACATCCTTGTGTCATTAGTGGAGAGCTCTCTCTCTCTCTGTCTCTCAGGCATGCCATTGCCAATGTGTGCTCAGGGCAGTCTGCATGACAGTTGCTAGTATTGGGAAGAGAGCTGAGAGCACTGTCTGTAGTCTTGAGCAGCTGGAGCATCCTAAAAGACGCTTTACTTCAGTCCAGGCACTCTTTGGCCTGGACATTAGTCTGTGAGCTCAGTGCAAGGAACATTTTTTCAGTATGGAACTAGGATTTTCCAGACGTCAAAACCCATTTGCACAAGTTTGAATCCTTTTTTTTTTTTTAATCACTGCTACTCTCTGCTTTCTCGCTCCATATAACACACATTTTTTACCAGCAGCAAATGGGATCACTTTGAATATGCTGTTATTTCTAGTTTTAATGATGTCTTTGTACTTTGATTGATGTGGATAATACGTTCAGCATGATCCTGTGCCACAGACTATCATCAAAACAGATTTCCCTCTGGAGAGTCTTTGGCTTGGCTATAACACAAGACATTTTTTCTCAAAAGTATTAAGATTCATTAAGGACAAGGCTAGAAGGGAGAGAGAAGTTCCTGAATTTTCAGTGCAGGGAGACCACTGAAGTGTCTGGAGCAGGTTTCTCTTATTACTGATGAAGGTGGACAAGAATTGCCATTTTGTCTGACTCCAAAAGAACTTGCATTACTGTTCCTGAGCCATAGGCTGTCTTTATGCAGTTTTGCACTGTCTATATGCACTTTTGTGTCCATGTACACCTGCCGTTACCAAATTGCACTGCCCCAAGAGCAGCCTAGACAGACTCTATAGCTGTGTCTATGCTATGAAATTCAGGTGGAACATTCCCAGCTACAGGGAGGTTGCTTGTGGTCAGAGAGTGTTAGAGCCTTCCTTGCCATAGAATTGGCCCACTCCAACTAGTGTTCTCCCTGGACACAGCCTGGCAGCTCAAAAGGCCCAGGGACCATTTCCAACAGACTGTTCATATGTGCTTGACTATCCCAGAAGTGGGCTGTTCCATTCCCATTCAGTGCCTGAGGATGCACTGGGTGTGTGTAATTTAGCCAAGAGTGATACATCCACAGTCAGGTGCAATGCAACTAACTGCCCCAGTGTACTGTACTAGCAGTGGTGGCCATGGTGTCTGAAAGTTGAGGACCTTTTCTCTGCTTCATCTCCCACCTGTATGTGAAGAGGTAGCAGCCTCATGACTGCTGTTATTTGCGATCATGATAACTTTATCTGCCATGATAGGTCCTTGATACTCCTTTTTCCCTTGTTCAAATGCACAAAGCAGGGGAAGACTCCCAAGGAAGACAAAAGCTGGTTTTTGCCTGAGCTAGCAGCATTGTCCTGTTGCTTGGCTGTTCACAGAGCATTTCCAAGCATAAGCAGCACGTTCAGGTACAGGCTCCACACTGTACTGGTGCATTTGGAGTTAACCCAACCTGCCTATTCTGGCATTGTGATACAGAAACAAGAAAGGACAACCAGTATCATTACACAGAATATCCACTATTGCCAGCCTGTAGGGTCAGCTGAATAACCAACATTGATCAGATTTCTGAAGGGCTGAACACCCAGTATGTCCTCTTTTATGTAAATGCCTACCAGTGGACTCTTAGCCCTTTTAAAAATCAGGCTATATATTTGAGTCCTCAGACATGGTCTTTATGCATCTGTTTTGAAAATCTTGGCTTTGCTAGGTGTGGTTTGTTTAAAATAAAACCCTTTTCTTCCCTAAGATGCTTCCAAGAGCTCTGGGGTAACCCTCCTTCTTTTCCTGCTCTCTCCCTGGAATTTGTCCAGGCCTACAGCCTAGAGAAGGTCTGTAATAGGGCTGCTCATGCCAATGAGCTGATTAATAAAAGGCTGATATATTCCTTACACAGACCTGTTCCTGTAGTAGGGTGGCTGTGTTCATAGGCATGATGGTATACTGAGAGTCTTTATGGTAGAAACAACTGCCTTCTTTATCCATCCTTTCCTTCCCCGAAATCTTCAAGACTTCATACTGCTCTACTTCACCTCTTGTTAGTGAGAGTGATAACTTTCAAGTTCTTCCTGCCCTTGTTGGTGCAATCTTCCCAGGCATTATTGAACTGGTTATCAGGGTGGACAAGGAGATAGGCACTGACATGTTGCCTGCATCTCTGTTTTAGCTCACTCTGTAGAGTTAACTCTGCATGGAGTTAACCAGTGTCCCCATCACAGTGTTTTCTCTCCAAAACCTTCTCACCTACACCAGATTCTCCACTGGTGAATCTCAGATATTTCAGAGATGACTGAGATTGGAAAAAACTTTCATCAATAAAGCCTTATAAAGGAAATCATCACCTTAACTACAGAAGAAATAGTGCCTCTTTATACCAATTACAAGTTTTTCAGTGCCAAAGCTCCATGAAGATTTCAAATAAAAGAGAAACAGAGTTTTTCAGAGAGATATCTTCTGTGTTCCAAAAAAGGAGTTAAACAGTGAGACACTTTAAAATGAATTGGTATTTATTGAAATGAATTTCTTCCCCAGGGAGAAAGGCCAATCAGCTAAAGGAATTTTTTTTTGTCTGTATGTAGAAATCAAGGTAGTAAAGTCAAATTTGCTTTGCAGGAATGTTGGTGGCATATAACTCTGATGTGGCCTTAACTGTCCCTGTGGGTATTTTTTCTGTTATTTTGTGAGTAAAGTTTTTCAGCTGGCATGTTGTTTTTCTCCTCCCTCCCTTGAAAATAATCTAAGAGATATGGAAACTGTGGTATGAATTATTCTTCAGTTTCGCACAACTGAATTGAATGATTTTTACTATGGTTTTGGTCTTTGTTCTGCCTTCTTTTCTATTAAAACTCAATGTTAAACAGCTGTTTGACTTGCATGAGTGGTGCTTCTACTTTACTTCAAGACACTTAACCTGTGTTTAGTTATTCCCGGGGAAGGAAGGCATTCTTTCATGAAATCTGTAGGAACAGACCTATACCATTTTTTGATGTAAGACAATTTATACAAGTTGTGGATTTGCTATAGTGGGGAGGGTTTTGTTATTATGATGTCTGGTCCCATGGCTTGTTTTTGGGTTATTCGGCATTCTGTGCTAATTATTTTTTTATGGTGGGGCTGGTGCTTTTTTGAGGCATTTCTTCATACAGTGCTTTGGATGTTTTGTCTTGACAGAAATTTCTCATTCCACCCCAGTATCCTGATTTTTTGGCTCTGATAGCATTGGGACAATTTTTTTTCTCTCTCTTTTTAGGTTTCTCTATCTTTCTGCAAAATTCTAGCTTCCCATTCAGTATGCTTTAGTATTTCTCTGTTTCATTCCCTCTGTGTGCTGCTCTGTGGTTTTTGTTGGTTTTATTTACTTGTGAAAACTCCAGAAAATGTTTAAGCTGTTAGCTGTCTTTTGTCCATTTTGCAGATAGTCTGTAGTGACTCTGAAAGTTATTTTGGAGTTAATACATGCCCTGCAAAACCAGCCATTTTAAGCATGCTCATTTCCCTTTAGATGGAGCGTCTTTCACTGGCTATTTATATTCTTCAGTTTACTTTATATTTGCATTCACAAACTCACAATTTTTGGTTAAATTTCAGTGGCTCATCCTGCAAGACATCCTAGAAGCATTTAATCTCTTATCACAAAAGTTATGTGTAATTACTTCATATTTTTTATTGAAAATGTAAGTTCATACTTTTTTGTGTGTTGTGGCGGGGAGTAAGCTAAATGACAGACAAATGACACACGGTTCATAGGACAAAGTCTTCTTTTGTGTTCCTTCTGGGCTGATAATCCATCATGGATAATATTTAGTTATTTCTTCGCAAAGGTATAAGTGGCTCTGCTGTCTGAAATGCAGACTTGGGAGTACTGTGTTTCTGATGAAAGAGATTTTGGACCCAATTTGACCTGTTTGGACTGTTTAATGGCAGTGGTGGTGTGTTAATTGCAAAAATACATACAGTATGTTCTGTGAAGAGTCTTTTTCTTTCCACATGACCTGCTCATCTATAAATAAGAAGATTAAATAAATTACAGGGAAGCGAATCTTTGAGATCTGTAGGATTAGAAGATTGGCCATTGACTTCAAAGAGAACTAAGTGCTTTTGAATGTCTTGCCTTTGACATTATTTTTGCAATGTTTGCATAGCTGGACAATGGTCAATATGCTACAAATCTCTGACAGCAGAGATTGACCCAAATTCTCTGCCTTTGTGTTCACAGCTTTCAATTTGCTTTATCAGCAGAGAAGCTAGGTTCTAGTTCACTGAACTAAGGGTATCAAGATTTGGAAAAACTTGTGAAATGTATGTCATTTTCCAGAAGATGTTTTAGAAAGCTACATGGGAAACCATTATAAACTATTAAGAAAAATGATGATTCAGAGATGTCTGTTTGTTGTGGCTTAACCCAGAAATATTTGAGACACCACAGCTCCAGTGAGTAGGTTTTGTGCAAACTTTTGTACTGTTTAGTGGCTGATGACTCCACTTGGCTTATGTTTTACTTCATTTTTAACCTCTGCACTACACTGGCAAAGGGAATGGTTATTCTGCATTAATCATTCCCTGACAGTGAAAATGCAATCTGGGCATTTGGAAGTGACACAGTAAATTCTTGACTCTCACAGCAATGCTCCCAAGGACTTTAGAGGGGCCATGGCCATGCAGACAAGTCAACTCCTATACTGTAGGGCAGTGTCTTGGTGTGGACTCAATACCTACAGAACCCAAGATGACTGTCACTGTACTGTGACTGTCAGCGTTTGCTCTGTGGTCACTACCCAAGCCCTGGCTCCAGAGAGAAAGTTCTTCCTCCTGCTCTGGCCCTTTTTATCCGGTGCAGGTGGTACATCATTAGAGCTTCTCCCTGTTCTCTTCGTCCCACAGAAACTGTCCACACTGACAATGAAATACTGCCTTCTGGAGCACAAGAAAAAACTCCAGATGAGTACAAAAATCTTCTTTTTCCTACACGTGAGGCCTGAGAAGCACCTAGCACTGAGACCATGCTCCAGAATGGGGATTAGCACTCAGTCAATTTGCTGCAGGCTGCTCAGTACTTTATTGGTGTGACTTGGTGTGAGTGAGGGACTCCGCTCCTGACAGAGCAACCCCATGTGTGCAGAGGCCCATCAACCTCGTGTTTTTCTAGCAAAGCCACTAGAGAGCCCTGGTGAGGGGAGCTTTGCTCAGCACACAGGCAGCTCCTGGTGTGGCAGGGAGAACAGGAAGCTCTGCCCCAGAAGATGGAGTATTTCATCTGCTTGGCTTTCTCTGTTCCCTGAGGTATCATGCCTGACACTTCCCTCTCTCATACCTTATTTGCAGGTTACACCATTACTGTTGGAAGGCTAGAGTCAGCAGACTTGCTTTTCATGTGATGTTTACATACTATTCTTATCACCTTGGGTATTACTTCACTTCCTTATCTTGGATGTGCTTGGTACATGAAGGTATCTGACCTCCCTTCTGCTTCCCTCCTCCTGCCTTCCTTTGTTGGTAGCTGCAGCTGTAATTTCTACATTTTCTTTCCATAAGAAACTCTTCTCATTTAATTTCTTCTTTTTCAGTCCTATCATAGTTTGTACAGGTTTCTACTTGCCTGGAAAGTTGTTCCTAAAATCTCAGTTGTCCCTACAGGTAGTGTTGGTCTTGGCCTATGTATCCATCGCCAATGTATATCTAACCGACATTTACATCTGACCTAATTATTCATAGGATCATATGATAGAGAAATTGGGAGGGAGGGAAGGTCATAGTCCCCTGTCTATTTTTCCAATAACTTCTGACTGTTTGTTGCCATGTATTCCTACTTGTCTAGTTTTAAATGTCTCTTTCATGTGGTCAGTATATAACCCAATTTAATGACTTTCACTGTTTGGAAAGGTTTTTTTTTTCCTGATAAGAAGCTCGACTTTTCCTTTCTCACTTTTTCTCTTTACCTATTTTTGCATTCTCCAAAATAGGGTTTCTACTATTGCCCTTAAACTCTTCCAACGTTTTTTTATGTGGCTTTATGTCCTGCTGTCCTTGTAATCTCTTAGCCAAGATATTCGTATTTCATTTTTTACTGCTTCCTTACATGTCAATCCTTTTCATCCCCGATCCTTGCTGTAGTCTTTTATGATGTCCCTTTAACTTGTAAATTATTTGGAAGGACTGCTGTACTGGAGATATGAACCAGCCCCTCAACTTGTGTAAGTAGTATCATTAGACTGAAAGCCCACTGTCAATTCAAAAGCTCTGCAGATAGGGCTGTATGTTTTCAGTATCTGAAAATTAGGGGCCCAAGCCTATATTCATTTTATGTCAAAATTTCCCTCAGTTCATTTGGAATTTTATGTATATAGAGGAGGCTCAATTTGCCTTTAGTGTTGGATGTTATATATATTACAGGGCCAGAAGAGACTGCTCTGATCCTTCTCAAAATCCTCTCATTTAATATATCCAAGGATCACGCTTGTTGACCACAGTGTTGAATTGGAAAGCCACATTCACTTGATTAGCCGTCAGGAGCTCAAATCTTTTTCAGCTGCTGCTTCCAGAGTAGACTCCTCCTCCTCTCATTATAGCCTCTGCCTCATTTTATTCGGATGAGCCTACAGCTGGGTATCTTGAATTAAACATTGTCTTGTCCATGTTCCTTCCCAAGTGATCCAAATTCAGTGGCAACCTAATCTTGTCATTATTTTTTGTTAGCCCAGTTTTTTTTTCAGTGCCACATTTTACTGCTAGGCTTCTTTATATTTTTTTTCCCCCAGTAATGTTAATAGTTTGTGCAAAAACCTATTGCAAAAACCTCACTTCCAATTACGCTGACACTTTATTGCATGCTTCCTAGTTTGACTGTTCCTCGGTAAGTGTAGTATGAATTTGGCATCAGCTTTGGTGCCAGCAATGTAGTGTGTCCCCGGAGGCTGGCAGGCACCAGTGCCTCCCTTTTCTTCACAATCAGATACAAGGAATCACCAGCCCCGTGCAATGTAGGTGCTGCCTCCCATCACTGCTCCACCCTGCTGTCCCAGCCCAGCACCCACTGACATTTCTCTGACTACCCAGGACACCCATTTGTTGGTCCTCTCTTGCAGCATTTCATTTTCGTCCAGTCCTCTGGAATTTCCATCATATTCTAAAACATCTCAATACATGAGCATGAACACTTCATCCAAACCTTTTGTACAGTTTTTGGATGCAAGTTTTCCATACCTGTTTTTGGTGGTGGTTTTAAAAAATGACTTGTTTTAGTAGCTGTTTAACCTCCCCTTGATTTTTTTTTTTTTTTTTTTTGGTAAAATGGAAAGTATTTCCTTGTGACAGGAGAGAAATTTGTTTCTGGGTTTTTCTCAGCTATAAGATGAAGCTATACTGCATATTTCTGGGTTTTGTATGTTACTAACAATAATTGAATTTTTGTCTGGGTCTAGAACGCCTCTGTTACTTGGATTCCTTTCACTCTTAGCACTCTTAGAAATCTCCTTACTGTCTTGAACTCTCCATGCCACTGATTTATTTTATGTCTTGTTGTCATGCTAGGAAATTTCTATAAACCTAGCTTGTAATTTAGTTTCCTACCTATCAACTTCCTTCTTATTTACAGTAGAATTTGTGCACTTTGTTTTGAACATTAAGAAGGAAGAATTTTTTTTAGGTAAAATTCTTTAACGCTGTTTTTCTTAACCTTCTAACTGAAGGTTCCCTTCTCTGTCAGCTTCCTCTGCCCACAAGGAACAATTATGACAACATTTGTTTGGGTAGAGTAAGCTTATTAGTCTCTGGCACCACATCTTCATCTTTTTTTTTTCTTTCCTTTCCTTCCAGTTCTCTGCTATTCCTGGTACACTTGAACAACAGATAACAAACAGACCACTAAGTGGGATCACTCCCGTTTTTGTGCTTTTTTTCCCTCCTTGTTTGAGGTTCATTATTTCTCCTAACTTGTCAGCATGAGCATCAGTAAGGAGACAGGCTCAGCAGGAAGCAGGAGCTGTGCCATAGGGATTATGCTCCAGGGGACACTGCATGCTGTTTTCTGATATGATTAATCAGGTGAAATGCACAGGGCTTTGTAGTCTGAAGAAATCCGTTTTGAAAGGGGGTCTGTTTGGTTATGACTGAGTTAGGAAGGTGAGGATTTCCCCCTTCCCCCACAGGCAGATTTCAACAATTAAAGGACAAGGGGGCAATATTTGTAAGTAATACTAAGGCGCAAAAAGTGGGAAAGTAGGCAGGCTCAGCAGTCAGGCTTTGGTTTGTATGCCACAGATCTGTGGGTGGAACGTGGCAGGGCTCTTGTAGCCTGAGGCAAATGCAGGCTGCGAATGGCCCTGGGCAGAGCTCTGGGATCGGAGGACTTGGCTTTTGGAGGGCAGTGGCATCGCCCCCAAGCCCTGCCATACCCAGAAACCTGCTGGGCAAATGCGGCCATGGGGAGCCATGGCCAGGGCATGCAGGAGGAGGGGTGCATCGGTCCCACTCCACCCGAGAAGGCCCCAGGATAGGGCTTAGGTTGGTTGGTTGTTAGGTTTTCAAAGGTGAAGCAAATGAAAAAAACAAACTGTGGCACTGTGATGGCACAAGGCTCACAAAACCCACACCGTGGCAGCAGTGGCTGTCCCGCCCTGTGGATGAGGACTTCATTTAGAGGGTCTTGATGTAGTTAGGCAATATAGTCTAGTGGCACTTCACAGGGCTGAAGTAATTACAAGGAGAAATCAAAACATTGGGAAGTGCTGTCGGGAAATAGGGCCTCGAGAGGTCCTGTAGGAGATGTAGACATGACTGGCCCCGGTTGTCTTTCTGGTATGCTGATCTTGGAGGGTCTCTATGTAAGGAGAGCCCATGCTGGGGTCAGGATATGCTGTGATTTACCCGGGAAGTGCCCCTGGTGCTTTCATTCCCAGTGCCACTGAACAACATTTCAGGCTGTCCTGGGAGCCATCCACCGGAAAGGTTTGTTATTAAACACAGGTTAATTGCTTCTTTATTTGAAGGACTGGAATAGGGGCACTTCCAAGAGTCAGGAACAGCTCAACAAGAAGGATTAGTAGTGTCCTATCGTTATTTGTTTTGGCGTATGCGGAAGTAAAAAATAAAAATTCTTGGATGTGGCCCAGTTTAATTTTAGGTCAGGGAAAGCTCTATATTCTTCCAACCTGACTATTTTCATTGTATTATGAAAATATCCCTGCAGGTTCTGCCATGTTATGACCAGACCAACTTCACTGTAAAATATGTCATCCATTTAAGGTTTTTTTTAAAGGGAGAAGTATGGAAATGAACAGCTCTGCTTTCTTTAGCTCTCTAAAGTACAAACCCATTTTTATTTTAAATTTGTAAAAAGAATTCTTTCTCTCACGTGGGACCCTCTCTGCCAAACCAGGCACCTCAGCACAGTTAAAGACATAAACCTTTCCAAATGCTTCTAGGTAGCTTGAAATGAGGTCGTGTGGGCGCCATGTCTTTTATTATAAAATATTGTAGTAAGAACACTGATGGGAAAGAAAAAATCTTCTTCTGTTTTGAGAGGAAATGCCTTTATATATACACTGACAGGAGTGGAAGGGGCCAATGAGAAAATACAAATGGTTAATAGTTTTTAATAAATATTTACAACATGTATTTTAGCAGGACTGTACAAATATAAGCCAGTTCCTTTGCCACCTGCAAAGAAATTGTCTGGTTTTATTTTTAATACCTATGGGTAGGTAGTACAGGAAATTTTTACTACTTATGTGAACCCTAATACATGGAAATGTTTTCATTGCTGTATTCATTTGGAAACTCTGTAATTGTGCTGGAAAAAAAAGAAATATTGGGCTGACTGAGGTGGCGCTCGTATGATTATTTCTAACTTTTTGGATCCCTGTTCCTAAAGAGATCACTGGACTTGCTGGGTTCTGTTTCATTTTCTTGGGCTTTTGTTTGCTTATTAATAGGGGACTGGGAGGTGTATTGGGTGTAAACCATCAATGCAAATAGCACTTCAGCAAACTTTTCGATTAGTTTGGCAAAAAAGTTCATGGTTTTGTAGTGGTATGATTTTTAAAAGATTTGGTTCTGTTCAGTGATTAATGTGGAACAGTTGGTCCTTTCTTACCTTTGTCTTTTAAAGTTCTCATAGGTAAGAAAGTGACAGTAAATCACAGCATCCACTGAGTGCAAAGAGAAGTTCTTTGTCAGATTTATACACTTACTCCCAGACTTTCTGTGCAAAGAGGATCTTGGCTCTCAGTGATACCTGCAAAAAATTTCCTGAAGTGAAGCAGCTATCAGTACACTAGAAAGTGAGGACTCTCAGTTGGGAGCGGGTAATGGTCCAGCAATACAGACTGAAAAACTGCTGAATCTGCTCCCTCCACAGCAGACTGCTTGGTAACACATTACTCGATGCAGTCTTTACTGATCATGTAGTACTGCTGACACACCCCACACACCCCCCCCCCCATTTCTTGCGGAAAAAACACCCCCCCCCCCCCCCCCCCCCCATTTTTTTGGGGGGGAGAGGTCCAGTGCATGTGTACAGCTATGAGCATGAAACTGTTTCCGCAAAACCAACGGAGATGTCTGTACTGTTGAGTCCAGCAGAGCTTGGATCTGGTCTTCAGCAGCTGTTGGTGTCAGCTAATGGTGTGCGCACAAGGAACACAACTGTGCCTACAGGCTTGGTTGTACGGTTTTTTTCAAGTGCAAATCACAAGTGGCTCCGAGGGAAACGGGAGGACAATGGCAAAGCAAGTAGTACGTCAAGATATACAAATATCAAGGCTGACGTAAGTGTTCCCAAGTCTCGATGGCTGCATTTGTGCTTATTTGACATTGATATAAAAGACAATGTACAGTCAGACCAGGGGAGAATACAGACTTGGACGATTTCATTGGGCAAGTCAATTCATTTTGAGAAGTCATTTGTCATTGGGCCTAAGTCATCTTGAAGGCTTCATGTTTTAAATATGAATCAATACACTGGTCTCCAAATGTTCTACATAGCACCTGGGAGGGAGAATTAGCATGCACATTCTGTATGGGAAATAGAAAATATAATTATTTAAATCAGGCATAAACAATGTTGTGGGTGGCTTCAGTTTTGCAGAAGTATCATGCCTGGGATTTTGCATTTCATTTTACTTCATAAGGCAGTTCCCCAGCTAGTGGAGTTCAAAAGTATTCCATTGTGATCAGTAGAAGGATCACAGATTTCACCAGTTCATGATGTCAGCTTCAACATCTGCTGAGGAGATAGTTTGGCCCGTCACTGTTTGAAACAGACATGGGTAAATACATTTTCCAAAAGCACAAGTTTGCACTTGTGAGAGACAGGTGTTTTGAGTTCTTCTTGCCAATTATAGGCCTAAAGTGTAAAAAACCCTGGGTCGCTGGTTCTGATTTTGACTGTTCCATTCATAAGAGAAAGACTGAGCTCTCTGAGGGTATACTAAGACATGGAGACCAATTATTTGCTCTCATTTTAGCTCTACATGCTATCAAAAAGTAAAATAACACAACACACTCTGGCTTCAAGGCATGTAAAATAAAACATGTGCCCAGTACTGTATACACAGAGTGAAGAAAATGTTTCAGGAGAAAGGCAGCACTTTAGTATTTGACATTGGTAAATAAACATTGTGGTAACTTTGACCAAGAAAGACTGTGATTTTTTCATTCACGTGTGATGAATATTATTCTTTTATGCCACTGTTTCACTAACACTACATCACGTGTGATACTCCAGGATAATCAGCCAACGAGACATATTTTAAGTGAGATGAAAGAAAGGCAGCATGGCAGTGTAAATACCCGAGCTTGTAAGTGAGCTGCGTGCTTTACGTGCAATGGCTATTTTTGGGGTCCAAGGTCAGCAGCTCTCGCTGTGAACAGGGGACTATGCATGCTGGAGGACTTGGAGGCAAAACTGCTGTCTCCTAGGACTGCTACCTGTGTCTGAGAGGAGGGCTGGGGCAGGTGGATTGCACAAAGCTGAAAGGAGACTTTCCTGCATTCCTGGAGGCTTCTCTACCCCACCTCCATCTGGGCATGGGGAAACTTAGAGGTCCAGGGTGAGATCCCAGAGGGATTTGCCAGGAACTAGGCAGGCCTGCAGTTGGGATGCATCCATAGCCTACATCAGCGTCCATGAGGTGGTACCTGGGGATTGGAAGTAGGATGGATAACCAGAGATGCCAGCCACCATGAAGCTGCAGAAACAAATGCCTGTGTTGCCACATCACTCTAATAGGCACAAAACTGGGTTTGAGGTATCTAGACAAGCTGCTCTCACCCCTGTATCTCCCTTTGATGTGCAGAGAATTAACTGCCCATGGTTCAGCAGCATTTTCAAGCAGCCTTGTCATGAAGTGCAGCTCTAATGCTAGGCCAGGGTCGTCCACCTCTCCCAGGCTCCCTGCACACTTGTGCAAGGTGTGGCAATGAGGTGGTGCAGCTGCTGGCAGCTCCAGTGCCTGGGGAGGAAAGATTTGGGGCTTCACCTTCGGATGCTCAGCACTGTCGTTCAGAAGGACCCTGTTCTCCCCCTTGCTTGAAGCCAACCAGCTTGCTCTATTCAGAGAAAATGCTACTGTATGTTTTAATGAAAAAAAATCTTTGCTGACCAAACAGGTTTGCCTGTGTTCTGCTAGCTCTAGTAACACTGCCATGTGGAAAGCGATCAGCCCTAGAGTTTTAATAATATGTGGAGCTGCAGCTTTGCTTTGCAAGCGGACAGGATTGTAATAGTGTCTGCTGAAACTATTCCTGCCAAAACAAACACCAGGAGAGATTTCTTTTCCGTGTACTGAAGTCTCACTTTAGCATTTGCCAGGGAACACATTTTACTTTCCCTGTCTTCTCTTCTGCCTGTGCCGCACAAATAAAGAAGGCGCTGCAGATAGGTGACTATCAGTCAGCATCTTGATACTGGAGGACTGCCTGACAAGCCGTGGGCTGCAATCATTTATGCAGTTTTCTCTCTATGTTTGGGAAGGGCTTTACTCTTTCATTTCAGCGCTTTTATAAGAGCTCAGGGCTGGGGCCTGCATTTTTCTGTGGTAAGCTCACAAAGTTGGATTCCCCTTGGACTTACAAACCTTGGCCACATTCATATTTTATGTGAGCTGCTCTGCGCAGCTGATTCTTCTAGTGTTTATTTTTCTTGATTTGAAATAATTCTTATTTCCCTCTGAGGAAACCTTGCCTGCTAGCTGTAACATGCCAGCAACTATCCTCAGGTCTTCTCCCATGGCTCCGTCTCACCTCATCCATCACCCCCAGACATGAGGTCAGAGGTTGCCATGAAGTGGGGGAAAAAATCATGCTTTTGAGGAATCGAATTGTTTTGCTTAAAAACTTTGTCCTGAGGTTAGCTACTCAGGCCTCCTTGGCTCAAGTGGTCTCTCCTGTAGGAACGGAGACCCAAAATTTCCCAGTGGTGGGGTCATAGCTTTGGGCATACTGATACCAAAAGCACATGCTACCATACTGACTGATGATAATTAGGAGATGCTCTGTGCAGTTGTGCCACTGTATTTATCCTTGTGTCTTTGGGTGTGTGTGTGTATCTCTGTGTGTGTGTAGTTACAAATGTCTGTGAAAGTGAGATGAGAAACCTGGATCCAGATCTGTCCCTCACAGCCGCATGGGTTTGCCCCTCCAAAGCTGCACCCAGAGCCTGGATCCAAGCCCAGGAGGAATCAGAGAGGAGTTGGTTCTTCACTCCACCAAGACGGGGGAGTAGCTGGGAGTGGCAGTGAGCTAACAGTAGGTTTCAGAGGTACAGACGGATGAGATGGGCTTTTCCCATAAATTGAAGCAGGCTCAGGCTGTTTTGGAGAGTCACATGTGGTTAGAAATGGCAGTAGGCAACATCTAGGATGCCATGAAAAAACTCAGACTTGTGAAATTTGCATTTCAGTGTTGTGGAGCAAAGCATTTTGATTACTTTTGACTGAAGCTGACCTATTTTGCTCGTTTGCCTAGGTTAGCTGGCCTTCTCAACTTCTGGGTTATCATCAGCCACAGGAAGCATAAAATACCACAAGCATACGTAATATTTAGCTGTTTCATTTATCAGTCATTCCCAGAAAATGTCATCCATGCAGGTGGATAAGTATAACATGGGTATAAGGCATGTTCTCTAATTTTCCCCAGATCCTTTACCTTATCAGGAATAGGAAATTCCCTGAGTTACTTTTCAATCATAAGTAATGTAGAATTTCAAAATGCTTTAGTGAGTTGCAAACTCAAAGTACCATTCTCATTTGACTATGAAATTTGCAGCTGAAGCTTACTTTTGAGCCCACCAGCCCTCTGTTTCAGGAAATTTACCTTCAGGAAAAGCTACCAGTCTTTCTAGGAGATGGAGCTCAGAGAGAGCATTTTGCATCCATGCAAAAACACCAAATTATTCTGGATACCAACCAGCAACCTTTGCCTGAGTAACCATTGCTCGTAAGGTGATGAACAGTCACTTTCTTAGATTGGACTTGCCAATGATGACCTTGGTGACTATCCTATATTATTTGAGAATATACACACGAGCCTTCTTGAAACATAAGGGACTCCTGTGTCCTCTCTAAGTCTTTGATTTACCAAGAATTCAGATTTACCATCCACTACCTTAATGGAAAAAGACACTTCTGATGCCTGATGGGATAAGAGAAATCCCGCCATGATCTAATATTATTTTATCTGACTGTGAAGATGAGTCCTCCATTCCCACTTCTGCCTTCTCCTCTCTCTTTTTTCTCCATGTGGTTAGTAATTATTTTTCTGTCTCCATTTTCTTATCATGCAGCTAGACGAAGTGCTTCTTGATAACTGCTAAGCTGCTGGTTTCCAACATAAGTACTTATTTATATTTAGTATTATCTGTTTTCACCTAAATGTTGGAAAGCAACCTGAATGAAACTAAACATTGACATCTAAACATCAACTAAACATCAAACTTTCTAGCTCCTGTAGTCTGCTCACACCAAGAGATGCTTTCTTTTGTCATAAGTCATGCTGCTCTCTCTGATGGCTTGGTGCCATATAATCCATGTAGTTCAAAAGTGTTACAAAGGAAACATCACATCAATAGCTAGGTGCAATGCAACAAACACTTGGGAGTTGGACTTGTGCAAAGCATTTGACACTGTCCCTCACGATATCCTTGTCTCTAAATTGGAGAGACATGGATTTGATGGATGAACCACGCAGTGGATAAGGAATTGGCTGGATGGTTGCACTCAAAGAGTTGCGGTCAATGGCTCGATGTCCAAGTGGAGACCAGTGACAAGTGGCGTTCCTCAGGGGTCAGTATTGGGACTGGTGCTGTTTAACATCTTTTTTGGCAACATGGACAGTGGGATTGAGTGCACCCTCAGTAAGTTTGCCGATGACACCAAGCTGTGTGGTGCGGTTGACACGCTGGAGGCAAGGGATGCCATCCAGAGGGACCTTGACAGGCTTGAGAAGTGGGCCCATGTGAACCTCATGAAGTTCAGCAAGGCCACGTGCAAGGTCCTGCACATGGGTCGGGGCAATCCCAAGCACAAATACAGGCTGGGCAGAGAATGGATTGAGAGCAGCCCTGAGGAGAAGGACTGCAGGGTGTTGGCTGATGAGAAGCTCAACGTGACCCAGCAATGTGCACTTGCAGCCCAGAAAGCCAACCATATCCTGGGCTGCATCAAAAGAAGCGTGGCCAGCAAGTCGAGGGAGGTGGTTCTCCCCCTCTGTTCCGCTCTTGTGAGACCCCACCTGGAGTACTGCGTTCAGCTGTGGGGTCCCCAACATAAGAAGGACATAGACCTGTCGGAGTGGGTCCAGAGGAGGGCCACAAAGATGATCAGAGGGCTGGAGCACCTCTTCTAC
>NW_008794083.1:1795535-1840789 GCF_000699145.1 Aptenodytes forsteri
TGTTCAAGGCCAGGTTGGATGGGGCTTTGAGCAACCTGGTCTAGTGGAAGGTGTCCCTGACCATGACAGTGGGGTTGGAACTAGATGATCTTTAAGGTCCCTTCCAACCCAAACCATTCTATGATTCTATGATTCTAAGTCAAGCATGTACTAACAGATGACATATACGAGTATTGAACACTCAGCAGACGGTGGCCAACTTCTGGTTCTGCTGAAGTTTCTGTTATGTTCACTAAAATTGGAATTTGACACAAATAACCTTTTAAGTTTTCAAAGGAAGTGAAGGTTCTCTCAAGCTGAAATGCAGGTAACAGAGAACAGAGACTGATAATATTTATACAAGCTGTCAAGTTGAACGAATTTTTGATCCATAATTTTTTTTTTTTTAATGAGCAGGGCAATTTTTGTCTTCCTTTGAATGGATAGAGTGGCCTGGAGAAGGTGAAGAAGATCTATTACATTTCCCATAGATAACCAATTGCAGAAACATCTTTAAAAGAAAGAAATTCCATCAGGATATGAGGTGGAAATTACAATACATTATTTTTGTTGACCCAGATTACCTCTTTAATTAGCTCTTTAATATGGCTTCTTCTTAAAAGAGAAGTTTGAAGAAGCTCTGTTGTTGGAAATCTCGTGACTGTATGAGGACAGTGCTGGAGTATTGCCATGGTACTTTGACACATTATCATCCTAGTAAATGATCCAAGTGTTGAAATTCAGTGTGGAGTGATGGCTTTTGCAAAACTTTGCCATGTGTTTCAGCCCTCCTGGCAAGCACAGCATTATCTGATGGTATGTCGCTTGGAGAGGAATGGAAGGAGACAAGGGAAAAGAGAATGTGGGTTTTGTATGAACTATGGTATTTGAATTAAAGCTGTAGCTGAATAAAAGCTTGCCTGTAAGTTTACAAACATACAATTAAGACCCTTACTGTTATCTAAATCCTTTTTCTTGCCTTATAATTTTATGGTAAAAAACATTACTGTTGTTTTTGGACTTTCATAATAACTCTAGTAGCCACAGAGAGAACCAAATGTTGTTTGTTTATTTATTTGTGAAACAAATTATGCCTCTCTGCAAACTTCACTGTGTAATTTGCACTGGCTTTGCAGTTTACAAGAATGCACACACTGGTTTAAGTACTCCCCTCTCCCCGGAATTAGAAGATGAAGTAGCAGAATTGCCATGCAAGTGGCTATGATTTTAGTGCAACAGTTGCAGCTCATTATATGTCCCAAAGTCAGAAATAATTTGTCACAACAGAGTCCTCCATTCGAATCTGCAGTCTGTGCCTGTAATGAATAAAACATGGCTGTCAGAATTAAAAGAGGTAGAGTTACGGTAACACACTCTGAGTACTGTTGAGTGTGATTCAATAAAATTATGGATTTCTCCCCATTTATCACTTGTTCATTTTGTTTAACAAATACAGTAGTCAGTTTTTGGTTACACTGGTTGCCTACCCAGAGCAGACAGCCTTTGAAATGTACCCCTTGACATTTTCATTTGGTTTCTGTATGTTTTCATGCTGGTTTTATATGTATTTTCCTGGTTGCACAGTATAGATACCATTCAGCAGCACAGCCACAGTTGCCACTGGACATCTTCATCATTTCTGCTTACATTTGCATTTGCTTCAGCCTCACCCAGCTGAAAAATGCACTCTGTGCCTCCAAATGATGGTGTTTGGAAATCTGGCCAGGGCTCTCTACAGGGCCAGGCAAAACTCAAAGCTGACCCTGAAAACTTGCTGAGTTGTCCATTCATAACAGATGAAAACAACCCAGCTTTGTCCTAACTAATTGTTATGTGTGCTGATGGTGAGATTTAAGAAGATATATGCAACTACTTTGTGTTGATTGTACCAGTATCATCTCAATTGAGCATGAAGGGAGAAGTCTCATCTGGAACAAAATGGTGTCCGTTAAGACCAGCAAAGTGAAGTTTTTACACCAAAGGAAATCTACCTCACAGTAGCTAGATTTCTGCCTCATTTCATGGGAGGGTGCAATGGGGTGATGGTGTCCCCTTCCAGCTCCTGGTACAGAGCTCGCTTTGGTCCCTGTGGGGTTCCCAGCTAACCTGGGGAGTAAGGCTGTGTAGGGGAAAAGACCCCATCTACCTCACACCCCCAGCCTCCTCGGCAAACTCATCTGGGCAGGTGCAGTGGAGATGTTATGACTTGGATCCTGCACCAGGGTCCGCAGGTTACGGGGACAAACCTGGCCTGAGGAACAGACTGAACCTCCAGAGCCTAAAATACGTCCATTAGTTTTGCTTTCTTCCTGCCTTATTCCTCACTACTCGGCTGCCTACAAGTGCCTCCGGGATCCCAACTTCTGGGCATCTGCATGGATTCCTATGCCTCAGAAAAGCCTGTGCAGGGAGCCAAAGCCTCTGCTAAATATCTTCTTCCCTGGGGGGGATTTGGCTTGCTGTAAAGGACTGTGTAGGATGGACACTATGGTTTTTATGAAAGAGTATTAAACGTGAAAAGTAAAAGCATGAATGCTTGTGTATATTTGCATGTGTGTAGGAAAGAGAGAAAGCATCAGTGTTGGCATCCCTCATTTGAAGTATTGCCATGTCCTGGGTTCAGCTGATGCTCAGCAGTTCCTTCCCATTGACCTCAAGCACTAATACCAGCTGAGGATCTAGCCCAGCTCTCAAACATTTTGCATGTTTCCACCACCAGTGCACAAAATAACTTTTCTGTAAACACTGGCACAGGCACACGGCATAGTGGGTGTATGGGCAGTCCGGTTTTCAGCATGCACCGATGTGCACTGCTGGCAGCTGCATCACATGTGGAAAACGGGGCCGAAAGAGAGAGGCAAAAAGGTTTCTCAGACACCAAATAGGACTTTCTGGTGTTTTGCCTTCTGCCCTTGTTTAGTTTACACTTGCTGTCAGTGAAGGTGCTGACATTGCTCCAGGAGGGCTTGTTTCCAGTTGTGCCTGTGCTGATGGATGAGATCGAAGCAGGTTGGCTCAGCTTTATAATGTCCTTCAACAGTGTCTGTAATGAGGCAGGGAGGAACATGCTGGGAATTCAAGGAGCAGAGGTTTTTATCTCTGCTCCTTGATGCTTTGTTGGCAATACCACAGGAAAATAAAAAGCTATATAAACAGAAAGCACTTTTAAGGTGGTTATACCACACCTTAATGCTACTTCTATCTGCTTGTGCTACAGATCTGCAGGAGGCACTTATGGCATTAAAAAGAAAACTCACAGGAGCAAATGTCGAGGGGAGCGTTTATAACATGCTTCATTTTCTATGAAAGCAAATGGTAAGCAGGCCAAACCGTTGCTGACAGGATTAAAGACATGCTGGTAGCAGCGTCTGAGTTGTTTTGAAATGCCAGGGGAATCAGGCATATAAAATGAAACGTGCCATCCCAGGTCATCTTCTCTTTAGGACTGCTTCTCCCTTTCAGATGTACTGTGCTCGGGACAGCCAACCAGTCCTGCTGCAGCTTTTTGGACTGTCAGTCTGTCTGCTGCCTCTTTTTCTTCTAGGTGCTGATGCCTGCTGTCGTTCCCTTTTTTTTACTTATTTCTGAGGACTCTGTGCACTCCTATAGAGGAACAGACCGGCTCTGAAAACAAAAGTGTATGGTATTTGTTCTTCAGGGTTACAGACATTGTTTTCTCTGTCGTGGATGTGGGTGGCATCACTATTTGCACATGTTCTTTGCCACTTTTTTGTATACTTAATTACCCATCCTCCCTTTGTGAATTTACAGGGGAAAACTCTGTTTTGTGGTTTGTGGTATAAAAGAAAAATGGTGTAAGAGTCCCACAATTCTGGTTTGAGAGATACTAGAAAGGTTTTGTTAGGGATCCTGTGAGTCCCCTATTTTACATCTTTCTTTTTTACATACAGGTAGTGTGAATACCACTGAAATAAATTTCAAAGAAAATGAGCTATGCTGTGGCTAATTTCCCTCCCCACTATATCAGTGTGACCATGGATAAATGGGTTTGTCACTTGTTTTAAAGAAAAATGCTGCAGAATTCAAGGGGAGGATGGTAGGGGAAATAATTTTCAAGGGTCTTTTCACTGTAAGCCTGGGCATGTGTACAGAAAATGCTGTGTAGTGTAATCACTGTATCTTAAAATACTCAGTAATCAGTAGCTGGAGCAGAGAATGTAGCCTAAATGCTCTTCAAATGCAAGTGGAGGAATGGCTAAAAACCAGTGTCCTCCATTACAATTACATTTAGGAAAATGCTTTGCCATGTCTGGCCGACCATGTTCTTAAAATGAAGGACACACAACTTCCTACCATTTCCTCTCACACAGTTGGGACCAGCACCTGGCTGTGGGTAACAGCGGAGAAAGGAAAGTAACACAGATGGAAAAAGGAGAACACTGTGAAGACATGCCAGATGC
The DNA here is from genome assembly GCF_000699145.1 of Aptenodytes forsteri. Classification (NCBI taxonomy): domain Eukaryota; kingdom Metazoa; phylum Chordata; class Aves; order Sphenisciformes; family Spheniscidae; genus Aptenodytes; species Aptenodytes forsteri. The sequence continues at coordinate 1,799,936 of NW_008794083.1, forward strand.
GATGACCTTATTTACTTTTTTTCCCCAATTTCTTTCTTTGGGCCGCAGCCACCTCCTGCAATCTGCTGCTAAGGGACTCGGGACAGCAATAGCAGGAAATTCTTCCAGGCTTTCCCCCAGCTGTGACTGCTGGTGCCCTCCTCTTACCCGGAGATCGGTGCTGCACACCAGGTCTGTGCCCCCAGGTAGCGGTACGAATTATGCCTAGAAATAAGTATTGCTGCATGGAGAAAGCTTTCGTGTGGAGCAGCCCTCCATTTGGGCGACACCGGTTGCCAAGTAAGTGTCATCGCAGTTTGTTTCTCATTACGTTGGCTCCCCATGAAATATGAAGTCATATTCAATGTCTCAGTGTTAATTTCCAGGATCCACAAAGGACTTGGCAGAGCCGGCCAAGGCAGTGCCTCCCTCATGGGAGTGATGTGCTGGAACAGCTGCTTTCCCCAGAAACTATGAAGATGTCACTTTTGAGGCTGATGGTGGAAGTGAGGGGGAGAGGGGGGCCTTTGTGGCTTTCAAGATGTCCTAGATCCCAGGTGGGAAGGTTAGAAAGACTGGGACCTCACGATGCATGGCACAGCATGGACCCCCTGGCTCACGGACGCAGCTCACCGTGGGAAGGGGCCTGACAGAGACAGAGGTGAAAGGAAGAGTGGTGTAGAGAATTCAAGAAAAAGGAAGGGAATTTAAATATTTGTGAAAGATGGGTATCCCATGTAGCCACTTTGGAAGATGGGTATCTACATTTTATGTTACTTCACTGTATTTTGGTATTTACAAAAGCATCTGTTTTTCAGAAGTGCTAAAAGCTCAGGATCTATACAATGACCTCAAACATTCCAAGTTTAGCTTCAGGCACACCCTTTGGAAAAGCTCAATCTTACTCTAATTCTGTAGTTCAGCCAGCGTCAGAAAATGCTCTTTGGAGCAGTTTGTCTCTTTGGAGGCATTCAACTACTCTGGTTCTTTTTTATTAGTAGGTAGATTCAGGGAAGAAATCCTCAAGTTGGTGGAGTTAGGGCTCAGCTTTCATTCGTTTTCCTTGTATCCACTATTATTGCACTGACAGAAAATATTTGCTTGTTGCTATGTGAAGACCTATTACACAGAAATTTGAGCTTTGTCCTATTAGAGTTGGAAAGCTGATGCATTGCAGATACAGCATCAAGAAGCCAAGTGTGCTACTGAAGAGTTAAACCGTTGTTTTGTGTGCTTCAGCTGAAAAAAAGGACTGAGTGGCTTTTATTAATAATGTGGATTCAATTATGGATCTGAGAGTTGGTAAAAAACTAATAAAGGAAAAAATTTTGGATAAAAACCAAACACACCTAAAAAGTTTTACATCGTTTAAATCCTGAGGGAAAACAGAGATGTGAGATACCGTCATGGGGAGAGACACTTGTGGCAAGTCAGGAACAAATATGAAAACACAGTACATAAAATATCTCTCAGAAACATGAAGTAAATGTGTCCTTATGGTAGGTGGATATTTGAGCTCTTCAAGGCAAGGGCTGTCTCTTACTTTGTTTTCGACCAGGAGTGAAAATGATGGGGACCTGATTTCCCATTCCCAGGTGGGGTCTTAAAGACAGCCATAATGTAAGTAATGAGTAATATTAACAACTCCTGAATGTGAATCTGCAGCCCTTGATCATAGGAGAAACATTGCTGACTTCTGAGAAGGTTTGCTGGCCATCTGTGGACAATCTAGACATCTGGTTGTGCTCCAAGAAGATCAAGTAGAAAGCAGGTCCCCTGTTTTACATTTAATTACTGCTAAGAAGTTATAACGAGTGCATTGTGACGCAACCTTTGCAAGTGTCACTGGTGATTAGACTATAGCAATACTATTTCAATATGCAATACTATTTCAATAATGCAATATGAGGCTACATCTTAGATCTATCTGGAAACTACCAATGCAGAATTTGGCAGCTGGGTTTCGGTTTTGCTTCCAGGGTCCATTCTCAAGGAGCTCACGCTGTAAATGTTTTGCTGTTCATTCTGCAAGTTGCTGGGTAGAGTTTGCCCTTTAAACAGCCTGGGACCTATCTCTTGGCCAGCCACCCCTCCTTTCTGTGCTGGAGTGCCATGGCAGAGGTAGGAAGGATTTAGAGACTCATCTGGAAGTACAGAAGAGGTTAAACCAAGAGGACTTTCCCATGAGGATGCCAGCCTTGGCCCTTGTTCCCAGCTCTGGATTTGGAAAGCTCTAATTTATTGAACTTAAATATATGTTCAAAGGCCTGTTGATTTCTTAGCCTTTTGAGAGCGTAGAAAGGTTTGCCAGTGGGGCACACTCATTAAAACTGGTGGATGCTCGAGTAATGCCCAATATGGGGAGGGTCAAAATGGTCTTTGTAAAAGGAAGCTTGGCCATACAAACCTGATAGCATTCTTGAAAGAGGCTTAGAGGCACGTGGATAAGAGTCATCCCACTGGCCAATTATTGTTAGCTTTCAAGAGGCTTTTGACAGACTTTTTCACCAAAAACTTTTAAGGAACCTAACCTAAGACAGGAGATCCTTACATGGATAAATACTTGATAAAGGGTAAGAAATGGGAAGTATGAATAAATCACCAATTCTTGGAGCAGAGTGAGGTCAGCAAGGGGATTAAATGGCAACCTTTTTTTCAAAATCTTCTTCTTAAAAGCTAGTTTTCCATGTCACTTCTCAGCCACAATCTCACTACCTTAAATGAATAGCATGTAAAGCCTAGGAAGAGTGTGTGAACCAGATTTTACACTAGACTGCATCTCTTCCTTACAGGCCAGCAAGCTGCAGTTGCAGAAGTGAAGTTTTATGTCCCTTCTTGTAGTAGGAAAAGGGAAAAGCTTGGTGCAATCAGCCATGTCTGGTGGACAGGAGAGACAGAGGAAGGAGAGCCATTTTCAAGGTAAAATGCCATCAGTTTTACTGCCAAGATCTAAGGTCCCAGATGCAGAGGGAATGCATTTCCCACTACTCCTTTTTTTTCAGCTCACAGCCTCTCTCTTTTGTTTTTTAAATTAATTTTTGGCAGTAACATAAGCCCTGGAATCCTGCCATTTACTGCTTTAAAAATTTCTCTTGAAAAGAGGGAAGGAGGCAGGGAGAAAGCAAGGGAGAGGGTTTGAAAACCTAATGGAGCTGATTGCAAGGGTACATAACTAACATTTTTCTGCAAAAATAATCTGTAATTTATTTTTGTGATGAGTCCATTTTTGTGTCAGGCCCTGTGGGAGAGAAGATGACTGTTCAGTAGAGATTACTGACTATTTCAAAGTAGCAACAGGACAGCTAGGCAGAACTAAACTTATTGGTATTTTATGGGGTTTCCTTAAAAGAAGGCTGTCAGTGTAACACGATCATTCCTTAAATCTTTAAAGCATGAAATGTTTGGAGTTAAAAACATGCAACCATGGAAACACAGATATATTGAAGTAGAGTAAGGACTCTTCTCATTTTGGACTGAACGGTTTCACAGATGCTGAGGAAAGGGCACAGCATCCTCATCCTGCCCCAGCAAGATGCGCCATCTGGTCTGCATTTGTCCCTGACAGTGATTTGAGCCAGGTCTCTACCCGGTTTTCATTATTGTCCCCTGTGCTTTGGATCAGCTGGAATTGGGATAGCCTCTCCCTGCCCACTTCCTCGGTGTCCTGTGCACCTGCTGCCATCCTCATCTGGTGCTGAGCAGCAGCCCTGTGCAAGCTGGGTGACCATTTGCAGCAAGATGGGGACCCGTGCAGGCTCTCGTGGCACTCCTCCCTGGAGTAAAGAAAAATTATAGGACCCTCTCTCTATGCCTGTGGCTCACTGCAAGTTTGAAAAGAATAGATATAAAGCAATACATGTGCCGTAGAGATATTTCTGGTCATTGTTTCTGCTTCAGTGGGGAGACCTTGGAGAGGAGGGTGTGTGTTGGCACCTTACTGATAAAAGCCAGGGGTATACATGCCAGCCATTGGGATATAGTGGTGGTGGTGAACTACAGTATTAACAGTTGGGAATGAATAGGCGTGCCATCATCAGTCACTGCGCTGCGCTTACCCGGAGGTAGCGTCCGTCCTTCCCCATGCTCTGCTTTCCCATCGTCTGCTTTCCCAACTGCTGGCCAAGGCCTTGGCAGCTGCCTGAGCCGCCGTGCTGCTCTTTGTCCAGCTCATCAGTTTCCTCTCCTAGAAACAACCCCCTTACAATTAATACTGATAGATGTGGGCTTCCTCTTTATTATTTCCTGTTGTAATTGGTTCATTCAGCTTTTCCCCAGTTGGTTTCAGCTGAAGGCCTGGTTGGGCTGGCCAGCTTCCAGGTGCTTGGAGAGGAAATGCAGAGTTTACCTTTGTGTAGGACTGAGTAACAAGATATGCACCCTATGGTCCATATTTTGGGAGGGAAGAGGAAGAGAGGAAAAAAAAGAGAGGCCAAAAATTATTCTTGTGTAAAGGATATGGATGTTTTTTGTCTAAATATACTGCACCATGCACATCCTGATATTCTCAAGCAGGATATCTTTAAATGGATACTGACAGCTGATATATGCTTGGTACTGAGTTGTTTTTGAAGGGACATATGTGTAAAAGAAAATGTGAAAGATATTATGGCAAAATATAAAAGGAACTGTTGTTTTCATAAATGACCACATCGTTTTAAAATTTAAACATCTTCCTGCAATGTTGGAAAACTGTAGCAACCACGTTGTGCTGTTGCACAAGACCTACCAAAATGACACCAGGGAGAAACAGAAATAAAACTTATTCTTCACACTGTCCTGCAGAAGGGGGAAGGAGACTGCAGGTTGTCGCACAGTGCAGCCTCTGCTCAAAGCAGGCTCTACCACATTCATCTGGTTCAATCATGCTGTCTATCCGCAAGAGCCAAAGGGTACTTTTTTGAGGTGATGGCTAAAATGTACTTTTAAACTGCACCACGCTGCAGGCTGTGAAGCAGCACAAGCCTCCCTTGGAGATCAATCAATGGGCAGGTATGGACTGCTCGTAAGTAGCAAAAACATGTCATTGCTTATCTTTCTTGTGTCTCAGATGCTGATGCTACCAAAGATGTAGCGATCAGTGCTGATAATGGTGACTGAGGACTAGCTTTTTGTTCACCAAAGTCCTCTGTAAATTCACATTACCTGCCTGGACCGTTGCAGGGTGACAAGCTTCCAGCAGCTGCAAGTAGTGCAATATGGGAAGAGCAGACCAGCAGAGTGGAACTGCTGGTGCAGAGGCCCACTGACTATGTGCTTGGGAGATTTTGCTTTGGACATGGTGTAGAGGAGTGGCTGGAGTGCTTTAGGTGACCTCCTGCGATGCATCTGCTGGTCTAGTTTTACCCCAAAAGAAACCAGTTGGTGCCCTCTGGGACTGCTCTTGCCATGGTGAATCAAGGGGTGGGAAATGGCAGTGCTCTCCTGGCCTTACCTAAAGCACTAATGTAAAAGACACCAAAATGTTCAACTTAACAGGAGCTGAGCAAATGGTCCCAGGGACAGAGGGCTCTCTGCATCGCAGCGATCCCTGCGCCACTGTCCTCCATCAGCCCCTAGCATTCACGCATTGTGGAGCCCATCCCCGCAGCGCTGCAGAGAGCTGTCTTACCCCTGGTAAAAAATAGTGACATTTTACTTCACAACTGCCTGTTTCTATACGTGTGCAGCCTCCACCTTATCTCTGAGGCATTTTTTAAATTCCCAGCATTGTAGCGTGCTCTCTTGCTCTCCCAGGCATCTCACATAACCGCGTGCCTCCCTGCCACGCAGTGCTAAGTAACTCATTACTGTACGTCTCAGGGAAAGTCTGGAATAACCTTAATTTTCTATTTAAAAAGCAGCTGCTGGTCGCAGCAATTGTCCTAAGGAATGCTTTATAGTTGATCTGCGTCCTGATGTGTGTAATATTACTGAGGACAGGATAAGCCAGATCTGGAGGTCTGTGAATAATACTGTATTGTGAGACACTTCCACCTTTTCTTTTGCAGCAGACAGAAAGTGCGTGTCACTGGAGAAGGCAAGGCTTTCAATTAAGTTCGCCAAGTGTGTGTTTAAATTTTAGGATCATACCAGATGTGCTTCAGAAAATTGAATGTTTAGGGTTTTTTTTACACAGTTCTATTAAGGGATTAGGAAATATTGGCATCATTAAAACAGGCAAGGAAACATTTATTAGGCTGTCAAAAAGCATTGCAGCCTCAGATAAATCCACTGTTGCTCTGCCCCAGACCCTGCTTTCCTGTAACTCAGGGGGATGTCAAGGACCGTGAAGCAATGGAAGAGTCGCCAAGACAGCTGGCGTGCGAGGGTGAAATCATGGGCTGGCGTTTAACCTTTAAAAAGAGCTTAGCAAGCACATGTTGGGGATGATGTCCTTCAGTCATTCTTACCATTCAGGTGGGACAGGGACCAGGTGCCTTTGGAGTTTCCTACTGATCCTTTGGGTTTGTGATGGCTTTAGTGAGGTAAACACAGATATGTTGAGTCACATCAGCTGAAAATCGTGGCCTAAAGTTTAAAAATTGATATTGGATTAAAATGCTGATTCTAAAATGTTTGATGTTAGGAAAAAAAAAAAGAAAAAGATTGCTTGTGAAAGAAGTTCTGCTGCAAGCAGAGAATCCAGGAGTAAGATCTCTAGAAAATAATATAATTTTTCTATTCTTTTTAACATAATACTGGTGAATAAAACTTGATTAATTAACCCTTGCTTTTCACAACTGCTCTTTGTAATAAGAATCTCTTTTAAAGAAGAAAAGGGTCTAAAGGGTATAATAATTGACTTAACTCATAGTATTGCATCTTTGTGCTTTATAGCGTTATGCTTGCAAAAATCTGCTTTGTGTTGTATCTGTTGGGAGACAGGGTGGTGCAGAAGGTACTCGGGGAACATTTTAGGTTCTACACAGAGGAGAAAAACCCCTAGTAGCCTCTATACAGTGAAACTGGAATGTGGAGACTGTTATACTGGATTATGTCTGCCATCCATCTAGTTTAGCGTTCCACATCTGAGAGCTGTCAGTGCCAGATGCTTCAGATGAAAGTGTAAGAAACTTGCAGACAAGGGATCGTCTTGGTTACTGATAGTTATAGTTTTGCTTAAGCTCTGGAGAGTATGTTTTAATACCTCTTCCAAAATGTTTGTCCTTGATGTTTTCAAGTTTATATAAGCATCTAGCCCTTTCTGAAAGTTGTTACATTTTGTATTTTAGGGTCTGTCTATGGGAACAGATCCCATGGTTTGATGCCATCTTGTGTGAACTTTTTTTTTCAGTACTGTTCTGATCATTCAGTTTCATATAAACCTTCTTGTGAGGGAAGATAAAGAACAGAAACTCTTTACATAATTTCTTCCTATAAGCCAGTGTTCCGTATACGTTTTATAATGCCCTGCTTTTTGTCACTGCTACGAGACGAAAACTCTGAATCTTAAAACTAGAAGACAAAAAAAAAAAAAGATTCAGGAGGGAAAATTGCTCATATTTTTACTGGGTTGAACTATTCAAAGCACACAGACAAACATTTAAGTATTCTTCTGGAGCTTAAATCAGTAAAAGTGAGTTACAAAAAAGTGAGTCACAAAAAAGTGAGTCTTGGCTCGGTAGCAGTCTTAAAATCATATAAATTTGGCTTGGATTTTTTTTTTTCCCATTTGAGAAACTGACAATACAGTAAACTTCTTGTTGATTGAAACATGATAGCAACAACAATGTTTTGTTCTGGCTTTGCTTCATACGTCAAAAATGCAAAAGAAATTGATTTTGGAGGGGAGAAGAGTTACTGCAGACCAGAATGTTTGATGTTTCATTAAAAGAAATGTTAGAATTGCGTCTTTCACATTTTTTCAGAATGAAAAAAAAGTCTAGGTGGGAGAGCCAAAATCAGTGCATATATTTTTTATACGCTCAGAGGTTGCTTAACCTGCTTTACACAAATATACACATGAGATAATAGGGAAAAGTGAACAGAGAATGAAACGTGTGTGAAAGATTTCATGTAGCAGAAGTGTTCTTAATATACTTGCAGATTATTTCTAGAGCATTGAGATGTTTAAAACAGCTGTTTGAGGAGTTGCCACTGCCACATACAGTTAAATTATAATGCTTACTACTCCTGTGGCTTGAAAATGTTTTTTGTTGTTTGGGGGAGAAGGGGGGCTGGGGATTTTTATTTTTGGCAGGATGCCTTTGCAGTGAATAGAAGAACAAAGAAATTAGGAAAAGTAACAAAACAAAAGCAGTCAACAAGACAGAACTGAATAACTAAAAACTTAGATGCCTCTATTTTTTATCTGCCATGTTTCTTGAAATCATGTGGACTATTATAAACTTCTTTTTCTAGTTTTTGCTAGTTATGCAAACAGCTCAGTAAAACTCAAGCCAGTTAGACTGGATCTGCAGATGTTCTGGAAGTCAAACTCTCAAAATTTTGTTGTTAACACTCTGGTGAATATTCAGGTTCATTTGAAAGATATGTCCAATGGCACTGGCTGTGCCAGGGGTCTCCTGGAGTCATGGTGAAGTGATCCAGGCAGATGCCAGCACTGCTTCTGGAAAGAGAAAAGTTAGATCTCTGAAGGTGCTGTGTGTCTGATATGTCCAAACAAGGACATTTGAAATCTGGGAAATGAATTACACTTCTAGAAGCCTGTAATTGGTTTTCTCCATGTTGTTTGTACTGGTGTGAACTAAAATTCAACACATTTTTATTGCCTGTATTCCAACTTAGGCTGCACTTGATCAAAGGTAGCTTAGCTTTCATTCAAGTATGGGTACTTCCAGGGAATAGAACTGTATTTGTTGTCCAGACTCCACTGACTCGTGCAATATTCAGTAATGCTCTTGTAAGCGTATAACAAATGCAGATCAAGAAAGAAAGTGTCCTGACTTCACTGTTTAAAAATCATCTCTGTCCCACTAAGAAATCGGGTAAAAAAAGTGTTTACTTCATACCTCTTCCCTCAAGTTATTGTTATATTAAACAAGCTTTGGCTGCTGGGATCATTCATATTAAAAAATGGAAAGGTTTACAATATGGAAAGTAATAGCTTCATTGGGGTATGAAGAATATTTTAAACTAAGTGAATAGTTAACTTCATTTTTGCACACTCTGGAAAGGATATTTAAACTGTTTTGACATGTCCAGACGCTCGTTTTAGAATCATAGTCTTTCCAGACATTACTCAATCCACCTGACATCGGAGAAGTAGGATTTGTCACCAGTTCCTGATCTAATGTGTTTTCATGCTGAATTCAGAAACCCTTAACTCTATTAATGTTGAGTCGTTCATACTAAAAATATATTTTTTTCCACAGCCCAGTCTATGCCAGTAGACTTTACTCAAGGGAGAATGTGCAACCTGATATGAATGGGAGACGTTGGGAGTGGAGCCATTAGGGTATCCCTCCATCAGTAATTTCTAACCACTCTGCCATGAGTATAACCTTATCGTTTCAGATATTTACAGTTCTGTCATTGGTAAGAAGCAATTTTCCATGCTGGTTTATGGGAATTCATTAGAGGTTATTAGTGAATAAAGATTGCATTCCTGCTATCCTGCAAAACTGCACAACTGTGCTCTTCTAACAAATGATATTTAAAGTGATTTACGTCAGATCCGTTTAAGGCAACTTTTGATCTCCAGGAAGTCAGATCTTGTCTTACTATGGAAAAGGTTTCCTTAGATGTGTTATGGAGTCACAGAGCAGCTGAGGTTGGCAGACACTTCCGGAGGTTGTCTTGTCCAACCCCCTCTGCTCATGCAGGGTGAGCCAGAGCAGGCTGCTCTGGGCCTCCTCCAAATGGATTTTGATATTTCCAAGATTGAGATGTCACAGCCTTCTTGGGAAACCTGTGCCAGTGTTTGATCACCCTCATGGTAAAGAAGTTTTTGTTGGTTTTTTTTTTAATTTTAAGTGGAATTTCCTGCATTTCAGTTTGCACCCATTGCCTCTTGTCCTGTCACTGGGCACCACTGAGCTCCATCTTCTTTTATTCTTCACCTCAGGTAGCTAATTCCCCCTGACCCATCACTTATCCAGGCTTTTTGCAAAGCTCCCTCCTCTCAGAATCCTGCACTCCACCTGGACCATCTCATGGTTGCTGCAGCCAAGGCTGCTGCTGACCTTCACATTCCCAACCATCTCTTCATTCCTGTAAGTATGAGGTTCAGCAGAGCATCTCCATCTATTGGCACGTTGATCACCTGTGCCAAGAAGTTGATATCAATGCACTCCAGAAACCTCCTGGATTGCTTGTGCCCCACTGCATTACTCTTTTGAATAGTATGGGGTGGTTGAAGTTCCCCATGACGATGATGGCCTGCAGACAAGAGGCTTCTTCCAGTTGACCAAAGAAGGTCTCATCTGCCGCTTCATGAGCAGGCGATCCATAGCAGACATCCACCACAACATTGCCCACATTGGTTTAGTCTCTAATCCTAATTAGGAACTCTCTGCTGGTGATTGTGTGTCATCACCCCACTCCTCTGTTGTCCCCCGTTTAAAGCTCTCCACTCCAGGTTGGTCTGCCTGTATTATGTAACTTGTAGGTAGCACAAAATTGCATTTTAATGTTGCAATTGTAGTTTTAACATGTGTTATCAGGTTGAGGTAAGCCCTAGATTTCCTTTTAGCTCCTAACATGAAACTCCAGACTGCTTTATATTTATTTACACTCCTTTGGGCCTATTATGCTTATTTCTTAATGAAGGTGGATGTAAAAAACCATTACGTTTGTAAAAAAACTATTACTTGATCAACAAAAAATGTGTAGGTCCCTCTGAGATGGTTTGTTGGGATTGTTATTTTGAACAGCCCTTTTGCTGTAAAATCCTAATGCTTGGGTGGATTTTACCTTGGTTCTGTTGCTTGAAGAAAACCTATGTGTATGTACGGGCATATGTAGGAAGAGGTATAGGATTTCCCTCAAACAACTATATCAATGTGAAAATGATTTATGCCCTACCTCCATTCAACATGTGGTTTTTGGCTTCTCCAGACATAGGACTTTATAAAGTCTGTTTCCCCCCATCACACAGATTTCTTTATTTCTTCTTTTTGTCCCCTGAACGAAGAGACTTTAGAGTCACAAACAGTGAAATAAATTTATCTGAGGAACTGACTTCCTTATCCTCCGCTCTCTCTGGAACAAGATGTTGCAGGGGTATTCTTAAGTATTTCACCTTTTCATGGCTTGAAAAAGTCCCCTCCAGTTTAATCTCCTTAATCTTCATTTACTTTTGCAACCAATTCCTGCTAAGGCAAAGGAAAGATCTCTTCCCTCTCCAACAAACAAAATCTTTCAATTATTTTTATTTTTTCATTTTTAATTTAACAGGAAATCAAAATAACCGTGCTCTCGTAGACCTAGCTGCTGTGCTCAGCTTGGTCTGGCCATGGGTACCATGAACCATCTGCTGTGCTGCCGGTGGACCAAGACCCACGCGCTCTGCTCCAGGGCAGGGATGAGCATAACAACAGCAACAGCAAAAAATCAGAGAAACCTCAGATGACACGCTTCTGGAGATCACTGTTTCTCCGTGATGTGAGGGAATGTTATCAGGCTTGTTACAGGATATCTGAGTGGTAGGCTGGCGGCCGCCCCCCACCCTCTTTAATATGAGCTCAGGTCTGGCTGGTGTACCCTATGCCCAGCTGAGGTTTCAGGCCCAAGCATGGAGGCTCGGGGAGACCTCTGTGAGGACATGGTGGGGAAGGAGGGCTGCACGAAGCAGAGCCTTGTGCAGCCTTGTGTGAATGGCAAAACAATTGCAAATGTGTGTGGGAGGTGTTCGTCGTTGTTTTAATTTGGCTTTTGTTACTGCAACTTCTTTTCATTCACTGTGCTTTTCCACAGTCAGCACTGCGGCTGCCAGCAGTTGTTCCTGTGAAATGCCTCTGATTATGGTCAGCGTCAGCAAATACAGTGTCTACAGCCTCTCTGTAGTGTTTCCAAAAATGTGTTAGCCTGGACAGAGGACTAATGGGTCAAAAATGCAAAAATCATCTGAATGTCAGTCTGAAAAACAAAAGGCTTTGCAACCTGCTATTTCATTCAGCTCAGCAAAAGCTGCTCACAGTAAGGGAACTGAATCCTTTCCCTACACAGGATGTGTTATTACTTTGTTTTAAAAATACATGCTTAGCAATGGATCACAATCCTACCTGGCTTCTGCAGTTGTGGTGGTAGGGAGGGCTTCAGGTGGTATATCACGAGATGCTGAAATGAACCATTCGCTGAGTGGGGGAAAAGGAGTGTCTGGTAAAGGTGATGCTGGCAAGGAGAGTTCGTGTTAGAGAGCCACCAGTTATTTTTTGCAGAGCTGTAGCTGTCACCTGCATTTGGCTCCCACAGTGTTTTTTGACAGGCAGGTGGTGCTGGTCCCTGCTATGTCAGCACAGACGTGGGAGTGGGGAAGACAGGCAGGGGAGCACTGGTCCCATCCCAGGGGGTTTTGGGCTCAAGTCCTTGCTCTACCAAAGGGATCTCTCCGTCAGCAGAGCTTCTCCAACCCAGCAAATCCTGACAAACAGGGAGTAAGAGGACAGGCAGGACCAAAAATAAAACTCACATGGTTACATTAGCTGCTGCTTAGCCATTCTTCAGGTTTCACACAAAAAAAGCAGGCTGTAACCAGCACACCTCGGTGTCTCAGCCCGGTACTGCCAGACAGGCTGCCAGGACAACGGTGGTTGATGCAGGAGGGAGGCAGGCTGGCCGGGGAGGACCGGGCATCAGCCAGCAGGGAGGAGATGGGGAGTGGATGCAGGGCCAGGGGGGTGGTAGCAAGGAAGGGGCTGGGAGGCATCGATCAGCCTCTGTGGGAGCATGGGCGCATGCTTGCACGCAAGTGATGGTAGGTGAGCCAGCGCATGGATTCACCTGGGAGACCTGAACTGGTCTGAAGCCAGGCCCTGAGTTTTTGCATCTTTGTACTATGGTACACGGTGATATACACTGATGTTCAGCCCCTATGTGGCATTTAACCTGTGGATCTCAAAGCACACAGTTGGCCAAAGCCCAGTTATCCCAGTTATCAAAAAAAGGATGAAGGGAGGCAAAACAGCTCACCTGCAGGGGCAGAGCTGGGGTTCAGCCTCCAGCCTCCTGCTGCCTGAGACACAGCAAGGCACAGGTCTGTGGCCATGGTTGCTCAAGGGCCCAGGACCAGTCCTCAGAGGCGTAACCACTTTTTTCTTGTACTCCTGTCCTGTTCCTCCACTCCTCTGCTGGCATTATATTTATTTTTGCCAAATGATACGCTACTGTGCCTCCCAGGTGTGCTGCAAGCTGGGTACAGCTAAAAAGAAGAATGAGATTCAGTGAAAAGAGATGTCCTCGCACCCATGAACACTCTTTCCTTCTCCTCTGGTCCTCGTATGGTTTCAGAAAAGCCCCTGGTTTCCTCCATCCTCTTTGCCTCCTATGAGTACCTCCTAGAGATTCAAATGGACAAACTAATGATCATCACCATAGGTCAGCATAGGGAAGGTAAGACTCACAGAAAGACTGTAAATATTTTTACTAATGGAAAATAAGAGACCTAATCCACTTTACTTTTAATTATCCCATTTCTATTAATGAAAACATACTGCAGTATGTTTCACTAGCCTCTTTTTTGTCAGATACTCTTCAGGTGCCTGTGTAACACAGTTGTGATCAGTGCCTTTTTACCATCACACTGGGTAATGCATCAACATATACTAGAAAGGGGTCCTCCCCTGAAGAAGCTTGCACCACAATGTGGCAGAGGTGGTGGGCAGCAGCTTTGTTATCCTTCAGTTACAAATGGGGACCTGAGATACAGTGAGATTCACCCAAGAAAGGGCTTTTATCCTGTTGTCCTGAGGTCCCGTGCCAGCAGCTCCAATGAAGGACCACCCTGTCTCCCATGCCAGCCGTTGCCTTTCCTTCCTCGGGCCAGGGTTCCCTCCAGGTCCCCAGGCCACAAATATCTGGTGGCCTCGGTGCCTGTGGTAAGAGCAGCTCTAGGACTGCACTGAATTACAGTGCCTCAAGGAAGGCCAAGAGCCCAAGGACCATGAACAAATGTCGCCCTGGTGGCTTCACATCCACATACACCTCCATGTTCAACATCTTTGAGACTTGTGGCCTGTAACTATACATACATTAAATACCCTCTGCTAGTCATCCCACTTCTCCCCTCTCTGTGGTGTCTGCTCTCATCCAATCAAAATTAATCTCCCCAGTAGCAGGAACCTGAATGATTATCACTGCGAGAGCAGTTAAGACACTCAGTTGCCTTTGGTAGAGAGGCAGAGACATGAGTAAGTAGAAGACAGCTACATGGCAGATGTTTATATATATGCACACACGCACATATACACACACTCTCCCTCTCTAATTTCTTGACACATGGAGAGCAGCTACACATGCAGCACACTTTGTATTGTACGTCAACTTCAAACATAGCCCAAATCAGCCGTGGAAATGGCAGCAATTATGGTAAGCTGAAACCAAACAAACTGCAGCAACCTAATAGTTTCAATGGCAGAAAAAAAATCCCACATCGCCCAGCTGCAAGAGCTGATAGAAAGACAAGCCTCAAGGCAGCTTATGGTTTCCTGGCTGTCATCAGCTAGCAGCTTGGATACTTGATATAATGAATAATCAGTGTTTGAACTGATGGAAGTGACCTTAAAACATGCTGGGGAGGGGGAAATTTTCACAGTGTGCATTGGAAATTGTGGTTTGAATACATTTACACGGTAAATGTTTGTACTACGGGGTGGAATTAAAGCAGTGTGAAAATAAAGGCTGTAGTCACTGCATGGCCAAAATATGGAGAGAGGGAGAGATATATAGAGAGATAGATATAGATATATATAGAGAGATATATATGAAACCATAGAACGAGCTCTGTAGATGACAACAGCAGTTTAAGTAGATGTACAAGTAGATTACACAGATGGCAAAACAAGCTGGTGAGAAGCAGGAGGGAAGGTCTTCAGCGGGCAACAGAGTAAAGGCATTAAAGTTGTCTTCTTAGGAGCGCATTAACAGCACAGGGAGCAAGGCTCTTCCTTCCTTCCTTCCTCCTCTCCTGGAGGGGATGTCAGAGACCTGCCTGACATGGTGATGGCAGGCAGGAGCTGGCCACCTTCACTTCCACCTGCCTCCTTGTTCACGCTGCTCGGTGCTTTGGCAGGGAAGGTGGGCAGCTTTCACTGACTGCTTTCGAGATGCCATGTGGGGTTAGGTCTGCGGGCAGAAAGCCCAGGAGGAGCCCAGGGGTGCCTTTGTGGGGCTGAAAGGAGGGAGCTGGCTGGCTTTCCGGGCTCCCTCTGCATCTGCTGCAGGCGTCCAGCCTGTGAGGAACCTGGCAGGACCGCACTCACCTTCTGCCAAAATTTCTGTGAAATTGTATTCCTGAGTTGCTTTGTCCTTTTTAGCTGGCCTGGTCACTCTCCAAAAGCCAGGCTTCAGAGGACAAGAACTAAACCCACTGTGCAGATGTTACAGCCAGGACAGTTAGCATGCAACAGAGGCTTTTCTGGAATTGCAGAGTCATAAAGAGGCAAAAGAAATGAGGTACTGGCTTGGGGATTAGCTTTTGTCATGCACTTCTGCTCTCCCCCCCAGGACTGCTGCCTTTTAATTAAAAAATGACCACTTGGGAAATTTGGAACATGGACAACTTTTTTACTAAGAGACCATCACTCACTTTTCCCTCTTCTGCCTCCTTAATTTAGGTTAAATTTAAAGGAAATAACTTGAGGTTTGGAAACAAGTATCTCTAGAGAGCAGCTCAGTAGTATGGTATGGAATGAAGCCAATAGCTGTACAGATCATCTAATTTGAACTGAGGCAGGTAAAGAAAAGCCAGGAAGGCTGAACCAAACCTTTTCTATATGCATTGCTATATATATTGCAATATATACATATATATGCATATATATAATACATGCAAAATATATTGCTATTGCTGGCGGCCTGTTTTTTTACTGTGTTGTGCTTTACAATGCAGTGTGCAGCCACATCGAAGGGATCTAATGTTAGCAAATAAATATAGCCAAATTTTTAGGGTACTCTGCACTCAGTCTTCAGGCTCATGGACACAGCTGCCCACTGTGTGCCCTGCTACCTGCTACCCACTACCTGTTTTACCCCTCTGTGATCTGGGATGTTTTACTCCTCAGGCAAAAAGGGAACATGTACCTCACATTTACCATGAGGCTGGCAAGCTGGTAAGCCTTTACTAAGGTACTTTGAAGCAGCTGGTGCAATATCAAGTTCGCACTTCTGCTTGCCCAAAGGTAGCTTGTTCATGTGCCTGGCCACTCTGGCAAGAGCATCACTTCACAGGGACAGAAAAGTCTCCTTCCTCAGGGCGGGTGAGGAATTATGAAGATAGAGGTCTGTACTGGTACTGGGAGACAGTGTTTTGCAGAGACATAGAACTGCAGAGTTTCTTTTTCCCTTTCTGCTCTCACCACAGATGCACTGCATCATCAGCAAAATGTTTCCTATCCTTACCTAGTGGTAATGTTAGAGCCTGTGATGTGGGGCAGGGAGGGTGAGAGATCGAAGCCCTCTTTAAATCCCCAAACCACAGCAGAAGTCACTGCACCAGTGGAGAACCACACTGCTCCAGTTCTCCACTTCCAGCTTGACCAGTCTTGGTTGGGTTAAAAATACAGCCTGGACTCTGGGCTCCTCGGACACAGCCCTCTTTTAAGCAGGAGTATCTTCACATTGCCAGCAGTGGTGGTGATTGTTTTGATGAGGACCACAGACCCTTGGCAATGGGCTGCATCTGTACTTGCCAAACCTTCTGCTGTTGAATTAAGCTGAAGTGAGGTTTCTGTGCTGTGGTCATGAAGGACCTGGTTTACAGAGAGTCTCTGAACTGACCAATCTGCAGAGCCGGTTTGCTTGGTAATTTTAAAGGACTGAAAAAACATTTGGAACAGGAAATGAGGAATAGGCACAAGCAAAGTTCCCCTCCGCTCCCCGGGATTGCCTTAATGGCTCTGTTTTACCTCTGTATGTCTGCCCTTGACTTTCTCTGTAAGCGATGTTATTCTGTCAGAAAGAAGATGATGCGTTCACCCAGACAATCGCAAATTGATAAGAAAACAGAAGTCTGTATTTTCTTCACTTCCTTAAGCCCACCTGCTCAAACATAGCAATTCCCTGGGGTAAGGGAGCTCAGTCGTTCTGTGGCTGGCAGGTAAAAGTCATAAAACATAACAAGTCCCAAAACACACCCCCCCCCCAAATGTCTGTAAAGAGTAAACAAAGCAGAAGGATGCAAAATCCTGTGCGTTTACAGTGGACTAATGTAAAAAGAGCAGCACCTCTCTTCTTGGCCTAGCCTCCTTATTCAGAGGAGCGAGGCTTCAGATGCTTTTGCAGGGAGATACCATGCTAGAGGAGGCAGGGAGCGATGCTGGGGAAGCTGAGCACTCGTTATCTTAATGATGCACCAAGCCCGGAACATTTAAAAAATAGATGTAGTCTTTTCAAAAACCACAGAACAGACAAAAATATATGTGCTCATCTTTCAATCTGGTCAAAAGAGACAAGTCATTCCAAGCACTTCTTCAAAAGTACTCTTTTTCTCTGTAAAATAGAATGCTGCAATTCTGGTGAAAAGCGCCCAAGAAAACCAAGTGTTACCAGAATGCTATTTTTGTGAAAGAAAGCCTGTTGCTTACTTTACTAAAATCTCATGTTTTCACAGAAATTGTGAGCTTGGCAGGTCTTTCATGAAGTAAATATTTACCTTTCTTACCACAAAGTGTCAACACTGCTTTGGGCCTAACTTTTACCTGGATGTTATTTCATTTTTATTATCTCAGTCAATTTCAAAAAGTAAGAAATGACCACAATTTAAAATTAAATCTGGTAATAAAAATGAATTAATTGACATATATGTCCACGCAGCACACACAGAGAACTAAGTCTTCAACACTGAATTATTAGTAGGCTCGTAAGTCTGTCATTAAACCCCTAAGTGTATACACAGGCATCTAAATATTTCTTTCAATTCCAAAGCACAGGATAAGGCACTAATTTTAAGTGTCCAGATTCATCAGTGTAGACTTTATTGGACCATCAGTCAAGTGAAGCAACCAACAGTAAAAGAAAAGTGTCTGGCAAACGCTCCTGTGGATAAGCATGTGGTAGCTGTGATTTGTGGTGACAGGGGGTATATTAGATGCAAAGACATGGAAGCCACAAATATGCCGAGATCAACTACAAGTTTAGTGAATTTTAACAGGAATAACTATTATCCTTAAATTCCTATCAACAGCAAGTCACCTAGGCTTTGCTGCTTATTGCCTTTGATGCTCATAGTTCTCCTGGTAAAAACATTTAGGCAGCCAGTGAGAAGGCAGAAGTGATAACATGTGATTCAGATGACTGGCTGCCCACATGAATAACAAAAAGGGAGCAGATTAAATTAACATTTTCCAAATAGCTTGAAGCATGAACATAATTCTGCCAAAGCATTTGGTTCATACTTGCAAGTAATACATTCAGGGAGAGGCAGGACTGGTTCCTAAGTAATTTGCTAAGGAAAAAAAAAAAGCCTAAGCAACAAGTTTATTATGTCATTTAAGGGCTTAATGATGCAGGTAAGCATCTAGTGGGAGATTGATGCCTGTATGCTTTTGAAAAATCCAAAAGGATGTCCACTTTACAACTTTAGGTTGCTAAATACCTTTAAGCATTGGTCTTTCAAAATAAGTATACATTTGCCACAAAGAGCTTGACCCAGGTGAGTGTATAGCTGCATACTTCTTGCCAGTCCATACAGGTGTGGGCTATGATGACACGTATTCTGCAGCAGATAGGTTCATATCCCTATGATTGTAGAAACACCACAGTAAATTATTAAAAATGTCTTGCCAGAAAAAAATAAATCAATCCCTCCAAAACAGCACTGGAGATATGAATTGAAGGGGGAATCTGTATCCCTTTATACCTTGTAGTATTGCATAGAAAAGGCTTGAAATTATGGCAGGGCTATACATTAGGGGCGTGGGGGGGGGTAAGGAAAAGGTTTATATACAGTTTATATAAAAAAAAAGAAGGGAGAAATTTCTGGTTTTGCAGGAGAAAAATGAGGAGAGAAATAGATTCAGTTGTATACATGTGCTCAAAGACTGAAGGAGTTCAAGGGGATCGTCACTAGAAGAATAAATTATTTCCTTCGATAGGCGGGGCCTGAACATGCAGTTGAAAGAAAGCAGTCTTTCTTAAAGAAAATTCATTCCAGTCTTTATTCTAGATGTTAGTGTTAAAACATTGTTCACAGAAAGAAAGAAGACCTCAAGAACATAATTTCTACAAAAAATCCTACATCATCCTTAACAGGAGTTGTCTGCACACAGAAACAGTTGTTTGGTGGCACGGATCCTGATTATTTCAGCATTGCTTCAGCTAATCTTTGACATGCAGTTAAGCTAACCTGAACCATGCCTTATAAAATCAAAATGCCTATGCAGACTTTTATATCTCTGCTGACTGGACCATCATAAAGAAGCAAGCCAACCCAAAAAGATCCAAACATTTGCTTTCTTTAACAGTTAACCCTTTAACAGCAGTTTCTTTCAGAAAGGCACTTGTGTAAGACAGATTTCATATAAGGGCTTCAAGGTAGATCACATACACTTTTCTAGCCTCCTGGGGTTTTGGGTGGATTTTTTTTTGTGGTTAATTTTTTAATTATAAGAAACCTTTCTCCTGTAGCAGAAATAGAGTTTTTCCACAACCAGCTTCCCTGGAGAGCTTGTCCTTGCCCTGATGAAGTCTACCAACAACCTCTGGGCTGAATGAGCCACTGCTTCCCCCCCACTCGGTGCCAGTATTGTCCAGTGTGATTGATAAGGGGTTGGGCTGTGGGCTGGAGGTGCATTTGCAGTGCACCAACATCTGGAAGTCATTCCTGGCTGGAGTGGACTGTGAACGCGCTAGGCAGACAGGATCCTATAACGTCTCTCCTGTCCCAGCCTTAGCCGCCTCCGATGGCCAGATAATGAGAGCACTACTGTGAGTGAAAGTGTTTATGTGTTTATGTGACCACAGGTATGTGCTTTTTTGCTGCTGATTTCTTGCATGCTCTGCAGACAGTGAGCAGGGACATCGCGTGGATTGGGCAGAGATGGAGCACCGTGCCCGGGTGGTGTGATAATTGCCAGCTCCACGACTGTGATGACCTCCTTTTCTCCTGTCTGTTGCAGCAACATGTTGCCTGTTTTCATTAGGTCTTTCTTTGACCTAGAGCATGTTTACAAGAAGAGGAGTGTCAGCCAACACTGTCTAGCCAGGTGGAGTTATTTTCTAAACGTTTTTCTTTTCCAATTGCTTTTTGAATAAGAGTAGCATCTCTTGAGTTAACTCACCAAACAGTGTGAAGTCATTACACCAATTTTAAACCCACACATCATTAGAAACCCTTGCCAAGGTTCGTATAAATATGTGTGTTTCCCTGTCTGTGCTGTCCCACTGGACCAGAGCAGTGAACACGGGAAGTACATTCGCCTCCGCAGCTAGAGTCCCACTGCGTATGCATTGGAGCTGCCTGATGAACCAACAATAGTCCTCAAAAACAAAAACAGAGAAACATTTCTCTTGCAGTTCCTCCAGGAGAGAGAGGGCTTGGGATACGCCTTCTGGATGTCATCACTGAACAGTGACGGTCTTGAAAGCAGCAGTGAAAAAAATATTACCCAGCAGGTTTTGAAGGCTGCAATTTGGTGGCACACCAAGAAATCATCATATCTTAGATACGTTCATGACCCTTGTGACCACAGCCACTGAACACATCACCAACATCAACATCCCTGTCCCCTCAAATATCCTGCAGGAACCCCTGCCACTAGTCCTTCTGTCCCATGCAATGACTCCACAGTTGTGTCTATGATGGTGTGTAAGTGCAGCGCTGGAGCCAGAGTCAGGTTCCATCACCTCACTGTCCCATTGCAGCAGCTTTGGGGATATCTCTGGGGTCATCCCAGCATAACCTGGAGGAGCAATGGGAAGAGAAACCAGGTACTTTCTGTTATCTTAATCTGGGTGCTTGGCACAGACAGATTAGATGTCTTGTACCGGGTACCTGGAGCATACCTGGCGGCATAAGCCTCAGCTCTCCACTAGAGCTTGCACAATGACATCAGTGCACTGCAAGACCATGTAACCCAGCTGTAATGTAGAGCACCAGAGAAATGCAGCCTCAAAGGCAGAGCGCTGGAGAAAGGAGTGAGAGGGACTAGCTGGAGTCATTGCAGGGAGCTTACAAATTGGCCTGGCTTATTTTCATACACCTTTTAAATGTTCAGTTATTAAAAAAACCTATATCCGAATTTCCCTGAAGATGAATGTGTGCATATTCTGTTAGCTTTTTAAATGATTACAGGGTTTTTTACATGCAATAATCTGCTGATTTCTTTTGGTTAACTTGTTAACTATTTACTGATATTTCCAAGAGATGTGGCTGGGTTTTAACAGGTTGAATGAGATGGTGTTGATGGTTTGAAATACAGAAGTTGAAATGTACATGGGTATATCTGCCAGGAGCCATGTGAGAATAAATTAAAATATCTTGTGTTTCTGATCTAAATATCTACCTTTTAGCATTTGCTTACATCATTTTTCTTTTCTACTCAGAGAAAAAATGGAAAGGTAATCTTAAACTGCTCCAGAATCTGTTTTGTCAGCCGTTGAACAGATCATTTTCTATTCCTTCTGAACTTACATTATATATAAATAATAGAAAAATAACTTTCTCCCTCCAAAAAACACTCTGGCATGAAACTCTCATAAACTTCCTAGAGTGTGCATGAGCAATAACAGATAACGGTTACTAAAAGAAGTATTTTAAACGTTTTATAAATTCTGTTAAATAAATATCTACTTTTAGCATTTGCTTACATCATTTTTCTTTTCTACTCAGAGAAAAAATGGAAAGGTAATCTTAAACTGCTCCAGAATCTGTTTTGTCAGCCGTTGAACAGATCATTTTCTATTCCTTCTGAACTTACATTATATATAAATAATAGAAAAATAACTTTCTCCCTCCAAAAAACACTCTGGCATGAAACTCTCATTGACTTCCTAGAGTGTGCATGAGCAATAACAGATAACGGTTACTAAAAGAAGTATTTTAAACGTTTTATAAATTCTGTTAAACAATTTCATTTGCAATAGAAATGGGAAAATGCTTTATGTTCTACTTTATCTAGTAATGCAGAAATCAAAGGTATGCATCAAAATAATACGTCTCACTATGGTGTGTTGACATATGCTGTTATTTTAGATATCTACTTCAGCCACTTTTCTTATTAAGATAAGGCTTTTGCGACAGTTTTTGAACTAAATTCCCATAATCTTTAGTTTACTAGTGTTAAGAGCCTAGATAAACATGTCTTACGGTTTAAAGGAGAGATTTTTTCTTTTCTGCCAAAGCAAAGTTTTGTGTATGTTATTCACTTTTGATGCTTCCTCCTAGAAGAATGTCAGATTGATACAAGCCTACATCTATGGATGTGCTTGTACACTCCTGTTTTTAGATGCTGATCAACAAAAAGTATTGGGTCATGAACATTTATGTCTAAAACCATATGCTAAACTTGCTTTATTTAAATCATTTTAGTAATTAAAAAAAGGATTTCATAACATATGATTTAATGTTGTTAACCAGTTATAGGATTCTTAGGTCTAAGTTGTTAAATCAGTTATTGAACTGGTTCTCCAAGCTTTTATTTAAGATGGCCAGCAGACAAGAAGTTTAATTTCAGCATTTCAAGATTTCAGAAGATCGGAATATATTTTTAGCCTGAAGCATGTTTATTTAGAGCCCATTGGAAATAAAGTCAGTAAAAATGTGCTAGTATAATTCACTGAATTCAATGGCTACATCTTGGATCCAGCACGGAAATTGTGGCTTAGTACTTTGAAGCTACTCCTCCAACGTTCCTACTTCTTTAAAAGGAGATGTTCTAACATTCAGACTACTCAGAAGAAAAGGGTGACTATGGGAGAGTAAGTGAGAAAGAAAATGAATTTCAGGCATTGGAACGGGCTGCCCAGGGAAGTGGTTGAGTCACCATCCCTGGAGGTAATTAAAAGACATGCAGATGTGGCACTCAGGGACATGGTTTAGTGGTGGACTTGGCAGTGTTAAGTTTGCGGTTGGGCTCGATGATCTTAAAGGTCTTTTCCAACCTAAATGAGTCTATGATTCTATGATTCTATAATTCATAGGATTTGGAATTTGCTAGAAAATCAGCATCAAAAAAGATGAGACAGTGAGAAAGTGGCATCAGAAAATCCAATAAAATGTTTTGTTTGTTTGCATCATGGCAATGTGTATATATGTGGTGGTTTTTTCATGGATTTTCTTGGATTCTCAGTGTTTTAAAAGCCAGCAGAGTGTTTGAACTAGGGTTGGAAGACTATTACTTGTGCTCATTTGACCTGCGCAGTGAAGGATCCTCCTGAAAAATAGTATGTGATTATAGTATAACCGAAGAGTTTATCACAACGTGATAGGGACATAAAGGATGAAGCAACGCCTCACTCAAAGCTTCAAGCCAGTGACCCTGTTGCTCCAGGCATTCAGGGAACAGGTCCTGTGTCAAGTCCTTCCTTATCTTCTGGGTGGACATTGTAAGATCTCATTCACCTTGTGTGCTCTGAGGGAGTGGTGGACCCTGCAGTCACGTCTTGTTGGGTGTCACCACCTGAAGGGTCAGAGAGAGCTCCCATTGGAAAACGTTCATAAGTGTTGATTATTTCCTTTCAACTCCAGGCAGCAAAGTCTCTGCTACCCACCGAGGGAGACTTAGGAAGGTGAGGAAAGGATGCCGAGCCTGGGACAGCTGGATTCATTGCATGAAACCACTACAAATGAACAGGCAAAAAGGGACTTCACATTGTGGAGGCAGAGATACCAAGTGCCTGCGAAACAGAGTAGGGCAGGGTCATGAGTAAAGAAATAAGTAAGTGTACCATCCAAGCTCTGCAAGGATCGCATCGCATTTGAAACCATCTGGTTCTCTGCTGCACCTTTTTGCCTGGTACAGACAAGCCCTTAAAATTCAGCAGCTGTCTCAACATATTTTCACAAACCACTTTTCCAGTCTGTTTGTCTGTCCTCACATGTTCTGTCTAACGTGCACAGCAGCAGCTGGTGAAAGAACTGTTAAGGGTAGAAACAAAGGCATAGTTTGTCGTGTGAAGCCAAGCAATTATTAAAGCTATTGTGGATGAGGGTGCTGAGCTACCTGTGTTTAAGAGATTTAAGGGAGTGTTAATGCTGAGCTTTCAGGCAAAAAGAGCTTGTTTGACAAAGATATTACCTCTGATACATTGAATAAGCAGAGGTTTAATGTTAAAATACTATTGACTGAGGTCTTTGGTTTACAGAATGACATATTTTCTCTCCTATAATCCTTCTTTCAAGTTCAACAGCAACCACAGTATGGTATTATGGAATTAAAATTCATTTGTATTTTTCACATCTAGTGTAAAGCCAACAAATTTCTCTGCTGTCCCTTTGAGTGGGTACAGATTATATTCTATAGAAAGTGCATCAGACTTAAAGAAGTGGTGTGAATTCTGATACTTCTTCATCCTCATGCTGAAAATTTGTCTTTGTATCTTGAGTTACCTGAATCCTTTTTCAGCTGATTCCACTGTGAAGTGGAAGCAATTATCAGAAGACAGGGTTTCAAATTCTTCAGAGACAGTGTGTGTACAGATATTATCAACCGAGGTGAGGGAGGATGGACCTATCTCTACAATGACACAACTGGCATTATTGCACTGCATTGCACTGTCAATAATATATTGAGGTAGCAGTTGCAGGCTAAGCTAAGTCCCAAGGATGGGCAAACATTTTAGCTATCTGAGCAAGTGGCTAAACCTTCTGTAGTTCCCCAAGTTTTAATGTGCCAGCCTCAGCAGCTAATCCCTCGCTAGCATTGCCAGTACACTGGGTAAGTTGAGTACAGTCTGTATAGGGTGATAAAGCTCCATCAAATGAACAACCCCGTCAAGAGAAAAAACCACCCTCAGGACAGAAGTGAGCTTGAAGATGATTAGATGTTTTTAACTCTGTCTTTTTTTGAAGAATCAGGAAGAAGGTTGCTTTTCTCCTTGTGCAGGTTTGGGAACATGTGAAGATGTTGTAATTGTCATGTCAAGGATGATGAGAAGTATCTGAGCTGCAGAAGAAGGATCACAAAACAAGGCTGTGTTATAACACATGGTTCAGTTAATTTGGGGGTTGTTATCTGGGTCATTTTTTAAAGCAACTGAAACTTCTCAAGGGGAAATGTACTTCTGGTACATGTGGTACATGTGGTATGACAAATGGTCATGTAAATTCTGTGCAAATATTATGTGTATTATAAGCTATACAAAAAAGATAATAGCTGAATCTTTCAAGACCTACTCTGACTCTCCCAAGTCTGTTGTTGTTGATATTAGTTGCAAACCCCTCCTGACCTCATGAAGAGGAGAAGGAGGAACTAGCTCTGCTCAGTAGAGGAGCTACCCAAATCCTCCATGCTCGTCATACACATCTTGCCCCTCGCCAACCATTACAATTGCCATTCAGAGAAGTTTTTGCAGATGGGATTTTTCCCTGGCTGACAACACAGTTTCTGTGATTAATACTGCTAGGAGCCTCGCTCCACCGGGGCAGCCAGCTGTCCCTACCCCTTTCAATGCTAGCCTGCTTGCTTAAGCACGTTCAGTTTTGCCAGCACTTTGCTGGTGGCAGCCGATGTTTTGCCTGCAGAAGTTCAAACTTTTGCTAATGGTGCTGGAGCCTGCCCTGTGTTTGCACTGATTGGAAATTTCCAGGCTGTAGATAGACCTTTACAGGCCCCAAACAGCTGCAGCTCATAACTGTAGCTGCAGTTGTTGCTGGTCTGGCTTGTAGCTGGCAAGGAGGAGGATATTAAAATCCCATAAAGATACTATCAAATTAGAAAATACTGTACAGTGTGCTTTTGTTTCTTTTAAGGATGAAGAAACCAGATGAGAGAGGACTTAAGCTCCCTCTGTGCATATATGCAGAGCGGAAAGAAATTACATTTAACTGACCCCTTGATGATAGGACTTGATATTTGACTATATTTAATCATGTATGGAAAAGACAGTTGCAATTTTCAACAGCTGCTCTTACTCTGAGCTTCAAGGGGCTAACAAAAAGATTAGGTCTGGGCAGGGATTTACTCCCTCTCTCTCCCTCCCCCACAAAACCTGCATTTTTCATGACTTTTGGAGTTCCAGGGGGAAAACAAAACAAAACACGTTCTTTACTGTGTTCAAAAACTTTACTGCCATTTCAGTAATGTCATGGCAGTATAGGTGGAAGCAGATGGCCAACAAAGAAAGCAGGCCCTGCAGGTGTGAGAGCATACCCCACCGGCTGTGGGATCCCCCATCGGTGGGGCTCATCTTCGTCCAGCCACAGAGGAAAGGTCTTACTGACTTCCCAGGTTAGAACCTGAATAGCGGCATATTTTTTTATTCTGTTTCAAAGAGTTTCAGCCAATTTTCAGGGAGGCAACTGACCATAGCATTGTCGTTGCCGATACCTGGCACAGATTTTAGCGATCACAGGGCACAGAGGGCAGGGTGGGATGATTAATGGACTGAACTCCCCCAAGCCCATAAAGGAGGCTCTTTCTGAACAGGGTCACATCCCAGTGTCAGAGTGCTCTGATCTGCCCAGGTGTGCCAAAACTCAGGTGGGATGTTCGGGATGTGGTCAGTGTAGGGACTCACTTTCCAAACTAAACATTTTGTGGGATAATTTCTGATTTCAACTTGTGCTTCTTTGTATTCCTGCTAATTTCCCCAAACATGTCCACTTCAGAATGTGTCTGACAGATTTAGAAATATAAAAGAAAATTTGGGGTGTAAACTTCACCAGAATATGTTTGATGCTGCTATCAGTATTTTAATTAAAATATAAATTAAATAATTACTTCTCTTGGTCCTGTTTCACCATTAACTTTCAATATGCATTAAATATAACTGAATGCTACCATTTAAAAATGATTAAAATTTAAAACCAATCTTCTGGAGGGGAAAGAGGTAGAGTATTCTAGCAACTGCTTCTACACTTTGCACATATGTGAAGACATTAATTTTAAATGTCCATATTAGAAGGTGTTGTATGACATGACCCAATATTAATGAAAATAACCTTTTTGGAAACAGGTTATTGAAAGTATTAGGCATTTAAAAATCCAGCTTAATAAGGAGACGCAATTTGCACACCACCTAAACTG
Source organism: Aptenodytes forsteri (assembly GCF_000699145.1). NCBI lineage: Eukaryota > Metazoa > Chordata > Aves > Sphenisciformes > Spheniscidae > Aptenodytes > Aptenodytes forsteri. The sequence continues at coordinate 1,827,196 of NW_008794083.1, forward strand.
CAAATGGAAGGAACAGTGTCTGGTTTCACTTGTTAGGTGCATGTGTCATTCATGTTAATGTTAACAGTATTTGTGCGTGGGGAGTATCTCTTTTAATTTTAAGCTTCAAAATGAGCAAAAGGAAGGAAACAGCTTAAATTCTTTCCCACAGTAATACTGAGAAGGCCCAATGGTTAATGTAACGGAGCAGCCAGCATGTCAGCCTTACAGCTTCTAGGTAAAGCTATAGTGCATTCAGGCTCCAGTTCTCGATGGAACTCACAAACCCGGTGTATTGCAAGCATTAAATCATCATGCCATTTGTTAAATTAGTTAAATGCTATTATTTAAATGATCAGTGGGAACATTTGTCTACACATGTAGGTTATTCAGAAACACGACGTCACTTACTCTGATTTTAAATGGGAGTGCTTACTGTGTAAAGGCATAGGCACAAGATGCTTTGCTCCTTTGAACAATAAACTTTCTGATTTAAATAGTGCTCGTAGTTATGCATGTAGAATAACTGCAGTTGCCTACTTCACATCCATGTAGATACTGATATGCAGTGAAATGAAAAGTGTAGTCAAGAAGCCTCCCAATGATATTACCATGCAAATATTTTTGTGCATATCTACATGTACTCAGATACACACTGGCATTTTGTCCTAGACTGAGTAATTACTTCTGTGATTAGATTTTTGTGTAAACCACAACTCAGTCTTCATCCTTTCACAAATGCACTTTCATTTATACTTTTATAATGATGAGATCTTCATAATTGTAAATAAGGTTCAGGGAGATTAGGAATAAAAGAACATTTAATGATCTTAAACTGGCAAAATGATATTGGTTAAAGAAATATCTTTTGACAGCAATGCATAATTCAGTTCTGGTGCTGATTATCACAGGAAGTTCTTGAGGCCAAAAGCATGCCAAGACCATTTAAAAAGACTGGATATTAATGCAGATAAAAAATACCCCAAATGGTCATAGTTGGTTATTGTCAAAATATTGGAACAGTGTTTGACCTCATGTTAACCAGCTTAAAACAATCTCTCTTGTGAGAGCAGAAAGTGGGGCCTATGTCAAGAAGATGCAGTCTAAAGCCAACAGTGTTTGGTTGCTTTCCACATCTGCTAGGAAAACACATTTGTTCTCCTTTGAACAGCTTTCCCTGACTGCCCCTATAATGTCGCTTTTCCTGCTGCTTTTCTTTCAAACACAGAAATTCTGTTCCTGAAGGAAAAACCTTTCCAAAGAGAAGCAATAAAGGATATTGTTATCAGTTTCATCAAATGCTCCACCACGGTGCATTGTGAAGTACAAGTTTGTTTTGGTAACACATTGGAAGCTTACTAAGTTTCTATTTATGGAAAACCTACATAAATCAGTTATGAAAGTAAATGTTTAGAGCCAAGCAAAAAGGCTTTTTTTTTGTTTGTTTGTTTGTCTTTTGTGGAGAATATTTTTAAAAATCTGCAAAGTTTCAGATAAACCGGAATAGATATGAACACCCCATGTTTAGAGCTAGATCCAAATATTAGTTGCAATCCAGGTAATTTTGGGAGGGAGGGGAAAACATTCATAACACTTCAGTTTACATCCCAAACCTAGATACCTGATTGTATATCTAAACTTAGCTTCCCTCTAGGGCTGGTGGGAAGAAATGGGCGCTGCAAGCAGTCAGATGTCGGGGGCCTGGCTGGACACTTGGCAAGCTTTGGGGGTGCTGAGGTCTGATGCTGAGTCCTCACTTATTGCTCTCTGCCTTCACTGCATGCCAACCTAAATAAAACATCCCCACGTGTGGTTCACAGGAGAAAAGAAAGGCTGCCCTTGCCTCTCTGGGACTGTCCCTGGAGTCTTCTCCCCAAAGGGAGAAGTTCAAAGGACTTTAGTGGAGCGCAAGGACTGTTCTTGCTTCCTGATTGTGAGCATCGGGGCTGCTTGTGGAAGTTTCTCAACAGTTTAGCAGATCAGCTCACTCAAAATTCATCCAAGTAATGCATAAGCCATATGAAATCATGCAAATCTCTCACCAAATCACACTAGAGCACCATTTTTCCATGTTGATGGAAGTACTATGAAAAACAGAGACAGGTACAGCTATTTGGTGAATTATTTTTTTCTGTGGTGAATAGCTGTATTTCTTGAGTAATACTTTCAGTGAAAAATACGCAACTGGATTTACAATTTTTAATGATTGATCTCTGCTGCCATACTAATGTTTATTTTACATATTTTTCCTGCCCTCTTCATCACAGAGAATTTTTCTTACAAGCAAAAGGATGATGGATGTGCTTGGACTGGGAATATGCAAAAAGGCAAAAAGGTAGCCACAACTCAAGCAGAATTCAAAATAAGAAAAAGCTTGCTGGAGTTCCAAGAATTCAGTTAAGATCTAATCGCCATTCCTAAAACTTATTTTATTTTTGTCACCTGCTCTTTCATGTTGCTGCTAGCCATTTAGATCCAGGAGGTCAGTCTCTGGTGAACAGAAATTCCCAGTGTTAGCAGCTCTATCTTTATTGGAGTTCTTACATTTATATATTCACAAATGAGCCCTAGTCTTGGTTTAAAAAATGGACTGTTTCACTTCTATCTACATGACTGAACTAGAACACAGAGGAACAAAAAATTGAGCATCGATTTTATGGTTTCCATCTCTCATTCTGTTCCTGGAGGGCTGCAGTCATTCTAGCCTCATGCTATTCACATGATGATCTAAACCACAACCCAAGTATACGTGAACACATGGGTAAGTATGGCACACCGAGGGCTGTGTGATCACAGCCCATTGTAAGCACAGCACGTGGGAAAAAGTGGAAGCACCACTATCTGTGATGGCCTCCCCCTGGCATTTCTTGTTTTCTAGAAACAACCTCCTCTGATCTGCTATTTCGTAGGGAAGCAGTGCTAGAGGACAGACCCTTTCTGCAGCGGAGTGCCTTGGATGCTCACAGAAAGCATCAAAACCCACTAGAATAGATTCAACTTTCATATGGGAGGCTGCAGCCTCAGACCAGAACACATCACATGGTGGAGGATGGGTAGTGCCACTTGCATCCACATGAGCTGAGCACTACTAGTTGTTTTTGCTGATAAGCAAGGCTTTTGAGTCATTTTATTGCTGTTGCTCCCCACCTCAGGTATCAACATGTGGCCTGGAGATCTCGCTGCCGTGAGAAAGGTTGCAAAGCCGTAGGGTCAGGTTGGTGCTGTGTGCTAGGATCACTAGAAAAAACATGATGTCATTATAAAACAAGACATGACACTAAAATATGAGGCTGTGAAAGCCTGTCATTTGCAAGGCTGTGATATGCGCTAATGTAGTGATAGGGAGAGCAACTTAGATGTTATGGTGATAATGTGCGCTTACCATATTTCTCTGAGCTGGAAAGAGACCACAACTCTTTATTTTGACAAGGGATAATATACATCTTTGAGAGTGACTATGAAAGAAAATTTAGTTTGAGATGTCAAGTAGTCCAGCATGCAACAGAAAGCTGCTAACATCTGCTGAGGTGTCGTGTTTTCTTGTGTGAAAAATACAACTCAGATGTAGCAGCAATCTCTGCAAGGGTCGCACCACTTCAGCAGAAAAACACCACCTAAGGTAGAACATTGTCTGTTTATTTAAAACAAAATTAGGAACCAGCAATGTATTATTCATGGTCTTTAGTGTATCCAGAGCGTCTTGTGTGTTTCTTTAACTGCTATAAATACAGATTCAACTTGCCACACACAGAGCACTTCATCTGAATCTCGTCAAATGAGTACATTATTTACATTTCATCCCATCTTAAAATGTGGCTTTCTCTTTTGCACTTGTAAGTGCTGCAGCAATGCCACACCAATACAAGGGTGGGTTCCTAGCACTGTGGTCCAGATCCTTTCCTGACTACCGTGGTGTCAAATGGGAATGTGTTCCTTCTTATCACAAGTGGCATTTGGACTTTCCATCCTCAAAACGAAAATCAGGGTCATTCTTTTTACAAAAAAATCAGGATGTCAACCTGAATCAATTAACCAAGTTTCCCCATTTGCCTTCTCTTCTCCTGCCCCCCCTCCCCTTTTTCTGCATGAGCAGTCACTTAAAGTCATGCGTGTAATTATCTGACAGTTTTTTCAACAATACAAAAATAAATTAAGTAATCCCTCTCCCTTTTTATGACTGGAATCTTGTGCTGAGTCTATGGCTCCTTCCAGGAGTGTGGAGCGTAGATATTATTACCATTTTTAGCTACACTCGGTGGCCTTTATTCGTTTTCACAGTTACACAAAATGCAAAAGACTGTTTGTTTCCATCTCTCTCTATTTTTTTTCCAAGTGTAAACTAAACAACTCCTTTTACATCTCTTGCTGGTTAGCAGCCAATGTAAATGCTTATGCTAGGAGAACAAGCCCATTTCCTGCCGTTAAGGCTTTTTTGTTTATCCTAGGGCTACTCACTGCCACTGCCTGCCCCTGACAGACTATTAACCCCTGTTTCTAGCAGGCATACCAGATGTGGGTTTCTTAAGCAAATTATTGGTTATTTCACCACATGTCGTTTTTGCAGTTAAGTGTTTCCAGCCTCTCAGAACATTCCATAGAAATAACATCACATTTTCCTCCAACCTGTTAATTAGCATAATTATTTATCAGCCTGAAAACCACAGCTTGAGTTTGTTAAGCAGCAGACAGATATGCACTGGACAGTGGCCCAAGAGGCTTGAAAGAGTGATGAGAGGAGGGAAGCTGTGGAAGCTGACTGAGAGGCTGTGGGAAGGCATGCTGTTTGCATTTCCCTCCACCACCTTCTCTGAAGACCCCTCCAGCTGATAAGACACATCCCGTTTTCATGCTGCAGGCAGAGGGAGTTTCAGAGTTACTTGTCTGCCAAGATCTACCCAGATGTAACAGGGAGATCTGGCTCCAGATGATCACCCAAAAAAGAGGTGATATGAGAAATATGCACCCTCTGTTGTCTCTGGCAAATAGTCCGATCCTCCCTTTGCATCGGTTTGCTCTTTATGCACACATCTAATCTCCCTCACTGAAAGGAAGGACAAGATTGCAACATTTATAAGGCTTCTAGGATGTAATTTCTTCAGTCAGCACATGAGATAACCAAGAGGATCTTTGTCCAGCATTGCGCATGCAATATTCATCCTCAGGGAAAAACCATAGCGCTTTGCAGAATACATTGCAAGCAGCAGGTCCAAACTACTCATTAGATACCAATGATAGATGAAATACAAAATTGTTTGATACATTTGAAATGCTCAGGTGACCCCATTTTTTCAACCTGCAAATGCAGATGCAGAAGGTCTGTCTTGGCCCTGAGCAGATTAAGCCTCTTTTGCCCCTGGACCCCATGTAAGTCTAGTGCTAGAAGTGTTTGCATAGGTCTATGTATGGGGTGGATTGCACTCAACTTTTGAAAAGCCAGGCACTGTAATTTTCTACCTGAATGTGTCTAGGCTGCTTTTACAGCTGCAGCAAGTCCTGTACTTCTGCCAGCAGCTGTACTATGGTTTATGCCTACCTGGTAATTGAGGGGATTTCATGTAAAAATTAATAGTAGCAGTATGAAACAGGGATGGATGTGTTTCTAAGTGGCTGCATTTGAGCTTAAGGCTGCAATGGATTTTTTTTTTTTCAGTTAGACTTCAGAAAAACATAACTTGGACAAATGAACTAGAATGTCCTGTGACCACAGTTCAAACATGCTGGTTTTCCTAAAAAATATTCAGGACATCCAATTATATTCCCAGTTCATTTGCAAGCCTATAGACATAGTAGGAAGTATGCAAGACTAGAAAGCCATATGGGGCAGTGATCTCATAAGTAGCCCCTTTGCTTCAGAATTGTTAAGGATGCTGCAACATGCTGGTGGCTCTCAGGTATACCTAAAAATACTGTAAAATAAATGTCACAAGACAGTGTGGACCAGTTGTCCACATGATGCATTAGTTGTCATTAGTTACCTGTTAGACATTAAAACATAGTGCTTTAAAATGTTCTACTTAATAAACTAGCAGAAAACACTTCATTTACTTCAGGGATTGTGCACATCAATGGTGGTAGTTACTCGGCATGTTCCAAAATCTGTTTTGTTACTTTACCTCAGATGACGGATACTAATCTGGGAAAACTCTATGGAAGTTTCAAGTCTTCATGAAATGCGAGGAGCTGTGCTTGCTAGTGGTGTATCTGCAGTTGGTTTTGCTTTATCGTGTTAGTTCCTGTTACACACTGCAGGCCAGATGGCAGCAGGCTGACATGAGTTTGAATAAGTGAGCAAAGAAACACATGGTCCTATGAATGATGAGCGCAAGGCCTGTTTCTCCAGATGCTCGGGGAGATGCTTGATACAGTAAAATGTAATGGCAGACTGACATTTTAAGTGAGCAACATGGGATCTTCTCTGTTGCTTGAGCAAATCACACCGCAAATGGAAACCATTCAACATAGACAATCGTGATGAAACACATTCAGGTCTTAATATAAGACCCCTATGTACCAAGCCTGGGCTCATGGAGCAAATATAGGTATGCACATCTCCAAAAGTTGAGAGAGAAGCTATAAAAAGAATGGAGAGAAGTGAAAAATCTTACCAAACTGAGAATCTACTGGCCTTTGGCAACTGTATTTCTCAGGTAGTCACTTGTGCCTGTTTTTAAAGGAATTGAAGGGGTTTTAAAATGATTACAACTTTTTACTGACTTAGATGAGAAGGAGCTGTCTGTCAACAAATAGGAAAGATCATAAATACAATGTTCATAGAAGCCAGCTTCCAATTATCCAGCAAATTATCTTTTGTTGCTAACATTCATTCACTCCTTTGTCTTTTAAGATATTTTTTTCCCTCCCTTATGACAAAAAAAGAAGATTTTTCCTTAAATACCTTAGTTGTTACCATTTTTTGTTCACTCACATTCTGTTAACCGTCACAGGAAGGTAAGGGTCTCAGTGAGAACACATTCATTTAGGGACAAATTCATGACAGTTCCTCTTTTTGCTATTTCTAGAATGACACACATGGGCCACATTTTCTCAGGAAGGAAGAAACATTGATTTAAGCTGAGTGCACAAATACCTGCAGAAACGTAAATTTCTCTGGATCAGTGGCTAAACCCAATAAACTTTAAAGAAAAATCCTACTGATTTCAAATGAAACTAGTTGTCCCTGAAAATGAATTTTCAGTAAATCATGACAGCTTTGGGCTCTGCTAGATCCCCTTGCCAAAATTCCCCAGATCAAGCAATGCATGCTTGCTATGTTCTGCAATTGCATCTGCAGTGACTCACATGTACCAATGGATATCTGGAGCCCAGATGTTACGTGAAAAAGGGTGAAAATATCACACTGGCTCAGGGTCTATTCTTTCACATTGCTCCCTTGATGATTCCTGCTCCCCTCCTCCCTACAATGTAATTTAAAGAGAGAAGAGCTGATAAGGTTTCCACATTTCTCCTTGGGAATCTGTGGCATTCACTTGTGGCTACAATAAATAGGTCCTTTAATGCCGTCAGCAGCTCAAAAGAATTTTGAATGCATACTGGAGTACAATCTCATAACTATTTTTCTCATTTCCAATTAGGCCACTTGTCCTGCATAAGTTTTGGGTTTGTTCATGGTAATTTTAACTGGATGATTCAGTAACACTAGGTACTATTGAGGCAAGATCAAGACGTGTGTTTTGCTATACCAAAGAGGTAAATACACATTCCCTTTAGTGACATTGGTGATAACAGCTCATCCAAAGAAGGATTTTTACCCTTATGTGTCCTTAGAAGGCATTCTATTCCTTCACTTAGACTTAGCTTACTCATGGGCTAGATAGAGAAGGATGATGTAGTCGATACAGTCAATTTTCCTATAGGCTTGCAGTGGAAATTGTCTTTCCAGAAGCTACAGGCATCAGGATGGGACAGATGAGATTAAATTTTCAAGCTTCACTTTCATTTATGAAGTCAGTATCTTCCAAAGTTGGAAGTGAGGGTGAGCACTCTGTGCGTGCCCTCAGCACTGTTACTGCACTTTGGATTTCTTTTCATGTTTTTCCCAACACAAATATACTTTCGTACTCCCTACTTGCTAACAAGGTAGCAAGAGCATCATTTTACACACCTACATTATCCACTGTCTTCCTGAGCAGTCATTAGATGACTGCTAGTTGATGGAGGGCAAAACACGCTCCTAGAAGAGCCATCTTTTTGAGGAGATTCAGAGCTGTGGTCTGGTGACTTGCCTTAGTGGAAACTCTCAAATGAGAAGTTTCACTCCCCACCCTCCATGGGTTCCCCAAATCTCTCTTGTCACTCAGGTTTTATCTCCAACCACCACCAGTCAGCAGGAAGCCAAGCCAGCGCAGGTTGCGAGGCAGTAGCTCAGCTCCTTGGGAAGCACATGAGAGTGCGCAGGATAAGAGATCTGACCTTAGAGAGAGGTAGCAGAAGGAAGCATGCAGCCTGCTCATGCCATTGCCTCACACAGAGAGGGAAAGAAAGACAGAAACTTCAAGTTGCAGAGTGGCAGAAAGCTGGAGGAGAAGCAGCGAGATGCAGGCAGCAACCTCCCACCTGCATCCTCCAGCTAGCCCACAGTCCTGACTCTGGAAGCACCCTATGAGGTTCAGCTGTCACAGATCAACCCCTCTAGCTGCCTTTTGCCCTCCACAAGGTCCATTAGGAGCAAGGCACTCCAATGAGCACAAAACCCACACAAACACCTGAGATCTACCTATAAACCACCTGCCAGGAAAGAGGGCTTCGGCTGTGTTTTATAGTCACCACCTGCTGTTGCTCTGATCATATGCTCCCATCAAGTGACCTGTAAACTCAATTCACCTGGGCAGACAGCAGAATCTGGCACAGTTTTAGCCAGTCTTTCTTCCATAATGACATTTTCCTAGCTATTTTATTATATCTTGTATTTTATCTTCGCATGAAAAGGAGTTGAACCTTTTTTTTCCGGAGAAAAACCTACAGCTCTGGTATTATTACTCATCATGGGTACAAAGTTCTCCAGCCTTATGCTCTTTAATATACTTAAACAAAATGATAAAATGTTAATGTTTGTTGTTTAAGATTAGTTAAATGAACAGTGGCATTCACTGCTATATTTCAGCCAGAGGGGCCCATTAACTTTAATTTTCTTTCTCTTTTTTCTCCACACTGACAAAGCATTTAAAAAAATTAAAATCATACTCCAGAAATCTCTTCTCTAAAGCCTTTCAAAACTGATAGAAAAGTATCTACCTTGATTGTAAATCCTCTCACTCAGATGCCTGTTTTTTTGAGGGGGTGTTTTTTTTATAGACTTTAGAAAGTTGGGAGCCAAAGCAAGCTTAGAATAGAAACTCAGTAGAACAGCAGCTGGTGGCAAACCCTAAACATGCCTCAACTCCTGTTGCTCCAGAAAGATATTTAACTAGTAGGGTTGAAAAATTTGAAGGAACCACTGTGTTATTTGATACAGTATAAATAACCTTCCTAATTAATACTCTTTCTATTTATTTGTGAAAGCTCCTAAAACATAATTCATAATATTTAACTCTTGTTTCTCTCTGAGAAATCAGACAGGCAGCCTAAGAAGCCTCCAGCGGCCCGGGAGAGCCGGGTAAGCAAGCTCCCTGGGACCCCCGTGCGGGCCAGGCACCATGCCACTAACCCAGCTCTCTGCTGTTGATGCTAACGCCACTTCTTCCCCAGCAGCGCAAGTGGAGAACACGGCGTACCGACCCTAACTCCCATGTGCTGGCTTGTGTTGGTTTTGCTCTACCCCTCAAAGTTATTTAAATTTCTTTTTTTTTTTTTTGTATGTGTGTGTGTGCGCGTTTTTTTTTTTTTTTTTTTTTTTTTTTTCCGGGAGAGCCGGGTAAGCAAGCTCCCTGGGACCCCCGTGCGGGCCAGGCACCATGCCACTAACCCAGCTCTCTGCTGTTGATGCTAACGCCACTTCTTCCCCAGCAGCGCAAGTGGAGAACACGGCGTACCGACCCTAACTCCCATGTGCTGGCTTGTGTTGGTTTTGCTCTACCCCTCCAAGTTATTTAAATTTCTTTTTTTTTTTTTTGTATGTGTGTGTGTGCGCGCGCTTAATTTAACATAGGTCTGAATCTCTGCTGGAATGCCGGAGCCCAGCATTGCTGCAGCAACTGTAATGAAAAACAGTGGTTGCACACACCAGTTTGTGGCTGGTGCAGGCACTCCAGCCCCATGCCCTGGCAGCTGTGCCAGCTGCGGCACCCTCCCATTCCTGGCCCTTCGCTAGATACACCAGGGGCCGTGCGCCATGGCCTGTTATGTAGTCAAAAGCTTTCCAGAGGGTTTTGCACCTGAAGTAAAGGCTTTGCTCTCGAGAAGCCTGAACTGCTGCTTGGTTAAAGTTACCAGCAGTTTTCAAAGTGGTGTTTATCTGCGAGATCTCGAGTGAGATTGCATGTCTAATATTCTTTTACATTTCTTTCTGCAGCACCTTCCCAGTGGGTGAGAGCAAACTGGTGAGGCTTGATGTGCTACATGCCCCGGCTATCAGCATGCAGGAATCTTAATGGCAAGGGTAATCATTTATTTGTGAGCCCAAAAAAGACCTGATTTTAGCATTGTACAACACCTTCCAATGTATGCAAGAAAGCAGTGATTAAATTGTATGAATATTTCATTTATCCCTATTTTAAAATTCAGATCTACAGGGGCTTAAAGAAAGAAAGAAAACAGACACAGTCATGACCATGGTTGCACATCATCTGCTTTTGCCATCATTCGACATTTGCAAATTCTGCGCTACTCAGCAATCACCAGGGTCTGTAAAAGAGTGTGAAAAATTTCTTTCTGTGATACTCATCATCACAGACATGTACCAAAATAACTGTGTCAGTCAGGGTACAGGGAGGTGTGATGTCGAGGTGCAAGCTCTGACTGGCAGCACTTTGCTGGTCAAAGCCCTTAGGGGTAGATGCGCTTATGCCAGCAAATTGATGCTTCTGCCAGAACTGTTCCTCTACTCAAAATATGTTTTTGCCATTTCTTTACGAGCATAGCAATTATGTCAGTGTTGGGCATGATTTAGTATACTTCTGCCCATGCTGGTAATGAATTCCTAATGTCATTTTCCATAAAACTTCTTCCAGCATTTGCTGTAGACCTGTGCAGTTACAGTAGTGAGTGCTCAGAGTGACACGTAAGAGTGGGGCATTCTTATCTGTAAGGTCGTCTGTATTTATCTTGTTATATTGTATTATATTACACTATATTTTCTTTTCAGCCAGAAACAGGAAGTATAGCTCAGACAATGAGGGTAAAAAACTACCCAGGTTGAGAAGCATGGCTTCACTATATTCTGTTATAGCTCTGTATCGAGACATCTAGAAGAAACTGAAGATGTGCGTGGTATATCACCAAAAAGCATTCCAGTGAAAGCTACCCGGGTAAGTCGAATCTCTGAGCAAGTTTCCTGGTATCAGTCCATAGACCCCTGGTAGTCTACAGACCTGTAGTGCATGCTCGGAGGGGTAATATTATCTTCGTAGTATTTCAATTCAAAGTTAAATAAAGATTAATGTAAAGAGACCTCCTTAGAGTAAACGTCAGGATCATTTTGATCTTCATCAGAAGTGTTGCAAAAATGGCTTAAGTTTGTAACCCTACTTAGAGGAATGGCTGAGTGACCCCAAAATTCCACAATGACATTTCACCTTATCACCCCTGGTGATGCGACACCAAGCATTCAGGCATTTTGTATTATTGGTAAAGATTTCAAAATCATATTTTTATGACTCATGTGAAGAAAACATAGGGTCTCATAATTAATGATGAGTCACACTTAAAAGTTGGGAGTTTTCACACCTTTGCGCTAATTTATTTTAGCCAACAGTATTCATGAAAAGATCATACGCTTATACAGGAACTGATGGGAAAGGAAATCTCATCTGAATTTTGTTAGACCTCTTAACCTTCTTCACAGTATTTCAGAAGCTCTGCTGCTAGCCAAATCCAGATAGTACAGAAGAAATGGAAATAAAATAAGTTCACCATAGCAAGTTTCAATGGCATCACTTTGATTTTGGGGTTGGATCAGGGCTGGTTTTTACTGTCTTCTGAAGAGCTCACTTACTGCTACCAAGGGCTAACAGGAAATTTGACACTATTCCACACAAAGATGCAAGAACAAAATCAGTTTCCCATGCAAAGAACAATTTAGTGGCATTTCCATCCATAGTTCTAAGGGAAGTATAAGTTTGTTGGCTGAAGACTAGATGCATGAGAGACTTCTGCCAGAAAAAAATAATAAAAAATAGCTTTTCAGTTCAATCACAATTTTAAATTAATCTGAAGTTCAGAAATCCTTTAGAAAATTTGTGGTGTATCTGGGCAAGCCAGAAAAAAGTCAGAACAGATTTTAGGACATGGTAAAAAGGCTTTGTGGATTTTAAGGAGTGCTATAATTATCTTTGCTATCTTTCTTACAGTACAGTCATATTTTCTAGGATAAACACATCTGTCATGCTTAATTACATTTTCTTACAAACATAAAACTGGCCAGATTCTGCATCTGGCTGTGCTGGGGTAAATTCAGAGTGAAGCCTGTAAACTCAGTAGAATAGCCTATAAAATCAGCTGAATTGATTCAGATTTGTCTACTGGTAATTTAGAGCAGAGGTTGAGCACGGTTGGCTCCAATCTATGTAAAGTGACAGTGTGGAAAAATAGGAAAACAAAGTCTCGCCAAATCAATGGAATGACTCAGAAAATATTGCCATTGAATTGTGGTCCTCTAAGCAGGCTACTCACTGCAAACGAAAAGCTCTCTAGCCTTGCATCAAGACAGAAACGGCATTTTTGCTTGAATTCTCGCAGTGACCTCAATGTTAAATCAGGTTTCTGAGGTAGAAACCCAGCATATTTCTTGAGGTCATTTTTTCTGTAGGACTTGGCCAGCCGCTGCTTTGTGTGTATATTTTTTTTTTTAAACTTTGATGTATTTTCAGGAAGTGATATCACATGAACATGCTGGTAAAATTAGCCTGAGGCTTTTACTCCATTTATATACAACAAAAGAAATCTTTGTCACTAATTACTTACAAACTTATTATTGGTCCCTTGTAACTGCATAGCCAATGATTACAGCAGAAAAACAATAATTTTATGTAGTTATGACTAAATACCAGCACAACCCTCATATTATCAAAAATCACTGTAATAAAGCTCGCTTATTGTTCTAGCACTAAAAGGTCCCAGTATATACTTGATGCTTATGTTAACTGGAGCTGTGTTTCAGCTTAATATCATTTCTGGGAATACTGAGATAATCAAAAATTACTGGCTTTCATATGATACACATATGCCAGAAGGGACAGTCTCTGGTTTTCAGGTCATCGCATTAGTAAAGCTGGCCTCTTCAAAAAGGACTCACATTTTAATAAATCGCAGTACCTGTGCCTATTTTTTTCTCCAGAGAACTTTCAAAAGATGCTAGGCACATACAGTGTATCACCATGTTTTTTTCCAATAGTGTGCAATAGTTTCATAGAATCATAGAATCATAGATTCCAATAGTGCAATAGTTTCATAGAATCATAGAATCATAGAATCACTGAGGTTGGAAAAGACCTCTAAGAGA
>NW_008794083.1:1842322-1853611 GCF_000699145.1 Aptenodytes forsteri
TCCCTGTCTTCCAGCTCAGGGGGCTGAGTACCCTGAGGATAACTGGTCTGCCTGTTAAAGACTGAGGCCAAGAAGGCATTGAGTACCTCAGCCTTTTCCTCATCCTCGGTGACAATGTTCCCCCCCGCATCCAATAAGGGATGGAGATTCTCCTTGGCTCTCCTCTTATCATTAATATATTTGTAAAAACTTTTTTTGTTGTCTCTAATGACAGCGGCCAGATTGCGTTCTAGCTGGGCTTTTGCCTTTCTCATTTCTTCTCTGCACGACCTAACGAGATCCCTGTACTCTTCTTGAGTCGCCTGCCCCTTCTTCCACAAGCGGTAAACTCTCCTTTTTTTCTTGAGTCCCAGCAAAAGCTCCCCGTTCAGCCAGGCCGGTCGTCTTCCCCGACCGTTCTTCTTACGGCGTACGGGGACAGCCTGCTCCTGCGCCTTTAAGACTTCCTTCTTGAAGATCGTCCAGCCTGTTCTTATTACTGTTCTTATTACAGAACAGTACAAATGACGTTACTTTGAAACATATATATGCCATATATGAGACAAAAAATGTTGGTTAAAAAAATGTTTAATTGCTTGTGGAACTTCAACCCCTGAGCTTGAACTTTATACTCACGTATCTCTTCTGCAATATTGGGATGTTTTCTGTAGTGGATAAACCCAATTTTGATAAATTCAGCCCTACATTGAAATTTTCTCCAAATCCCCAGGGCAAATCTAGATTTATTTTTGGGGAAAGGAAACAGATTTAATTTACACTTACCTTGCTTTGCAATGCTCGGACAGGACTGAGGGTGAGTACAGTAGTACAGAGCAACTTTTCCAGAGAGGTCAGTCCCTGAGTCCACCTGCCCAGGTGCTGGAGCCTTTCCCGTGCGCAGAAGCTGCTGGCATGAGCACCGCTACATGGCAGCTTCCTGGGCTCCCAAGCACGAAAGCTGCTGGGAGTCTGGCAGGCCCTACCTGCAGTGTCCACCAAACGCTTGCAACAGAGAGGACAGGCAGCTCCTGTAAATGGAGACGAGCCTGTGCAGCTTTAGTCACTCGCCTTTACTGAGTGCCTATCAGATCCCATAAGAGACAACACTGTCTAATGGCTTGGGCACAAGCCCACCACTCCACACCTGCTTAATTTTAAATTTTGCCTCTGCCACCGCATTGGTGTATGGCCATGGTGCTAAACTGCCTCTGTTGGTTCTTTCACAGATGAAGTAGGTATAATAATGTACTTGTATTAGCTTGAGAAGGAGGCATACAAAGAAGAAACCTGTCATTTCGTAATGACACCGAAGAAAGCGTGAAAATGAGATAAAGTTTAATTCAGCCTGTGTTTTGCCACTTCACTGAAGCCAGGAGTTCACTTTGCATGTCTCCCCACATGACTCACCACAGGGTAATTTGCAAGCGGGAACATGGGGGGAATAATGTCTGCAGAACTCCTCACTGAGGCTGTTGCAGAGGAAGCTCTCAAAATAAGCAATTCAGCCTCAGGAAAGCTTTTCCTTCCTGACAGATCCATACCAAATGGGGACAAGGGAGATGCATGCCTGGAGGCAGCCATGTGCATGTCAGGGTGGAAACTGAACTAGACTATATTACTATAACACTGCTATAACTTTAAGGAAAACTAACTTCTTTACAGCTGCAGGATAGCTGCATAGTCTGGCTGAAGTGAGAACCGTATACATCATTTACTGAAAATACGCCAGTTA
Source organism: Aptenodytes forsteri (assembly GCF_000699145.1). Taxonomy (NCBI): domain Eukaryota; kingdom Metazoa; phylum Chordata; class Aves; order Sphenisciformes; family Spheniscidae; genus Aptenodytes; species Aptenodytes forsteri. The sequence continues at coordinate 1,844,034 of NW_008794083.1, forward strand.
GTTTTTCCCTTCTCCCCGTGCCGCCCGGTTTAGCAGCATGAATCAACATGCATGCAAACAGATGGAGGTTTGCCTGACAAACCTCATTCAAAGTACAGTATTCAGGCAGGGATATCATGTCAATCAGAAAAATGTTACTGTCTTGCTATTCTTACGTGCAGTGGGAAGGCTTCAGCACTTTCATTTAGGTCCCCTCCAAAAAATTCTGGACACCTAAAAGCCACTGCTGCCTTTTATATTAAATAACAGAACCAAAAGCAGCGATGAGGAAAGCATATAAGCATGTGCTTGCAGTTAATGACTCTACACACATGCTGAAAATTAAATGTATACTTTGTGCTTTCCTGGATGCAGGCCAGAGAAGGCAGCTCACAGGACGAAGTCACTAATGAGTATAGTATACAGCTCACAGCTCACTGCAGGGAACTTTTCTTCTCTGCTGTCTAGCAGTTTTAAAGGAAAAGACTGCAGTCTTCCTTCAGTGCACCAGTGTTTTGCACAGAAGGAAACTGTGATCTTTAAAGGGGTTTATGTCATGACACTAGAAATGAGGGTCACATGGGCATAGTTCTGATAATGACAGTACATTGACCTAGCCTGTTCTCATGGGCAAACACAGGTAAAACCTATAGCCTGTATTGAAACAGAGCAAACTGGGGTCCAGCTCTGCTTGTCACCATTGTACCATTTTTCAATGCTTTTGCATTTCTTTTGTTTGGTCGTGCATGTATAATGACATACAAATTGCCAATCACAACAACTGGTGCCCTTTCCTGTGCTCCTCTCATCCCTCATGGGGTTGGGCAATAAAAGTGGAAAGAATTTGCCCACCCTTTCCAGAAACATTGCAAACAATTAATAAGTAAGTGTGGGTATTTCTTGCTCAAAATAGAAACCCAGTCCTTCTGGTGGATAAGGAAAATAAAAATAGTTTTGTTCATTTCATTTCTCCTCCACCCAGAAAAAAAAAATTACAGCATTTTTCCTTTTGATTTAATTGGCTTTCCCTGGATTATTATTTCAGTGAATTATGGATTACATGACGGATGAAAGCATGAGAATTTGAGAACTCGTATTTATGAGAAGAGGCCAGCATCTCTCTTGCCCAATGCTTCTTTGGGTTATTCCCTTGTGCAGTCATTCACATTTACCGCAGACTCTAGTCCCACAGAACATAATGCACGACAACAGACATGGAGATCTAATGCTTTTGTGCATAGGGAGAAAACAGCACATAAAGAAAAGGTATGAGCTTTATATTACTTTTTGGATCCATCTGTTGACTTCAGCTGCATTAACCAGTTCAACCAAATCCTAACCAGGATCAAGCAGTGGGAAGGACACACTGATCAGCTGCAGGGTTGATGTTAGCCTCAAGTTCAGGCAACTGTGCAATGCACAGCAAATACAATGCACAAAAGCAAGATCAATGGGAAAACAGGAAGGGAGGGGAAGCATGCCTATGATTTCTAATTTAAGCAAATACAACTGGACCATGTCACATACACCAAACGATCACGTCCACCTCTATTTACAGTGCCTGCATGTGTCTGTGTACGGAAATTGCCTCTGAAAACGCCAGTCCCAGAAGCAGAGGAGCAGCCATGATACAGAACAAAACCCTTAAAACAGGAAAAAACAAAGTGCTGCCCTGTGGGCTTGACAAGCATCAACGGCTACCCTTCCCTGTCTTCATTCAACCCAGCCCCCTCCCCTCTGCCTCAAGTAAAAATAACTTTGTCTCTTCAACCCAACTTCCTTCTGCTGTAATGCTAAGGACTCAGAGAAACAGTAGTCTCACATAAATCAAAGGTATTCAGACTACTGACAATTTTTAAAATGAAAAAATACTCCAAGGTCAAATCTCTGTGATTAACAGGAAGAGACTGCAGAGCAGGTGATGTTCCAGTTTTTCTCTTAGTCTGATCTAGCAGACTGAGACTCAGCATAATTACAAATAAATAAAAATCTCAGCCTGTAGCTGCAACGCCAGGGCAATGCACTTCTGCTGTCTGAATACTCCTTATATGTTACTTTACCTCCTTTCTCTGTCCAATTGCTTGGAAGTGTGCTGGTGCTCATTTTGAAAAAAACCTGCATATGTTGGTTGTCTTAAAATCCAGTGCTTCAATTCACAGGTTTCTTTGTCATCCGCCTGTGCTACGCCATTTATAGCAGGGCCTAGCCTGGGGACGGTGACCACCTCTGATGGCTGGGGGCTTTGTCCAGAGTTGGAAACAATCTCAGTCTGGCTTTGAGGCTACTGACTTAGGTGTCATGCACTGATCAAATGCAGACTTGGTTCTGTCCTCTGGCTGAGATGTGCAAGTGTTTTATCTTCAGGGATTTCTCTTTCAAAAGCACAAGCTAAGACAGAGGGAGAAACCAAACGCAAAGGGAAAAAATGGTGAAGGAAAGCAGCAGGGAAAAAACAGGTAGGGATATGTGTATTTAATGCATTGTTTAGACGGCAGATGTGGGAGTAGAAGTATCTGTCAGCTTCTTCACACAGGGCAGTTTGGCTTTGTCTCTGCAGTATCTACCTGTTCTATGGCTGTAGTGTAGTTACAGCTACAGAGTGGGTCAAACTTTGCCCTTGGTGATACTTCTCCAGCCTTGTTAGTGACTCTTACTTGTTCTGCTGTCTGCAGTGAATTTCAAAATGCAAGCAGCAGTTCACGTTTTCTTACCTGTCCTGTAGGCCTGCATGAACGCCTGGCTGTTAAGTGATATTGAAGAAGAAGGTTTTAACAAGTATTTAAAATTTCCCATTAATCTCTGTGTTTTCTTGTCTTTTGATGGCAGGCTAGCTGTTTCCCAAGAGCTGACACAATTGCGAGAAGGAGGTGCTACGGTGGTGATGCAATTGCTGAGGGGGACAGACAGAAGGAGAATGTTTCATTATCTAATCTTCCCCTTGTATATGGCTTTCACCATGTTTAATTTTCTAATCTTATTTTTTTCTGGCTTTAAATATTTTAAAATCATAAACAAACAAAGATTAGAAAAGTCAAACAGTCTGAGTCTGCCTCTGTGTTAACATAGTGGGTAGTTTCATAATATAAAAGTTTATTTCTAAATAAGGCAAAGATGAGTTCTTCCCACATGAGCTGGAGCAACAAAAAGAAAAAATCACTGTTGTTGTCACTGGTATGTGCTAGTGAACTTTATCACCATCTAGCAGGGTTTTGAAGCAAGGGACAATTTCTGAGACATGCAAGTAAAAATAGGTCATTGGCATAACGTCATTAGGCCCCTGTGAATTGTCATTGTGAGAATGAGTCAAAGCTCTTCTCCCCATGTCAGAAGAAGTACACCCTTCCCTTTGAATATGGTCATGGGCATTTCAGTTGAACTCAAAATGTAATAGCTGTTTTCCTTTTTAGTCCTCCTTTAGTCCTTTTTTGTCTTATCCTTTTTCTCAGGAGCTTTTGCCATGTATCTTGTGTCACCACACCTGCTGCTTCCTGGGGTGAGTGGGAAGATCCTGTTCAATGCAATCGTGTTCAACATAAACTGATTGAATTCAAATTATAATGTCCACCTGGATCAGACAGAGATACAGATATGCTGGAGTGGTTCTTCATGGCCTGTGAAAGGTCTGCAATCAGTTTCTATCGCTCTGTATGTGATATGTCACCCGCTCTAGACATTTCATTGTCATCCCTAGCAGAAATGACCTCTCTGCGAGGTTCCTCCAAGGTATTCTGAAGAGCACACATCTCACCCTCATGATAAATCTCTTATTGTAGCAACTGTCAGTTACTAGATGCAAAATAAAAATCTTGGCAATCTTCTCTCCGATCCTTACACACCAACATGCAGAACCAAACCATACGTACTGAACGTTACACTGTTCTGAATACCCTCGTGTTATTTTTCACAAATGAAACAGAAACATTTTCCATTAACATTAATTTGCAAAGCATTGTTGCTTTGCTTGGATAACATGAGAAAAGATTTTTCCACAGATGGTAAATGAGGAAAGAAGAAATCAGATCCTGCTTTGGAAATGCATGCAGCCCTGAACCCACAGGGGGATGGAGCAGCGGTGTTTGTCACAGCTAAGGGAGACAATGCCTGTGGAGATCCCTTGTTTAAATGTTGGTAACACGTTATTGATTAGCACCTGCTCCCCAGGTTCAAGTGGGACATTGTGAGTTTATAGATCATATAAAATGTTTCCTCAGGTGCAAGGACCAAGGTGGTGTGTTTGCGTAGTTATTGTTAAGCTGGGAGTGAAATTAATTCAAATGACTTGTGAATCTCCAGGGAGGCAGGAAATGGGAAGTACCAATTTCCATGAGGTAGGATGCACTAGGCCAAAATGGGTTCTTGGTTACACCTCAGACTTTTCATCAGTTCCAGGATCTTGCAGAGAGGGGAGTGGAGCCAGGATCTGTCCTGGAGTTGCTGTGCCTCAGCCTGTCTCTTGATCTAAAACGTCAGTAGGTTCCCTTGCTCTTCTCCCCCTGCAAGCTTTCTCCTCTTCTGTTTTAATTCTAGCTAACTTATTTTTGGCCAGCATGCAGTGGGAAGCTATCCAAACTTTTTCCACAGACTTTATTCTCCACACCGGCAATCACAGCTGTCATGACTTCATAACTATGAAACAGTACTGCAGGCGGGGGTAACAGGCCCCGGATTGTATTCGTCTGGCAGGAGATATAAAGTAGCAAATGCAACCTGTGTAATGCTTGACCTCATGCTGTGTTATTGCAGAAAAACACTTTTATCATGCACACAAATCACTTTGCCTCTTTTTTTTTCCCCCCTTCTTTCGCTTTTCTTTAGCTCAGAAGGTCAGTATTTTCAACATACTCTAACCACTAAAGAAAAAAATGTGCTCAGAAATAAAGTCCATAAATAAGAATGGGTTATACTGACCCAGGCTGAATACCTGTGGTAACAAGCTGGTCCTCTAAAGGCCATGGCAAAGCTCCCACTGACTTTATTTGGGCCAAGAGTTCACTCTTAACCTTCATTTTCTCTGTATTAAATGTGATGCTGGTACTATACTCTGATGAAGGACACATGTAGATCTACTTATATGGCAATTTTATTATAATTTGGTCTTTTCAGTGGAAACTGTCAGTAAAATAATATGAAGAAATTACAGTTAACTGTACCACTGAATTTTTTGCTCTGCTAACCCAGTCCTGCTGGGTAGCTGCTCTGTGCTGTTTCCAGTGATTTTGATTGCAGCTGAAATCCTCCAACCCTGTACCTTCCTGACATGGGGTAACAAGCCTTGGGCTGCATTGTTCAGCTGTGTTGGCTTTTCCCTCTTCCTTCTATGCATGCTTTCCACAACAGTGACATAGTGAATAGCTGTGACATTTAAGGTAATGATGAAGCAGTTCTTTGTGAGGAATCAGGCAGTTTATCCCTTTTTGAGGATTTCAGTCTCTCTGGAGAATTTAACAGACATCAAGGCATTGGTTTCCGTGTTGAGTCTATTTAGAAGAAATACCTGCTTAGTCACATGGGTTACCAGTTTCTAACACAGAAAGCTCATGCCCTGCAGCACATTTCAAGGAGCTCAGACGCATCTCTTCTTTCATCTGTTTCAGTTTACCAGTTTTACTTAAGCAGTTTCAGCCATCAACTATGAACCTGCCACTGAATGTGGATGAACATACCTGCAACTACATACAAGAGACTGAGTCTGGCTCTATGTGTCAGGTAACAGTACTTAGTGTTCACTGGGGCAGTACTTTTCTGCAGCCCTTACCCTATCTTCTGCTGTATTCTGCTGGCCATGTTGCAGCATTATGCATTCTCATGAAAATTTGAGGGATTTTGGCATATGTGTGTATATGTATGTGCACATATGTATACAACATGTATACATGTATATATGTTTGTACATATAAGTTTTATATTCATACATGACTTTTCTTCCTGCCCCACATTGTGCAAAAAGTATATCCACATGGAATACGCACATAATCTTACATAGACAGGGACATACTATGTATATAAAAGTGTTAGTTGGTTTGTTTTTATGTCCCCCTATCTTAGCTGCTTTCTGTTGCTTTGGCAATCACATTTTGCTGGGGGTAAGATAGATTTATTGTTTGTTTTCCATCAAGTTGATGGGTACAATGTCAGTGGGATTTTGCTCCACTACAGGTCTCCCTAGTCTGCTGGTAGATTGCATTGGTGCAACTAGGAGAGTTTTTGAGGGTTTACAAATTTGTCATTAGTATGTAAATCATGCAGTTGTGATGAAAAAACATAATCTCTGTTCCTCCAGAGCAGAAATTTGCCAGGCCAAAGCCTGTTGTCCTCTATGCAAAGCATGACTAAAATATGGTGCATTTCTGTAGTTACTTCTGTTCTCAATTCAGAGTAGAAAGGGGCATGAACTGAGGCAAAAATTTATTCTTTGTAATCTACTTATAAATTGGTGGACAAAACCTATATGGTCAAAGTCACGCCAACCACTAATTGCAAAGGGTCAGCAGGACTCCACCGACAGTAGTTAACTGTGGCATCACAAGGGGCAAAATTAACACCGAAATGCTTCTCCTTTGCTGACATGCTACAGCTCTTAGCTATACATGAATGAGCAGTTTTCAAATGATTAAAGTGAATGCATCTATCAAAAGTCAGTATTTTTGCTTTGTCATTTGTATTACTATAGGTAGCCAGCCAAAAAAACTCAGTGAAAGCAATTTTACTGCTGCAATGACACAAGTGAACATCTGTAGACAAAAGTCCTTCATAATATTTCTTTTAAATATTTAGTTTAGATTACAACTCCCTTGACTGAGAAAAACATTTTGCAGCTATAACGTGCTGACTGTACAGTTGCTGAAGAACCCACATAACAGCAGGGGTGAGGTTTTACAGGCTCCACAATAATGTCCAAGCTATTAAACATCAAGCAACAGCATTTCTTTGGCCTAACCTGAGACCTCTCCACGGAGAAGCCATAAAATATAGCCCTGTACAAGATGTCACCCACAGGGGCCACACTGAGTTTGTGGATTAAACTTCAAGTGATTAACATTGATGTTTAATATCTGCTAACAGTGTGAGTGCAGATGTAACCAGCGTAAGAAAATGTGGTCAGTTCCTTTGTTACAAATGCAGAGCGAATCAGCCCGAAAGGGTAATACTTGTGAAGCCAGACCCAAGATCGTTTACCAATAGCAAAATCAAGTAGACCCAGGTTTGGGTGTTTTTTAAGTACTTATTAAAAAGAATCACCAACAACACAGAATGCTGTGGAAAATCCCTTGCTAGACAGGAGCAACAGAGGTGAAGTGCAAAGAGCAGTGGGAGACTTCAGGACTTGGAAAGGCTGCCAAAGATGCTTTGGTTCAGGTCATAGCTGGGAAATCCAGCCACTAGTGCAAAAAACAATGCAATGTTTTTGCAATGATTCTATGATTCTATGATTCTCTCAGTTGGGCTTTGGATACTGTACACCATGCTCCGGCTTCAGGGCCATGCACGTGTTCTCTATGATTCTTGATGCTCTCAGTTGGGCTTTGGATACTGTACACCATGCTCCGGCTTCAGGGCCATGCACGTGTTCTATAAAAACAAACCTAGTCAACATGGAAGTTTTTTATTGACTTAGGAGCACTGACTCTTGAAAAAGAGAGTTTTCTGATACTAGTCCTATTTTCAGTTATTCATTCCTGAGGAAAAAAAAAGCCAGGTTGATGGCCTTGCCAAGAGCAAGTCTTTACTTAACTGTTGCACATGCACTATTCCAAACTAGCAATGTTTCAAGCTTGTGCACATCGTCCAACTGATCTCCTTCCTTCTCACAGACTGCGATATGTTTTAAGAAATATTATCTGGACATTGTATCCACAGCATTGGTGCCTGCAGCTATTGGTGGTGGGCTTCGAAATGTATAGTCCAAGCAACCAGATACCTCAACCTATACACGCACCTGTGCAGCATAGACCCCATGGCATCTGTTGCTGCTGCTTCTTCTGATAGCAGCACCTAAGCACCCAAGGTATGGAGAACCCTGTTTTAAGAGATGCAGGTTGTATCAATGAATCTCACTCAGTCCCACTCCAGAAATGAGAATGAATAAACTAGAAGAAATATGTCAAACCTGTGCCATCTACTTCATACCCAGTCTCTTGACAAAGACATGTCGAAACGTATGGAAGACAGGGAGGTGATTAGAGACAGCCAACATGGCTTCACCAGGGGCAAATTGTGCCTGACTAATCTGGTGGCCTTCTATGATGGAGTAATTGCATGAATGGACAAAGGAAGAGCTATGGATGTCATCTATCTAGAGTTCTGTAAGGCCTTTGATACGGTCCCCCACAACATTCTCGCTGCTAAATTGGGGAGATATGGGTTTGACAGATAGACTGTTAAATGGATAAGGAACTGGCTGGATGACTGCATACAAAGAGTTATAGTCAATGGCTCAATGTCCAAGTGGAAACCAGTAATGAGTGGTGTCCCTCAAGGGTCCATATTGAGACCAATACCACTTAATATCTTCATCAGTGACATAGACAGTGGGATTGGGTGCACCTTCAGCAAGTCTGAGGATGGCACCAAGCTGAGTGGTACACTTGACTCACTATAGGGAGGGATGCCATCCAGAGGGACCTTGACAAGCTTGAGGAGTGGGCCCATGTGAACCTCATGAAGTTCAACAAGGTCAGATACAATGTTCTGCTAGGTAAGGGCAATTCCCAGTATCAATACAGGCTCAGTGGAGAATGGATTGAGAGCAGCCCCATGGAGAAGGACTTGGGGTTATTGGCGGATGAAAGTTGGACATAAGCCAGCAATGCACGCTCGCAGCCCAGAAGGCCAACCGTATCCTGGGCTGCATCAGAAGAAGCGTGGCCAGTAGGCTGAGGGAGGGGATTCTGCCCCTCTACACTGCTCTGGTGAGACCCCACCTGGAGTGCTGTGTCCAGCTCTGGGGCCCTGAGTACAAGAAAGATATGGACCTGTTGAAGCGGGTCCAGAGGAGGGACAAAAATAATTAGAGGGCTGGAACACCTCTCCTATAAGGAAAGGCTGAGAGAGTTGGGGTTGTTCAGCCTGGGGAAAAGAAGGCTCCAGGAGATCTTATTCAGTGTTTCAATATCTAAAGGGGGCTTATGAGAAAGGTGGAGAAAGATGTTTTACTAAGGTTTTACTTGGCCTCACCACCCAAGCCGCAGAAGGCAAAGGCAGGGACTGGGAGAATGAAGAGCTGACCACTGTGGGAGAATATCAGGTTTGAGACCATCTAAGGCACCTGAAGGTGCGCAAGTCCATGGGACCCCATGAGATCCATCCGTGGGTCCTGAAGGAACTGGTGGATGAAGTTGATATAAGCCACTACCCATCATATTTGAGAAGTCGTGGCAGTCCGGTGAAGTTCCCACTGCCTGGAAAAGGGGAAACATAACCCCCATTTTTAAAAAGGGAAAAAAGGAAGATGTGGGGAACTACAGGCCAGTCAGTCTCACCTCTGTGCCTGGCAAGATCATGGAACAGATCCTCCTGGAAGCTATGCTAAGGCACATGGAGGACAGGGAGGTGATTCGAGACAGCCAGCATGGCTTCACCAAGGGCAAGTCCTGCCTGAC
>NW_008794083.1:1854685-1896511 GCF_000699145.1 Aptenodytes forsteri
GGGTTGGACTAGATGACCTTTAGAGGTCCCTTCCAACCCAAACTATTCTATGATTCTATGAAATTTTTTATGACGAGGATGGTGAGACAGGTTGCCTAGAGAAGTTGTGGATGCCCTATCATTGGAAGTGTTCAAGGTCAGGTTGGACGTGGCTCTGAGCAACCTGATCTAGTGAAACATGTCCCTGCCCGTGGCAGAGGGGTTGGACTAGGTGATAGTTAAAGGTCCCTTCCAACCCAAACCACTCTGTGATTCTCTGTTTCTGTGTTGTTTATTATGGGTAATACTACTGGGGCTGAAATTGTCATCATCAAATATAATGAGCTGCACTTCCAGGGAACCCCCTTCCTTCAATTACTTAAAGAAAATACAGGAAATATAGGGCAGAAAAATTAGGATTGAAAGAGTCTTCTTGGCTCACTGAGTCCTGCATAAGCCTTCTGAATTTTAGTGTTGCTTGGGGTTTTGAGCATCTAAGTATGCTGTGTCACTCATTTTTTTTGTGGGAAGTAGTATATGTCTGTGTGGTGGCAGTGATTTATTGTACAGCCAGTTTCATCAAGCATTAGCTTTATATGCATTAGCTCAAATAATAGTAAAACTATTTGAATAATGTGAAACAATTTACAACACGCAAACAGTCACCCTGTCTGAGAAAGTAAACAGGGGGATAGAGCTAATACATAATTTTAAAGTTATGAAGAAGGACTGAGGCAAAATCATATATACAGTCCAGGGTTCCTAAAGAATTAATTTCCAGCTCCAACTACTAGGCAACCCTCCCTACATTTATTCTCATTTAGGTAGTTAATATATATCTGACTTTGATCCCATTCCACTCTATTTATTATGGCTGCATAATGCAGCACTTCTGCAGGAAATCATCCAGTGGGGCATTTCCATGCCATGTCTTCTTGCTCCATAATATGTAATGTTGAAACCTGGATCCACAAAAATTGCATAAGAGAGAGAGAGACACTGATTGTCTGAAAGGACAATCCAACAGACACATTGCATTTGCAGGGAAACAAGAAGGAGTTTATTCTTTTAGCAAACAGCAGTGATGACCCTTTTCTGGCTGTGGATGGGGTAAATTCCTCCATTTGGGTATTTTTAAAATTCTTTTAGTATTAGGTAACTGTGCTGCCCATTTGTGTTTGTATAGCAGAGAGTCAAAAAAATTAGATGTGGAAAAATGTCTTCCTCATCTTCCCAACTACCTGGCTATTCCTAAACCTCATTCTCCCTTGTCTGCAGTCTGGGCTTTATTCCAGCCTTTTACACTTAATGCATATTCTGTATTAAGTCAAAAACCAGACATCACCAGCCTCCAGTTTATTTCCTCCTCCTAATGTACCAGTTGATTGCTGGTAGTTAAAATCTCCCATTACTGCCACTTGGCCTCTTTTACATGCTTTTTTTATTTGTACAGTCATTTCACAGAAGATAAATCACAAATTAGTAATTCCACGGTACTGATAGCACAGCATACTTTCCTGGATCTTCAGCATGAGAAATGAGATATGTGCCTGTAGGTCTGTCCCTGGGCTGCTTGTGCTGCATTTTAGTGAGCAGCCTTTCTAGCTGAGGGGCAAAGCAGCCACAGGAAGCCATTCAAAAGCCTGCCTAAACGTGTTGCTTATCTATTTATTTAATATTACTTTACATTTAATGGCATGTACCTTTAAAGGTATGAAAGGTATGAAAAAAACATATTTTTAATATGCTTTCATATATTTTCAGTTACATTTTATTATATTTAAAGGCAATGTAATGTATATGTAGTATAATTGTGAGCCCTGCAAGTACAAGCAGGGATTGTATTTTACAGATTTATCGCTGTTTAAAGTTGGAGGCCTGTTTCCAAATTGGAGTTTTGCAGCATTGACTTCAGCAAAGTCAACTTTTATTATACACACTATTGACTTTCATATGAGGACAGGCTGAGAGAGTTGGGGTTGTTCAGCCTGGAGAAGAGAAGGTTCCGGGAAGACCTTATTGCGGCCTTTCAATACTTAAAGGAGGCTTATAAGAAAGATGGGAACAGACTTTTTAGCAGGGTCTGTAGCAACAGGACAAGGGGTAATGGTTTTAAACTGAAAGAGGGTAGATTCAGACTAGACATAAGGAAGAAATTTTTTATGCTGAGGGTGGTGAAGCACTGGAAGAGGTTGCCCAGAGAGGTGGTGGATGCCCCGTCCCTGGAAACATTCAAGGTCAGGTTGGACGTGGCTCTGAGCAACCTGATCTAGTTGAAGATGTCCCTGCTCATTGCTGGGGGGTTGGACTAGATGATCTTCAATGGTCTCTTCCAACCCAAATTATTCTGTGATTCTATGGTTCTATGTCTTCCTAACACACCTGAAGGATGTACTGATGTATCTATTCCACTAAGAAAACTGACTAAGAAACGTAGGTTTTATTTTGAATAATGCATTGCCAGCATCTCCACATTGTTCAGTTAACTAGTGTCACTGCTCAAGGTGTGCTCACAGCCTGGCCAGTGGTCAGCCCTTGAGGAGGTGAGCTGGTGCGCATTTATCCTCTGATCAGTCAGATGTCTGACAGATCCTTCCGGAACAGGGGAATGTGACATTTGATGTGCCCCAGAAAATCCTTCTGCGACTCTCTGAAATCACAGAAATGCAAAAAATCCAGCTTTGCTTGTTCTAAAGAGGAAGACAAAGATAATTCTTCGTATGAGTAGTTTCCCCAGAAAAAGCCTAATTAGACTTTGTGGCATCAGTGAAATAGTTTGGTGTGCAGTATAGAGGAACTTAATTAAAGAAAAACAAAATGTCTGATTATTTAAAATATGGCTATGGATGAACAGAAAATAGTTCAAGTTTTTTTTGTTTTCTGCAAGGCATTTTAAAACAGACTTTAAATCAGAAGACTAATTCTTCCAGTTCAGAGTGACATTCACATTACAAGTGTCCAGGGATAAGTACGATGGTTCAACAGGCAAAGCTAAGCAATTTCTGGTGTTAGGTCTTTAAAATGGGTGCAAGTTTGGAAGGAACTTCCTTGAAGAAAGACAACTTTAAAAAGTGCCAACCACTGTGGCACATGATACTCAAGTTGACTTTTCTTAATTTCAGTATAAATCAGCCAAATATCATCTTATGTAAACTGAAGGACCAGCATAGAGCTACCTCGGGTCACAGTCTTCTTTAAGTAGTCAAATTTGCATCTGCACTCCATGAGCTCAGTTAAAGAAATTCCAGTTCAAGAAATTCCAGTTAAAGAGATTTCCCCCAAAATGAAAGGTCTAAGAAACAATGTGCATTTCCATCTATGCCAAAACTCTCTCAGAGAAAGGTGCTACTCTCTCATTTTAAAATGTGTACAGGAAAACCTCAAAGAGAAGCAAGCTAAAATGTATCCTTGATAACATACAGTGTTAAAGGGGCTTAAAACACTGATAAAACTGATTGTTGAAGTAGAACTAAGTGGGAAATACAACAGCCCCAAATAAATGCATTTATGGTGGAAAAATACAGTACAGTAAATGCTTTTCTGACTCAAGTATTTCGAACTGTGATTGTGATAAATGAGATGTCAGAGGACTAACAAAATACTCAAGCGACAACGTGGCAATTAAATAGGCACAGTGTCTACTACAGTAACATTTAAAGTAGTTTTAAAATCCTTCAGTGTTTTATGGATTTTATGGCTTGAGGCTGTGACAGTTGATACTCTGACATTTGATGTGAATTTGGTAGAGCATACATACAACGAATTGTAAGTGTAAAAAGTGACAAACAGTCCCAGGCCTGTTGCCTTTCAATGAGCTTTAGCCTCCTAAGTCATTGTGAACATCGGACACTTGAAAACGCTGCCCAGTGGCTCTCTCCCTGCTTTGTCTGCCCTGTCAACTTAGACTATAAACCCCTTGGGACCAAGACTGTAACTTATTATGTATAACACCTCACACAATGGAATTTTGATCCATGTAGACTCCAGGGCCTCTTAATGTGGCAGCAGTAACATATATAATTTGAAAAGCAACACTTTTATGATACTGAATACAAAAAAGAATGGGCATCAGCAGAAGAAAGGAGATGCATCAGAATATCAATAGGAATTGCCAGAGGACCACTGGGTTGCAATTTGATTATAATGAGAAACCCTATGCTGTTAGGAATTTCTAGGTAAAGGACAAATATTTACACCACAAACTAACCCGCATTTCATACCCAGAAGGCCTGGTTTCATTTCCCATACACCATGGCAAATTTGGGATACCTCAGTAAAAGGACTTATACCAAAGTTAGGATAAGTAGGCAAAGGATCAGCTCCTGAGCCTTTTAATTTGATACAGTATCATCAAGGATAATGTGTAAAAAAAATAATTCCATGAATAAACAGAACTGTGTGTTCTGCCAAGTAGTATTTTCTGGTATTTGTAATGTATAGCTCTTTGCTGTAATACAAGAGGACAGCTTCCCAGCAGCATTAAAGCTGTTAGCAAAATTGCTCATCTTCACGTTTCTCTTAATTTCATTTTGTTTTGAAGTTCTCATTCGTTATGCCATTTGACTTTTTCTTTCTCTCCCACCAGCTTTCAGAGGACCCAGACCTATACATTACCAAGGTGCTGTTCCCAGCAAGGAACTGGGTTCCCTTAAATGCAGCTGCTTTCTGTGCCAATCAAGAGAGTGCTGCAAGAGACGCCAAGAAAGTTCAAAGCCCAATGTTTTCACTTTGTGAGGGGTTTGGTAGGTATTACAGGATTATTGGTTTGACGTTTGCTGGGGTTATGTACATGACTGGAGTCCTCACCCAGAGGAGCCCAGACATATGGGAAAGCTTCCCTATACATATGGGCTTGCTCTAACCCAAATGTGGCTTGTCTGGACTTAATTTCTTATATCACACCAGCCTCAGAGAGCAGAAAAACAAATCAAACCACAGCATCTTTGCAGAGAAAGCAAACAGGCCCATTACCACTCAATGGAAAGTACACAGGGTTCCTGGGATGGGCTAGTACAAAAATAATTTAGGGAAAACATGATGGTTTTTAAAAGATCCTAATTATATTTTCTTCAGATTTGCAATTCTTTCTCGACTTTTGACAGGTCTTAATGTAAGGGCCTGGAAAGATGCAAAAGTAAACTCAAGGCCCAAAAATTTCTGTGGTTTTAGCCCTGCAGAGCCTCTGTGAATGCTGAGAGGTGGGAGAAGGCACCGTGTGCGCTCACCGTCTTTTTACTCTCTATACTTTTCCTCAGGGAGGCAGAAGACATTACTGATTACTAGTATAGCATGGATATTTATTCTGTAACAACACTACATAAAAATTACTTGCTAGATACTACGCCAGCAAGTAGATGAACTCTCTCTACATACACCTATCTTGAATTTAGGCTAGGCTGGGTGGAGAGCAGGAGGAGAAGGACAGGACAGGGAGGCTGCCATTAGGAAGAGGAAAGCACCTGTATTTAGCTCTGCCACACATATCTTCACTCTTTCATGTCCCAGAATACTGAGAAACATGTGAAATTAACATTTGGCAGTGGACCCCATAATCGCTGGGCTTTACATACGATGTCTGCATTGCTGGCCTGATCTGTTATTGCTATCTGTGGGACTGGGGGAGCTGCATGGGTGTTAAAGTGGATCAAGTCCTACTGGGCACCAGCACTCCTGTGCCTGGGGCACCATCACAAGCACAGGGCTACCCTTCCTCCAGCCCCGTGATTAAATTCAGAGCAAGACACAGACATGGAGAGCACAGCCAGCCTTCGTATGAGGACTTGTTCGTCATTTCATCCCAGGGTGCAGAAACTTAGCAGGAACCAGCTTCACAGGATCAGTGATTGCTAGGTACATGAAATTCTTATTGAACTAATTCACATCTTAATGAAAGGTAGTATATTTCTTATGCTGTGATGCATAACGTAAGAGCTACATGATATTGTACCCATGGATACAAAGCAACTGCTTCCTCTCCAAGGCTGGTATCCTGGGTTGCTCTAAAAGGTCTGATCAGGAATGCTGGTGTGGTAACGCAGGGATATAATAGGTCCTGTGTGAGGCAGCCCTCAAATATTTCTCATAAAAGCTCATCTCACCATGGTCATAATCACCTAATAATCTTAACACATACTACTTTGAGAATGTAGAGTATGTTTTATGATATTTGCTTCAGCAGACACCTTCCTTAATGGAGCTATTTTGTGACCAGACATCCAAAAGAAAAAGAAATTCTTATCCACAACTATAGGGTACATAACTTCCTAATGTAACATTTTTGTTTTCATTTAAAACTGCTCTAAGTAGGAGAAAGGTTACATGAATAAGTAGGAAAGAGGTGGCTCAGTGAGAGAGTTGGAACAGTTTTGATGTCTAAGTTATTTTCCATGTCTAGATTCTTTTCCACAATATCATTTTGATTTTTTCCAAGAGCACGTTAAAGGAACGACAATTTTGTGGTCAGAGTATAAAATCATGAACAAATTCTCAATGGGAATCTGGGGATAGACTGTAAGTTGGGAAAGAAACATTTATATCCCTGTACAAACAGGTGTAATCCCCACAGGCTCTTCACGCTTAGCAGTACTGTTTGGTATTCAGTTACATACACACTGTGTACACCCTGCACAAATGTGTTTATATAATGAGTTCATACCTGTACAGAGCATACCATATAGTGCATATGTACACAATGGATTGTGTAGTATCTGTGTACTTCAGTGTGCTCAGTGAGTAACTGAGTATAGGCTAGCTAAGCACAGATATGTATGGGTATTTCAAGACTTGGTTTGCTCTCAATAACCTAAAAATAACACGCCAAGTTCCTGTAGGACTCAAAGCGTGCCTACGATGGGTGTAGTTCTACCTTCTGATTCCTCATATTATATAAATTAACAACATTTTAAACTCTGCTACATACCAATCCTCACAAATTCATATCACTCACAAACCCCCCTCCCTGAACCAACCCATTTCACTGTTTACAGATACACAAGGATCACGGATAATAATCCAGTTAATAGCAGTGGAGAAGAATGATGTCACACTGAGCAGCTTCTGCCTTTTCTTTCTAACCCAGACCAGCCGCCACTCCACCAGTCCTGTGACCACTCCTGCAACACTATTGTCACTGACAACCTGTCACCCAGATGAAGAACAACCGCACGTGAGTAGACCAGGACACAGGTTGCCCAGCTGCTCCTCTCGTTTCACAACCTAGCAACTCCAGCATCCCTGCTGTGCCCCAGGTCCTGCCTCTCTCCCATGCCCCGCTGGCCCTGTTGCTGCCATATTAGCAGTTCCCCGTTCTTGGTTACCTTCTCAAGGTTGGTCTGCCTCCTCCTCATTCCTCAACACAGATGCTTCTTCCTTTGCAACTGTATGAGCACTGCTCAAGGATGCTGTTGGCCCTTGCTGGTATGCTTAGAGGTGCTTGGGTGGCTGGAGAGCATAGCTGGTGCCAGCTTGCCAGTGCTTGAGCTCAGATGTCAGCATGGGACAGTCTCTCCGTGACTGACCTCTCTCATTCAGCAAAAGGGAACAAACCTCTGCTTTGGGCACCATCCATTCAAGAAATGCTGATGAATTTCCATGGTCCTATGGAAGACCACGTGGCCACCTAAGCAGCTCTGGTTTCTTGGCATTTGGGGAAAACAGTGGTGGGGTGAGTAATGCAATGACCTTATGAGTTCACCTGGCTTCTGGGAAATGTCAGCTCGCTGCCTACTTGCAAATTTCTGAATTAAGTGGCAGAAAAGTAAAATCACAAGCTACAGCATTGTGTGCATATCTAAAGGAATGCTGTCTGGCACTTAACCTCCACTGCTCCATGCTTTTGTGCTTTGATGCCGATTTTTTTTAAAACTTCTGTGAAAATTTTATTTATTATTACTGCTTGTGTTTTCGAATCACTCCCTTTTTCTTCCCTCTGAGACTATTCCGATGCAAATACGACAAACATCGAGATCTGGATAGTCGCTGATGCTTGACATATAACAGCACACTGGAGGGAGGGGAGTGATCTGAAATGGACATCAAAGCGAAGCAATCTTCGGGAAGGCGATGGGTAGCCCTGCTTGTGTCACACCTTTCTTGGAGTGAAATTTATCACCCTTGAGGAAATGTTTCCATTGCAGGGGATACACCACAGGGTCTGTTGAGCTGCAAAGGCCACAAAACCTAACATAACCAGATTTAAGGGCAGGGGCTTGCAGCAGGAACAGGAACTTGTCCACCAACATGTAAAATGGAGACAGAGAGCACTTACTGAGCTCCGAGTCCTGCTCCATGCAGCCTGCCGTTCTCCTCCTCTTCCTGAAGTTAAACAAAGTAAGTGTCCTCTCTTCCTCTACATGCAAACCTTCTGACCCGATAGTGCTGAAGCTTAGAGGCATGTTTTGGCAGGGTTTGCTGTAAGTGTTAGCAGTGGCAAAAATTGGAGTTTTGAGCATAACGCTAAGGGCATGATGTGTCAGGCTTTAGTCTTCTCACATCGGCTCTCCCTGGGTGCAATCCACTCATGCTACCCCTGTGTTTCCACCTGGCATTTCAGCAGCTGATTAAATTGAACATTTAATTAAAATATGGCTACGAAAGGTAGGCATCTTATCTCACTGTGGCTGTGTTCCAGCTGCAAATATTTTCTAAGTGTCCCCTCCTGTATGTGTAAATGTAAAGATGAATAGCCTCTAACAAGTCAAAATACTAGCAGGTTCCTTAGGGAAAATTACTGGCTGAGCCATGCTGTGAAAAACCATTTCGTTGCTAGAAGTAGTCAGGATGTTATCATTAAGGAGGCTGTTGGTTGATATGAAATGATTTGCCAGCCTTTGGTAAACAAAAGGGCTCTGTATCCTTCTGACTCATAGTGGAAGTGTCCTTTACAGACCAGGAATGTACATGTTTTGAGGATGAAAATCCTCTCCTAAATCCAACTTACCCAATGGCTGCACAATAACTTCCTGTACACCATAAAAATTGAAAATACCAAATATATATGCTGACTTTGGACTAACCTCGGCTGCCCTCCTATGCATCGATAGCAGCCTAGCACCCGAGAAATCCCATTCATTGGGGTATAGAAGGTGCCAAAACAGACAGTACCCCTGATTTTGGACTTTTGAAACAGAGCTGTTTCAAAAAGCATTTACTTCAGATGGGCACTACAGCAGCACCGGCAGCTGGCTGCAAGTCTTGCTCACATGGAAGCTCCAGTGGCTCATCCTAATTCATTAAAGAAAAACAATTAAAAAAAAATCTGATTAAAAATCTACATATATGTTGGATACAGATATTTATGGATATTTCATTAAATCAATAGATCATAGTTCCTGTTTACTGAAGCACCCTTTAGCTACTCTTAGCTGTTAGGGCTGTAGCCCTTTCTGTGGCTGGTTGCAGTGCTGTTCATGTGGCTGTCTGCACTGGGTGCTGTGGGTAGAGGCAGCAAGACCTTGTGCCATCGTACGCAATGGCTGGCTGCATAAATCACATTTCTCTGTGGAACTGACCCGAAGTGACTGCCATGCACTATGTGTAACGTCATTCTTGGGGATGATTCTACTAGCTTGGTTTGAATAATAAAGAAACAGCAAATGACTTTGGAAATTGCTGATATCATTCTTCCCTTCCTTGCCCCCCCAGTTGTCATACGCTAGCAGAGAAACTCTAAAATCCCTTACGATGGCAGTTCCTGGGTTTTATTGCTTTTCAGTTCCAGTTGTTCAGTGGAAACAAGAGAAATGGAAATTGATTCACAAACCAGAACTAATTTGAGAATTCTTCTATTTTTTTTCCTGAGGTTTTCATGTTTTGTGTAATTGCGTGTGTTCTGGAATTTAATACTGAATTGTTTTGAATTGCACGGACAGCACAGCATAGACTTGGTTTTGTGCTCTTTGCGTATTATGCCTATGTGTTTCTATCTGTAGGCCACTGTAATTTGCTCTTCAAAAAAAGTATGGAAACGAAATCTCACAATCTTTAGAGCCAAATTTTTGCAAACTGTTTTGTAGTTGGATTTGATCCGGCTTCTACAATTGCACTCCCCATTTTGCTTGTCCGCAAATTTATATGCAAAAATTTTTTTTTCTGTCCATGGCCTCAGATGAGTGCATGCTAGCTACATTAGCACATATTCACATGATCAAGCAGACATGTTGTTTAACCACTTGATTCCAGCACAAATGCAATCTGAAGGTACAATTCAAAGACCTGGTTGCAAAAATCATGTGATAAAGTTTTCCCACAAAATGCCATTGTTGTAAAAGTGACAGTGTGGTTTAAGAGCTCTTATGTTTACTGTGCACTGAAAAGTACTTATTTGAGAGGGACATACACATTACTAGCTATAATATAAATGACGGATATCCACAGAAGATTAGGATGACATGGTTGCATTGAGCTTCAAGTTTTTTCTCTACTTGTAACATCTACCCACGGCCTACACATCATGCAAGCTTATGTTAAGATCTTGAGAGGGGCTTAAGCGATGTATATGTTCTCTGTACAAGACAAAAGTTCTCTTTTAGGAAATAATAATAACTGTGCTTAAGAATACACTGTTCTGGAGTAATGTGATTGGTTAAAAATTTCAGCAGGGTACCTAAAAGGTGAAGTGGAAAGAAAGAAGTGTTTGCTTAAGAGGTATAAAAAGAGAATTTGAGACCAGATTTCTCAAGACTTGCAGTCTCTCAGACAGCTCTAATTTGAGAGGGGAACAAGAAATGAAAATTAATATTTCACTTGAGAAAAGAGTGCAGAAGATGTCCTGAAATGAACCATTTAAAAGGCTTTCTTTCAATTACCCATGGATTGGAAACTAATCTCAGAAACTGTTTTCCTTACATTCAGTAATTAAAGCCAAGTTCTTGTTCTTCCGAGAGTGCTACATCTCCATGTGAAATGTCAGGCCTTTTCCAGAGACATTTGTGGGCATGATCTTTGAAATAGTATAAAATTGTTATTTCTCGTTCCTTAGCTTCTTGTGTGGTAAGCAGCACTGATGACTCTGACTTCCATTATGGAGAAGATCCAAGAACATTCATGTATCAACTTGGCCTATTTTCAAGAATTTAATTTTTTTTGGTCTACTATGGGGTCTAGGTTCCCCTGAAAAAAAAAAATTGTTTACAATCCAGTGTTCAGTAGCCTGATGCTGGGGCATTATATATTGTAGTTCAAGAAAATTTATGATGGATGAGAACAGTAAAGGGAGTATCCGTCAAAGCCACATAGACATGTGCATCCTTCCAAATATAATTCCTTTCCAAACTAAGCAAGGATTAACTAAAGATGTTTTGGAACCACAAAATGTTATTTTTAAAAGGTAGCTAGTGATTGAGATAGATTAAGACTAAACATGGCTGGGATCGGCCAAAACCACGAAGAGCTTAACTTGTTCACATATTTATGGCTGGAGCAGAATTTGAGGGCCTTCAGCAATCCAAGCCCTGAAATCCTCCGGTGTATTTTGCAGTAGGATGGTAGGCTGTTGGTTTTGTTTTGCTTTGTTGTTTTTTTAATGGGCTTATCCTTTGTAAAACTTGCGCCTTCCTCCCTCCCACACGCATAAGCAGATGAGTTCAAACAGTGTCCCTGCAGGTCACTGAGTCCCAAAGCATTGCCCAATGCTTTTTAAAAAGCAAGAATGATTCAACTGAGAGATGCTCCACAGCCTTGTGACCAAGGTCACATTCACCAAGTGGCTTCTCTCCCACGCTGCCTCCTGTTCCCAGGGGCACAGGGTGCCAGAGCAGTCTTTCCATGGGCATTTATTAGCACGATGGAGGAAGGGAGGTGCAAATGAGAATTAGCACACACATGTGTGGACATGTGTCAATGATGAGCTTTATGGGAACAGGCGATGATTATTTCTTCTTAAGGCAAAGGAAAGAGTCTCCCAGTTTATCCCCGTGGGAGCCACTGTTTATTTATTTGAGTTGCTTTCCAATTGTACCTATTTTAAGTGTGATATTGTGACCTGTTCACACTAAAAGCAACAACGCCAAACAGCCAGCTTTGATGAAATCCAAGACCCAGACCCCAAAGATGTTTATTTCATTTATCTCCACCGCTTGCTGAATCAATGCCATTCGTCATTTCATTGACAGACCTGAGAAAATTAGCAATGCCTAAAAATTAAGCTGAAATCATCAACCCCAAACTGTTCTTAAATATAAAACGTCTTGCAGTATAAGGTTGCATCTATTTCAAGAAATTCTCCTGCTGTTGCTCTGGCTTCACTTCAGTGGGACAATGTTGATTCACCTGGGCTGTTGTCTTTGTAGGACAGGTCACTCAAAAGCCCTGACATTACTTACTCTTTTTAAAAAAGTGTTTAAAAAATTTGACTGTGGTTTTCTGTGTAGTTTTAAAAGTTCCTTAAAAACCTGAAAACAAACCATCCATATGCATACATATATACATATGTGTGTATGTATACATATGCATACATACATATATATATATTTGGGGAGAGAGAGAGGAAGTGTGTGTGAGAGAGAGACAGAGCGAGAGAGTCAGTAATCATGCCGTGCTGCACCCTTTGCTGTCTAAAACAGAGGGATCCGACTCTCAGCATTTACTCAGTGGCTAAGAATGAGACCTAGATCCAACCTCACTGGCAAAAGCAGCAATCAAAAAAAAAAATGTTTGGACATTTTATTTGGCCAGTGATTTTAAAGGATAAGTGTCTTTGTAAAGGCAAGGGCAATATATGATAGAAGAGATATTTATATATATCCTCTAACCACAGGACTGGAGTTGCTTTAGATTTAGCTTTCCTCATTCTTTGTTCATGTGTGCTGACTGCATGTTATGATAACTGTGAGAAGGTTTCTCAGGCAACTGGAGCACTTCCAGCACAGTGTGTTCTGCTGATGTGGTGAGTATCATTTTACCAATAACAAGGCAGAAAGTATATGCTGTAACTGCAGCTAATTTGTTTGATTTCCAAGGACACTGAAAGAAAAGTTTAATTACAGCAAATGAAATATTAAGGCAAATATCTGAAAACAGAACATTCTTTCCCCTCTGCTAAGGGAAGGAGAAATTGTGACTGACCACCCCTGGCTAATATGGAGGAAGGTGAGGCGTACAACTTTTCTTACATCTTTCAAGGAAGAAATGGCTGAAATCAAAGTTCACATGTCCTGTGAAAGGTTAGATGCTTCCAACAAAAGCAGAAGAAGTAAAAGGGAAAGAGCAAGCTATTAATCTCGTTCCTGAGTCTCTCTACACACCAGTGGGCAGAACCTGCCTGGCGAAATGAGGGGGCATCCAAGGTCTTCTTCAAGAGATTGCCTCAGCCCACACCCCTCAAGTTCAGCAAACTGGCACCAGGCCTTTGGTTCATGCAGATTGAGACGATGGCAATCAGAGTCCATGAAAAATGCTGCGTCTTGGAGGGAAAAATAAGATTAGAAGCTTGCTGGGATTAGGAGATGAATCACTGAGTTGTATCCTTTGCACACAGGCTGGAAACACTGTCATTAGGAGGAATTTGTGTGTAATGTATCCCCTGTAACACATATAATATATGGAACAGAAGTTATGTATCTTGTGTACAATATCCCCTGTCCTTTGAGGAAATATGGTTTGACAGTTTAGTGATTCCCGCAGGTTGCCACAAAGGAATATGATATTGGGAAGGACTCCAGCAAGGCTGGCTCCTCTTCCCTGGGGTCTACACCATATCACTTACCTCACACCTGGCCAGGCTCCATCCCACAACCCTGTGCCCATCTGCCCTCACTTTCCATCAGAAGGTTGTCCCAGAGCCTCATGCTACCAGGGTGAGAAACCTCCATCTAACTTCTGACTTAAATATATCCATGCCTACTATCTCCCCATGAATCCTTCTGTTGGCATTATTCTATACCTTAAATCACTCTTTGAGTGTCATGTGCAGCAGTTCTGCAGCATTTTTTTATGGTCCCAGCTACCACTCAGCCTTCCTATGCCTTGTCACACTTCAGACTTCTTTTGTGAGGCCACAGACGCTCCATTTTCTCACTTGGGACTGATCTGCCACGACCCCATCCTTTTGTTAGCTCTCCCCTGCCTCAGGCTCCATCTGAATTCACCTCTCTTGATCTGGTGTGGACATAAGTGTAGCCAGCTCTACTGGATACCTAGTTCTGAGTGGTCCTAGCCCACTAAAATCTAGACCCACAATTGCCTTTCTTGTGTTTCTTGTCTAATTATGTCTGGCAGGCAGTGAAGCTTTGTTTCTCCTCCAAGTACTTTTTCCATCGATCATTAAAGCAGCTTTGTTCCAGCCAACATATCTATTGTGCATGTCAGTCTTTCCTTAGGCCAGGCACTACCCACTTTCATGCTTTGTAAAACACCAAATGTACTTTGGCATGAAACAAAGACATTAATAACGATGTATAAATTCAGATGCACTAATTAGTTTGTGAGTAATGCATTCCATCACCAGTGCATGAGCTGAAGGAACACAGCCAGGAAATCCAGATTACGGTCACAAGGAGGAGTCTCAATTATTCTAGTCTTAGCATGTGTAACTACAACACCATTAAGCACAGTATTATCCAACCCTTCTAAAAAGTCAGTGTAAAAATTGAAGAAAACTGAAAATACCTTTACATTTAGAAGAAAAAATGTGTTTCAGATCTACCATTTGGGGTTCTCGGGAGTTACTGAGTTCCCCAAAGGCCTTCACCACCCCCACTTTAACAAGATGTTTTGCCTGTGATGCCAAACCTATATGTACCAAGCATGAGGGAAGGGAACCTTCCCGTTTTATTTTGCTAAATCTTTGCAGCAAGGCTGGAGAAGTAATTGACGTTTAGTCAGTGCCCTAAATATTCTAGTAATAAATACCTTGGCAATACCACAGCTAGACAAACAGATTAAAATAATGAGGGGTACAGAGACTGCTGTGCAACACTTTTTCCCATTAAAAAATACTGCTTTCAGTTGCTTATCACTTTGCCAAACAATTCAAGTTGAAATGTTGAGTGTCTGCTATGAGGTTGATTTTTCTGGGAAAAATTTCTGCTAGAATGGAAACATTTATGAGAATGAAATTGCGAGATGGGAGAGGGAGGGAGAATCAGCTGCTGGCCCACATTAAAAAAAGTTACTCCAGACATTTCACTGAGTTCTCATTGCACTCTGGAACTGGGATTTATGATCAGGCCAAAATGGGGCTACTTGATACTAAAGGTGTTCAGTGTGGAATTCCAAGATTATGCCTTTAGACCAAATCCAAAGCAACAATCCCCATCTGCTGCCTTGGTCAGATCCTTAATACTCCAGAAGGGATTTGGATATACCTGAAGTTTTGAGACAATAACTACTTTGAGATTAAATCTGTGACAGCAGTTGCTTCCATGAAGCCTAAATTTCAGTCTCAACTTGTTCTCAGATATGAACCTGGCCAAAACCATTCCCGAAAAAAAAAATCGGAACCATACCTTTCAGGTCTCTGTTTAGTCAAAAAGGAGTAGAGTTAGTTCAAGAAAATGTTATTACTGAGAACAAAAATAAACTGCAATGTTTACTCCAATTGGAAATGAAAGATCTATAGAGCTCAGGCTTAAAGATCCAGAATGATACTGTGCTGTTAGTGATGGATACATCAATCAAC
This sequence comes from Aptenodytes forsteri, assembly GCF_000699145.1. Taxonomy (NCBI): domain Eukaryota; kingdom Metazoa; phylum Chordata; class Aves; order Sphenisciformes; family Spheniscidae; genus Aptenodytes; species Aptenodytes forsteri. Next base: position 1,870,281 of record NW_008794083.1, read on the forward strand.
ACAACACCTCGGGAGGAAAATGTACTCCTCGCTCAAGCCATGCAGAATGCAGGAATTCGTCCTAATGGTCTGAACGTTCATCATGCACAGCATAGCCAAAACCCTCAAATGAAAGCCACAGAAGGACAGGGGAGCATTGCTTGCTAGCTCAGAAGACAGAAACTGAGAAGCTCTGGGCTCCCTGGAGACACCACGTCTGCTCTGCTGCAGCACAACATGATGAGCATTACAGTGTGTTCTTTTTTGACTGTTTCTCATCCTTCCCAAGCTGATCAGCTTGAGCACCAAGTGCTTCTTTTTTTTTTTTTTTCCCCTTTCAACAGGTGATTGAGCTGATTCCTGGTAAGGATTACCATAAAGTCCTGTTTGAGCAGGTACTGCAACTTTTGGGCAAATTGCATTATTATCATTATTATTGTTGTTGTTGTTGTTGTTGTTTAGTATTAGTATTAATTATTTTCACAGTGATATTCATGGCCCAATATGAGTTGCCGGTTCCACTGCACCAGGCAACACAAATGATTATAAGCCTGATGCTATGGGGTACTACGCTGTGCTGGGTGGCATCCTTGCTTGGGGTCCCATGATAGCCCCAGTCTCGTTGGACTGGGCTGCAAAGCACGGGTAAGAAGGGACAGGCTGTGGCCCAGCACAGCAGGCAGGGCTTTAGTTGTTGTTGTGTTTAGTATTAGTATTAATTATTTTCACAGTGATATTCATGGCCCAATATGAGTTGCCGGTTCCACTGCACCAGGCAACACAAATGATTATAAGCCTGATGCTATGGGGTACTACGCTGTGCTGGGTGGCATCCTTGCTTGGGGTCCCATGATAGCCCCAGTCTCGTTGGACTGGGCTGCAAAGCACGGGTAAGAAGGGACAGGCTGTGGCCCAGCACAGCAGGCAGGGCTTTAGGAAATGCCAAAACACATTGAGGAAGAAAGGAGGTGGGTGGGAAGAGAGAGCTATGGAGGTAACCTGGCACAGCCGCACAGCAAAGAGACAGCCCCTGCCCCAGGAAAGCTGCGCAGACTGAGGGGAAGAGAAGCTCATCCCCGCGGCGGAGAGAGAAGGGCATACAAGTGGCCTAAGTCCCACAGAAGCCAGAAACAGGATCAACATCTTCCATGTCCCCGCCAATTCCCGGCTCGTTCCTCCTCCTCACCCACGCTCAGGTGTCTCCCTGACGTTTGATCCCTCCCTGACCCTTTCCAAACAGCCACTGGGCCCAGCCCTACTCTGCAAGCCCCTGCTAACACCGCTGGGGGTCCTGAAGGACCAGCACCGTACTGGGGCATTTCAGGGTGTTTCCACTGAGGCCAGGGGGGCTGGTCCACCCCTTGCCAGGCATGGTGGGGGCTTGGCCAGGGCAGGTGGCAGCCCAGTTGCAGTGCTGGGCAGCTGGGGGTGCGCTGATAGGAAGCGCAGGGGGTGGCCACCAGTGGGGGATGAATATCTGCTTTGTTTTTGGGAGCTGCTGAAGGCAGGAAACAGAGATGTCTGTTATTGAGGTCTGCCTTCGGGTTTCGAGTCGACTTTTTTTGTTTCTTGTTAAAGTCACAGGCCACTGGCTGCGTGTTTTCTCAGCATAAATCAAAGAAACGAGGCCAGCAGTTTTCTTGTAAGACGAAAGCACAGTCATTTTTGTTTTACTATTTTTCATTAACCCTTCTTTGGAAAAATCATAAAAATGAACTCTTCTCATAGCTGTCAGGTAAAAATTGAAATCTCTGCCCTTTCTCTAGAAGGCTTTTGGCTCAGCCAAAAGTTGTTTAGCTTTCCCTAGGCTAATGCATTCTTGGAGGTTTCAATTTTGTGGTGAAAGTTGTAATTTTTTTCCTACAACAAGAGTTTTCCTTAACATTTTATAACAGTTGAGTGGGCTAAATGGATCTTCAGCCTCCAATGAAAGATAGGGAGGGAAGTAACATTATTTCGTTTAAAAGTTGGTGCTAGCATTCCAGTGGTAAATACGACCTAAGGAAACATTTCTAAAGCTAACATCTTAAATGGTGGTTGTTCTTTTCTTCAAGGTTTTCTTTTCTTTTTTCCTTTTTTCATTTTCAAAATATTTAGAAGATATAGACTGAAGTGTTATAATACCTGAACATATATCCCATGAGTCAGAGTACCAGAGGCTTCCTACGAGTGCTTGAAAGATCAGGAGAGGTTTTCTTTCCTAAAGAAATAAATTGTGCACTCTAGTAGAAACCTCTTCTGAGACAAGTGCAAAACAGAGTGAGAGGGACTCAGAAGAGCATGGTAAAACACAGACATCCTAAAGGAGAGGACACTTTCCTAAAAATATTGAAGTGGAAGGTAGTTTCCAAATCAACATCAATATAATGAGATTTGTATACAATTATATATACTAGTGTGCTCTCCTTTCTAAAGACAGAAAGACCTCTTGAACTGGGTGTCTCTTCACTTTGAGCTGATGGCAAAACTGCTAAAAAGACCCAAGAAATATTATCTAAGCCTTAAAGAATTGGAAAAAAATTACATTACAAGCTCAGGTGTAGCCTTCATGAAAGGGCAAAATTCAAAATTTGGGGTTTGTTAATATGAGAGGTTTTTGAGCTGGGGGTTGGAAGATAAATGTGAGTTAGGTTTAAGGACAGAATCTTTCTCAGTCTCTAACTCCTCATCTCAAGATTCAGAGCACGTATTTTCTGTAACACTTACCCAGATGTTCCACTCAATGCCTGGCCAAGCCCAAGAAATTCCCCATCATAAATCTTTTTCTTATTTAAGCAAGTTGGAAGGTCATTTCCAGGAGATGGAGACTTTATTGTTGAAACTCTGGACTTAACAGCATATTTATTTCCTTGAAGGTTCCTCTTGAGCAAACATTTGGAACCAACAGCATGAGGTCAACTGAGAAGGGAGAGGTCTAGAAAGAAACCACAGTTTATTTCATAAGAAGTTTAACAAGTGTGTGCTACCTGAAGTGCACTGCTTTAGCTGCTGTTGCTGCACTGTCTAATATAAGGGATTCTTAAATTTAAAATAGTCAGCTGGAGCTACCTTTGTCCATTGAAATGGGTGTCTTCTTATGCCTCCTTGCCTTGCCTTGCCTTGCCTTGCCTTGCCTTGCCTTGCCTTGCCTTGCCTTGCCTTGCCTTGCCTTGCCTTGCCTTGCCTTGCCTTGCCTTGCCTTGCCTTGCCTTGCCTTGCCTTGCCTTGCCTTGCCTTGCCTTGCCTTCCCTTCCCTTCCCTTCCCTTCCCTTCTGTCCTGTACTCCTCAAGACTGGAATGCTGTACTCCTCCAGACTAGGCTGATTCAACCATCTAGGCCAATATTTGAACAGTGATTGTGTATTGCAGCTGCTTGTGATTTCCACACCTTTATTTGGGCTCAGTGACCAGTTACAGCAGATGAGAGACCCACACTGCTGAACAGCAGGAGCTGGACCAAGTGTTTACAGGATGCACATGGTGTTTATGCCAGGACAAGAAGGAAAAGATTTCATATATTTATATATTTCCTAACCAGAAACTATGCAGGCACAAAGAAACACATATAAACTTCTTGTATAATGCAGCAATGAAGGATGGGAAAAGGAAAAAAGGGAAAACTTTGGCGGGAAGAAAGCATAAGTAATAAAGATGTATGGAGACAGTCAGGGAGAGGATGAAGAAAGGAAAAAACAAATGAGACTATTAAAGAAACAGGGGAAAGCAAAAGAAAATGATACGTGATGTTAGAGGTGAAATAAAAACTGATAGCACAATTCCTATTTTTGTGTAAAATAGGCTGATAAAGTTTATCCATTAACGTATACACATAGACACACATATGCATACCCTCCCTCAACATGCAATGAACAGATAGGGTTTAGCTGAGTTTTATGCATGGCAGGAAATAAAATGAAATACATTTATCAAGCACATAACTGAGCAGCATCTGCTCATTTTTAAAGCTGTCTGAAAGGCAGGAGAGAATGACCTTCTCCATCTGTATCTCATGGAGAGATCTTGAGGAATATTACCATATGAATTTAATAAGAAGTTGCTGTCATTGGCATTTTTATAAATAAAATAGAGACTTTGTTATCTAGGCAAGAAGTGTTTTTCTGCTATCCTGATTCAGTCAGGCTCTAGTTAAGTGAAGCCTGAAACCATACTCTTCAGTTTTTCCAATTTAGCACGTGCATGGCACTGAACATATGCTATGATGAAGTTGGAACCTTGCTGAGTTGGAACCTTGAAAATCATGCCTGCAGTATTTACTCATGAGAATAATCCTTTTTGCTTATCTATTTAAACCTATAAACAGATTAAAACTTAAAAGCATGACATTCAGTCCTGTTTTGCCTGAGGAAATAAACCTTGCATGCAGCAGTAATAACTGCAGGGACAGTTCTTTATAGTAAAAAGGGAACAACTGCTATCTGGAGCTTGCAGAACACTTCCAGCTCCCTGTTGTACAGGATCTATTGTCCCTGTTATCCCTTGTAGGTAGCCTAAGTTCTGCTTGATCCACAAATTTGAGTTGCCTTTGCAGGACACAGTAAGAGAAACCTTCTGCGAAGGACCCTGAGTTCTCATATTTGCCACAAACTGTCAAAGTATGTTTCATGTGACACCTAAATATGTCACCTTAGAAAGCTGGTTAAACCTGGGTAGCCTGTTGTTTCCCAAACTAGCCCTGTTCATGGGGAGGAGACGACTGGGAGACACTCCTGATGTTAATTACAATGCCCAGTGACATGAAACTCCCCTCAGGATAGAAATAGGTGAAGGCTATTTTGGGCTTGATTTTATGCACAGTGGCCATTGTTACTAACTGTGGTGCACTATATTGGTTTTACATATGGGCTTCCTGCACCCTTTGACATATCAGGGGCCTCCTTTCCTCAGAAGATCTTGGCTTGGACCCTGTTGGCCCTGACTACATGCACAGTTCCCCTGTGTAGATGGATCCATAGCTGAATCATAAGCATTTTCCATGACGATGCCTCAGTGGGCTGCTCTCACCAACAACAGGTGTTTTGCCTCTAGTTGTCTCTTCTTTCTACCTTTCAAGTCAGGTATTTCCTCGAGAAAGGCCATGCCACAGATGACCGAGGTCAGCTGCTGGGCTTGGGCTGTTCTTTCAAGTTTGGTCTCACCTTCCTCTCAGTGGATCAGTGGATCAGTGGAGAAAGAGAAGGAGCTCAAAGCCTGGGTAAATGAGAGATCTAGTCAAAAGGCATGTTTCATTCCCAGCTGATTAGGAATTTACAGTCAAAGACTAGGTGATGTAATTTGAATATATTGCTTATGTCCCTCCAGAACTTTCTGTTAATGTGAACACCAGGATACAAACTCTGGAAAGGGACCAGCAGTCACAGGATTTCGTCCCAATACTGTCTATGTGTTCAACAGGACAGGGAGGAAATCAGCTCCTAGGTTTAGATATGAAAAACAAGGAAACTGTTGAAATGCAAAGGAGGAAGCTGTATATTAGGCATATATTTTAAGTATCCATATGAAAGCTGTGAACACTGATTCTTAGGTACCAGTTCTCTAGTGCTAATTCTCATACTATTTGTGACATAATTAATTGTACTATGTGGTGATTCTCTGCTGCTCAACTGCATTTGTCTTCTGGTTGCTATCAGCCCTCTGCTCTGCTGCTTGAGTCCTCTCTTTTTCGCCTTTTTCTCCCAGATGCCAGAGGACTGCCGTAGTGTTGCTTTTGCATGAGAGGAGGACTATGTGGCCATTCAGTGCTTGCCTGGTTGCACCTGGACCAACACAAGCCATTTTGCCAATGGTTTCTCTAGACCGCGTGTTTGGTTTTAAGCCACCTGAACCAGTGATGTCTGTGCTACTACACTTGGGAGCTGAAGTCTACGTCTCTGGCAAGGCTCCTTTTGCTCTGAAGCCATTATATAAACAAGAAGCATACTGTGCCTTGGTCACTGAGCGTTTTAAGTGTTGTATTTCTGCAGTCATTTCATAACATCAAATACATAATGTTATGTCATTCAATAATGACATAACAGTCATTTCTACAGTCATTCATTTGTCTCCATAGAAAGGGAGACAAAATGTTAGGGGAAAAACAAAAAAGTACTGCTCTGGCCATTATTTTCAAACATCTATGACATCTTTAAAAGTACACTGATCCTCTCCAGTTGCAAAAAAGTTTGCCTGCGTGAGACGGATATGCCAATCTAGCTCTGTCTTCTGCCCAACAGTATTTGGGCAAGAGAGAAGAAATTAGGACCCAGCTTGTTCCAGCCCTCTCTACCTTCCTCCGGTCCCAGGAAATACAAGGCATTCTTCCCCTTTAAGAGGTACTACCTTGCACCGAGTCACTTGTGCTCTGTAGCTGTTTGGTATTTGGGAAAACCTGTGTGGAACAGCTGGCAAGAGCCATTGCAGCAAGAAGTTTGTGCAGGACTAATCATTACTTGTGTCCCGAGAGACATTCTCTTCCTCATTCAGCATGGGTGTTTCCTGTAATCCCTTTCAGTCCTTCCCTTAGTGCTTATTCCACATATATTCTTCCTTCGCTTTTTATTACTCTTTTTTATTTTGGTTTTAATCTCTGAGACGCAGACACTTCCTCCTATTCTGTCTTTGCAAGGTGTCTAGCACAAGGACACACTGTTTTCCATGGGCCTAAGCATCTCTGGCTGCTGTAAACATGCTGTAAATTTGATTCGCTCCAGGGGCATGCTAGATTTATGGCTGCAAAGAATTTCAGCATGGACTGCTCAATATCTGGAAATCCTGGACATGGACCACAGCGCATGCTCTACAATAATAATAATTTGTAGCACAAGTATGGTTTTCCTTTCCCAAAAGCCGCAGAGAGGAGTTCACAGTGTGGCTTCATGCTGCATTTAAGACAGTAGTGTCCTGCTCTTAACCAAAAGAAAATATTTTCTTTAATTGTCAAAAATGTGTTCCTGACCCATATTTTGCTTTCTTTTGGGACTCTTCCTTTCAAATATGGAATAGAAAAGAGATAGGCTTTGCGAAATACAGCACAACTCAAAAAGTAAGAAATTTCTTTTCCCCTGCATCTACTTGCCAGCACTGTGTGGTTAATTATTATTATCACAGTGCAAAAGCGTAAGTTGGTAACAATGAAGGCATACCCAGATTGCACTGTTGTAACAAGCAAATAATGACCAGATTTTAAAAGATATTCCCTAGCAGGCCATGAAGTATGCCCTGATCTGCCTTGTTTGCACAATTATCCAATGTTTGTCTGTACAAACTCAGATTGATGTCTGACCTACAACTCTAGGTACAGCTTCAGTTGCCACTTTGAAAAAATTAGCATAGAGGTGATTAATTTCCATTGGATTCTGTGACCCACAGAAGTGGTATTTTAGATTGCAAATGCTGGAAATAATTACTTGTCACTCAGGGTGAAATGATGAAAGCTTTTGCCTGTTTCCTTAGCTACCTTTTCCACAGTTTTCCTTCTTTAAAGTGAAAGACAATGCATTATCTCTTACAGACGACAGGTGTTCCTTTGCTAAAACAGCTGTTTTACAAAAAGCACCACCAACGCTTCCTGGTGAGGTCTGAAGACAATGCCAAGCAGGTGAGGTTTGAGAGATGGGGACTGACTGAGAAAGGAAAGGAGCCGGAGTAGCTTTGGCATCTACTGGAGAGCAGAGCTAAGCACATCTAGATTTAAGTATTTAACGAGAGTTAAGTGATGTTGGAATTTGGCCCTCTCTATATTTTTAGTGACCTTACTCTAGTGATCATACTGGGGCCCCTTGCTTGGCACAGAGTTGGACTTTCCTCCCTGTCAGGGCTGCAAGGGAGTGGGAAGGCTGGCGGGCACCTCTGATGAGCACAACTGGATCAATGCTGGCAGCAGGACCCTCTCCCCCATGCCTAAATTATGACTTTCTAAGAAAGGAGATGAAGGCTGTGCAAAGTACAATAATTAATAACTCCATTGCTGCCTCCTCCCTTCTTCCACTCTCTCAGTTAATTCGTCTCACAAAACCAGACAGTTTCTCCTTGACAGCAGCCTGAAATACAGACTCACACAGCTTATATCTTGTCTGTCACCGGGATTTAAATATTTCAGGCCCTGGCAGCACAGCCGGTTCCTCACTGATTAGAGCCTGATGAGGCTGGTTTCCTAACAGGGACAGGTTTTATTCATGGCCCTTCAGGTTCTCCATTTCCCATCTTTAGCCCTTTCATCGCCCTGGGTAATAGCTGACTTTCTTAACTGCCTTGAGAAATGCTGCAAGAAGAGTCCCATTGTGCACAATCAATGGAGCCCTGGGCTCTCTCCTCCCCTGGCTATTATGAGAAGGGAAGCCTCTTTAGCCCTTAGACAGACGAGAGGGACGTTATCTTTTTTGTAAATTATTGTTACTTGAAAAGACGATCACGGAGCTGCACAAGCCCCTCATTGCATTTTATATTCATATACAAAAACCTCCTCTGTGTGGAACTTATGCCCTGTCCATCTGCTGACGAAGAAAGTAAGTAAGACTGGAAAAAATATTTGCAATCTGCTGGGAAGAAAACCTGTGGGCAGCTGGATTTGTTGTTTCACTGAACACTTTGGCACTTGAAGGGTCAGTAAATAACTCGGATGCAGAACTGAGCTAGTGGATCAACAGGTAAAAGATATACACAGAAGCAAACAGAGCAAAAGAAGTTGTACTTTTTCCATATGGGTATCTTCGAGGGGATGCTTTCTACCAGGAATAAACTTTGGAGAGCATGATGTGGCAGTAAGGGTACACCTTACTGCACTGCATTATAGGCAGCCCCCCAAACCAGAAAGCACCTGTCAATCATCAAAGGAAATTAAAACTTTCCTGCTGGATCATTTGGGCCATTTTGCATGATCTAGATGAGAATTTAAACCTGACTGAGGGATTTCAACAGGTGATTAAAAAATCAGAACAAGGCTAACCCCCCTGCCTCACTTTGGAGCCAGGTTGATCGAGCGGGACTGAAATTCTGCGTTACCTCAGGACTCCCCAGCCCCAGAGGTGGCGGCTCCTCTGAGGAGATAAATCTCATCCTCCAGCCATGCTCAGATGAGTGTGAACCACGGTACTGACCAGCAGTGAACTTGCCAGATAGGATCACAATAAATTCCAAGCCTCTCCTATCTTCCCACAGGTGGAGGAGGCAAGGGAGAATAAGGGCCCCTGCAAGATTGATGCAATGAGCACTTTCGGATACTAACACGGCTGATCGTTAAGCTGATAAATGGTGATAAATGCAAGCCTTTACCTTAATTCAGAGCCGTCTTCAGCTTCAGAAACAATATATAGGTAGAGCACAACCCCAGAACATCTATATAAAAGTAGTCTATTCATAACATGACACATAACACAGGGGGTGATTATGAACAGTATGTCTCTTTAACTACATTTCAGTGGTGCAGTAACTGCTCTTAATAAACGTTGCCTGGCTTATCTCTTGGAAACTAAAAAAAGTGATTGATGAGCTTCTGAACTAGTGTTTCATTTGAGCCGAGGTTTTTGCTGACTGATAAATACACCAGACTTGCTCTGGCGTTCCAGCTTATCTCAGCTCCACAGGAATAACGCTGCAGAAATGTCTCCTCAGCCTTCAGGAGAAAAAGCAGGAAGATGTTTCTGAGGCTTATCAGCCCACACTAGAGTCCTTGCAGCCTTTAAGTCTTACTGCTAATCTTCAGTAAAAACAGATGCAAAAGCTTGCTAATGTTTTTAAGGTTAACTGCAGACCCTCTTCTTCAGCATGGCACCAAAAGCATCCTAATTTGCTTTTCTCAGAGCGCTTGTCAGTTCGCCTTCCCCTGGGTTTCCCCAGATCCTCTTCTATACTCCAGTGCAGGGGCTGGGCAGCAGAGAGGAAAAATACAGGGAGATAAAACCAGTTCAGGGCCCTACAGTACAGACTGGGAAACTATTGAAGGAGACTAAACTGGAAGCTGATCTTACTTTGCCCAAATAAAGTTGCTAACTGACTAATCATAGAGCCCTAACTTCAGTCATTGCTTTGGGTTTCTTCAGGATCTGCTTCACAAGCATTTAAAACTTTAAAAATAGCATTTAAGGAAATTTATTAAAGGGTTAAATGTGGTAGGAACTCCTTAAGAGTTTTAATATTATATTCTTTACCCAAGGCAATAGACAGCTTCTTCAGAGTCATTCCATTCTAATGTGTAAATGCTGAAAGTAATTAGACTGCGTCCTATGTGTATTAAAGTATTTAGGAGAAAAACTTTGGAAAAAGTGACTTTTCATGAGCAGCTGCCAAATATTTTCTAAAAGTTATTGCATTACCAATCATATACAAAGTTTTGGTTTTTAAAGCAAAGGCTGTTTTGAAACATGTAATTCCAGAAAAATATTTTGGTGTGATAAACATTTTTTTTAACTTTTCAGTATGGGAATGGACAATGCAACAGCATCCACTACAATGTCTGTTGGCCAGAAAATGATGTTAAATAGAAATTTTCATTAGAAGAGTTTACATTATTGTTAAAAAAGACAAACTATTTTGTTCTGAAGAACTAAAACACCGTTTTTATTTTTAAAACAACAGCCTGAAGTGCTCTGAAGAAATGCTTAGCTGTCATTGCCACTTTGAGGAGAAAATATTCCTTCAGCTCTGAATATCAAACATGTTTTGTCAGAGATGTCTTGTGTGGTGCACTGGGTTGCATATTTTGCTGTTAATTCTTAAAAGGCAATAAAGAGAAAGAGCTAGCATTTTTCTGTTTCCTCATCCTTTGTTGCGGAGTAGACATACAGACTCTCTAATGCTGTTTTATTTATAGATTTCAAATCCCTCCAAAAGGATCACATGCCCTCTGATGCCTGCAGTAAGCCCACTGGCTGCTTATGGCTAGAAAATTAGTATTCATATAGACACTAGGCATAAATGAGAACCAGACCCTACATTACTTCAATCACTGGGGGAGGGTGTCTAAATTAAATGTATGCTATAAAAAGACTTTAGTATTAGTCATGTCTTCTTGATGAAATAAGGCCACGTCTGCTTAATTAAATATTACCAATAGTCTTAAAATATTCTGCTGCCTAATGAAGCCAGTTACCACCTGAACTGTTTATACAGTGGTTTTCTGTGGCTTTTGATCCTCTCCATCCCACGTACGCTGTCACTGAAAGGCAGAAGGTAGAGCCAAGGGTGCTCATGAAGCTTAATCATTACCTGCCAATTTTATCAAAGTAAATATTAAGCATGATGTTGAAAAGGCTAATAACAAGGATACCAGTCTCTTCTAATACCTGCATTTTCACTGCATATAAAAAGAAACATGTAAACACAAAAATTAGGCACCCTCTTAAATCATAGTGTGCTTTGGCTTGCAGCTCTGTCTTGTTAATACTTGAGGCAGTGCATAAACATCTCTCTGGCTAATGTAAGAGCTGCAAAATGACCATGGGGATTTTAATTATAGGAAGAAGTAATTGTTCTGGCAAAAAAAACATTAAGAGGATGTAAATATTGTAATTGTATTTAGTCACAAGGGGAAAACAGGGCACACAGCTTCTCCTGAGTTCATGGGGGTCACAACTTCTCTGTGTTTTGGGCCATCTTTGCCCAGTGGAAGATGGACCTTTACACATTTGCATTTAGACACAAATCCTGGCGCCCTCTCTCGGCTTCCCCTGCTTTTCAGTGGCACTGCGGCTTTCTGCACTGAAAAAATCAAGGAAAAGGACTCCTAGAAAGCTCTCCTAGCGTGCAGAGCTCCAGAAGACAGACTGCAAATAGGCGAGGGGATTTAGAGACACAGAGGTCCATCCTCTGGTACCTGGCATACAAAGGGCCTGCAGTGACTGCTAGAAGCATGCAGTCTGTGAGGAGTATTTGAACTAGGAATGTTTTGCTTTGACATAAATTTCATAAAATCCATTGAAGTGATTGTTTGAACAAAAATGGACAGGAACTGGGCTGAAATTTAGAGAACAATCCAATACGGCTGAGAAGCTTAGCTGAACAGGTTGGTTGGGATTTTAGTACTTACAAAACTGGCAGCCAAAATTTCCAAATTGGCAATTGATTCTGATCTTCTGCATTTACTTTACGTTCACAGACAGCTCGCCAGCCAGCTCCCCACATTTTCTGCTCACATCCTGCATAACCACCCAGCTCATGTGTATATGCAGAGGAGGTTGGGCAGGGAGAACAACTCGGATTATTTTGGATGTCCTTTGAAAAGATGGAACTACCAGAGAAGAGGTAAGTGCAAGAGATGCATGTTCATCTGAGGGCAAAACTGAATCATAAAGATATTTGAAGTCAGTATGTGTCATGGTCCCGCATCAATGCCTGGATTTTTCACAGGCTGAGAGGGAAGTTGACTTATTCCCTCCTTTTTTGACTTCCCAGTGTCACAGACTGGGACTTTGAAGGGTTATTAGCTCACATGCCCATACCTTTTACCAGCTAAGCCCAATAGCAATGATACTGTTAACTGCTAATCTTAGAATGTCTTACGTACACTGAGAACATCTGTACATTTATCCTAGTAGTATAATGTTTGCGTAAATCTTGTCACTGTACTATACACATACATTACACGTGTAGTCTTTATATTTAAAATTGTGCTTGCTTGAATATAAATATCAATGCAAAATGTAATATTTTATATAAACACATATTTTACTGTTGTATATATTGTGTGTATACAGAATTTGTTAGGAGACAGATACCAAATGCATTTTTAAAGATGATCTTACTTGGTAAGATGAGAGCTCACTTGAGACACTGAATGGCTTAGGGATCTGGTAATGGGATACAAACATTTACACCTCCATATCAGCACTTCAGATCCAGTCAAAACCAGAAGCAATCAAAAATTGTCACTGTCCTGACAGTTTGGTGGCCAAGAAGCTACAGATTGCTTGTTCTGGTCCCTACTGGCATTTTTTTGTCAGAGCTCAGTCCTGCTGGCATATGGCAGATAGAGAGGCACAAACGCAGCATTAGCTTCCCCTGGCTGTCCCTGGCAGGGCAGGGGTTGTCCCCCACGGCACTCTGGTGCCATCCCCTCTGCACGGTACAGAGTCACCAGCTGCTTCTCCCCTGGGGGAGTTTGCTTAATTGCTCTACCTAACCAGGGAGAAGCTACAGTCCCGATGGTAAAGTTCAGTGCCGTCTCTCTTTTCAGATCCTGTGCATGTAGGGATAAAGTCATGCTCTTGACAAGAGGGATTATAGTGTGACAAGAGGGAAATAGCGTGGCCAGCAGGAGTAGGGAAGTGATCGTCCCCCTGTACTTGGCACTGGTGAGGCCGCACCTCCAATACTGTGTTCCGTTTTGGGCCCCTCACTACAAGAAAGACATTGAGGTGCTGGAGCGTGTCCAAAGAGCAATGAGGCTGGTGAAGGGTCTAGAGCGCAAGTCTTATGAGGAGGGGCTGGGGGAAAGGGGGTTGTTTAGCCTGGAGGAAAGGAGGCTGAGGGGAGACCTTATTGCCTTCTACAACTACCTGAAAGGAGGTTGTAGCGAGGTGGGTGTCGGTCTCTTCTCCCAAGTAACTAGCGACAGGACGAGAGGAAATGGCCTCAAGTTGCGGCAGGGGAGGTTTAGATTGGAAAGTGGTTGAGTCACCATCCCTGGAGGTATTTAAAAGATGCATAGACGTGGTGCTTAGGGACATGGTTTAGTGGTGGACTTGGCAGTGTTAGGTTTGTGGTTGGACTTGATGATCTTAAAGGGCTTTTCCAACCTAAATCTAAATGATTTTCACACAAAACATCCTCAAGCATAGCTGCTGCCTACAAGGTGTACCTCGATAAGCAGATAAAACATGTAGTGGTGCCAAAACATTACAAGAGCTGAGCCTGTTCTGTGAATAGAGAGAGACTTTGTCTTGAGGGCTGTCATTACGGTGTCTTTTATGAGCATTAAATTAATCTAATTCCTGAAATGAGACCTTAGCTACCAGCATCATCCTTGAAACTCTTCCTCTCTTATTCTTTTTGGATTAAGCTGTCATTCTCATAATTTGGGTCCTTTGGCAAAACAGATGAAAAGCAACCATATAGTAACCTTAAGACTGAAAGATCTTCAGATTGTCTTCCTTCCATCTGGGTTGGAACCTATAAACTAAACTAAGCACAAAAGAAAAAATATATGCCTCCTGTGATCCTTAAGGCAGACACTATCTAGATTCTGTACTTTTGGTTGAAAGAGGGGAAAGGACAACATGTATTCCTGGGTTACCAAAAAGATGTCTTTAATACATGGAAGAGTTTATTGTCATTCATTACCAGCTATCCATATTTGGACCTGACAGAGCTGCTGCTGCTGTGCCTGGATTAATTGGGTGAGAAGTACTTGCTCAAGAAACTTGATTTACAGTGCTGGCTGGATTGGTGTAGGATACTTGCAAACAGATTGCAGATGACAGCAGTGTTGTCAGGATACACCTGAGTGGCTGAGGCAATACCCACCTCCATGCAAGAAAGTCACCCAGAGAAAGAAAAATACTCTAACAGAGACAAAGAGGGTTGTGTCTTGCCCTCATTTGCACTGGTGAAAACTGAAGATCACTCACTGCCCTTCTTTTCCTTCCTCTCTCATTCACTGCCTCAAGCATGCAGAGGCTTTTTGATAATTATCACACTTAGCTGTAATAGCAATAGTACAAAGAAAACACATACAGTGTGACCTCTGAAGTGGTACGTAAGAGAATGGGATTTTCTGGAAACACCTACCAAGCAACTCACACATCACCCATGCTAGGTTTTGCCTTATGGCAAGGCACCCCATGTAGAAGTGGTGGAAGGGAAGGACAGGACACACATAGGTTTTCCCTGATCTAAGTGACATGGTGTCTGGACCCACATATCCCACAGCACATAGCCTGTCCAAAAGCGACACCAGGCATAGACATGCAAGGGCTGGTGCAGAGCTAATGCAGAGTCAGCGTACCCTAAGCCTTACTGCTCCTAAAAATGTAGAGCTAGCAGTGCCTTGCTGGGGTACTCTGAAAATAATCCAGTAATACAGCCATCCTATGGATGAAGCCATGGTGAGACTGCATCATTTCCTTCCATCCAGTTACCAGAAAGAACTGTTATTCTTATTACTGCATTGCATGCATTTTTATTCATCTCTATGGCATCTGACTGCTTTACCTATGTTGAGACATCCAAATTCTTAATTAGATAGCTCAAACAATGACATTATCCCTGCTGCCTGCAGGTTTAGCTGTTAGCTTGAAGATCAAGATTTAATCAGTGAGAATGCCTGAACAAGGAGCTATCATGTAGCTCCTGATGAGTGTTATAGTTGTATGAGCAATCTGCAAAAATTGGCAAAATTCTGTGCTATACGTGCTTGGTTTTCATCAGCACTGGCTTTCCCACGACCCTCTTTCCTTCCCAATTCCTTGTGTTTGTCTTAATTCAACAGGTTTTTTTAATCTCATTTTTCTGCTTTACATTAATATTTTTTCATTACAGCATTTTCCAAAGGGCTACTCCTAAAAAAAGAAAAAATTGAAAGAATCTGAATTTTCAGGTGTTATTGTCACCACTGTTCTCATTCTGCCTGTACATGGACTGCGTGCCTGTACATGGACTGCATGGCAGCAAACTAGCTAGATGTCATGATGAGCAAGAAGATCTTCTGCTTAGCTTGCGATTTTGTCACTCACATGCCAGTTCTTCCAGCTGCCTACTAATGAGACAGGTAATTAAACACTCAAGGCATATTAAAAAATTATTACATTAATTAGTACAGATTTGCTGGTAGAATATTCTAACCAAATAAAATATGAGCAGTGTCCTGCTGTTCTTACCGATGGTTACCTGGTGGAGTCAATGTGTTTGAGCCTGCACTTGTTTATATGTCAGCAATCCAGGGCAATTATTTTGCCTCTTGCTCTATAGTGATGTAAAATGGGTGTGACATTTATTGCAGTAACAGATTGAGACTCGTTAGACTCTAACTTGCTGCAGAAGTTGATTGCTTTTGCTAATATTGCTATCAGAAGATTGGTCCTGTTCTTGGAGACGTGGATGTGGATCTCTGCTTTTTATTTCCTCCTCCTCCTCCCACATTTCCGTTAGATGACACAGTCAAAGCATTATCCAATAAAATCATCTATTTGTGCAAGGGACTGCAGTATACTTGCAAATACCCAAGCCACGTCATGTTTAAATAAAATCAGGATTCTCACCTCAGAACATGAGTTCTTCAGACTGAACTCAATGTGTCACAGGACTGAGAACAGTGCCTTTAAGCAATGACTAGATGTGGCTTGTAAGATTAGAGGTGGGCCCAGGATAAAGGCCAGATGTGAATGCTCCCGCACTTGGGCAGAGCTGACCCCTTGCATTCAAGTCCTCCAGCATAAGGAATATAAATCAAGGGTCCTCATTTTAAAAAATGAGGTGGAGTCTGTTGACTTTATTCTTTAAAAATGCTGGTCATTGTCATCTGTGGTTTGTTTCTAGACCAGAACTCCTACCTTTCATTTCTGGAAAAGTTTTGTTAAACAAGAGTGAATATGATTGAAATACCTCAGGATGACTATACTGCATATCAGAACACACTGAGCTCTCATTATTTCACTTACTCTTACTGGAGAGCCTTCTGCAGGCTCATCACCTTCTGAGAAGGCTCATGGAGCTCTGCAGCACCAATGGCACTGTGGCTGTTGGTGGAATGTAATGACTTTGGCACAAAATTACAGGATCTGGCTCTCTGATATTTGCCTTCCTCACCTGGGGTTTCAAGCTAAACATTTAACAAGGGAAACTCACCATCCCTCCTGTCTTCTCTTCACTGATATTCAATTAAGAAGTTTATTTAAGTAGACCAGCATTTGACCTTCCCTGTCACACTTCTCCCTGTAGTGGAGCTCTGCTGCTGCCCACCTGCTGCACGGCAAGATTATACTTAGCTGTGATCCCTGGCACACACTGTGTGTGCTTATGGTTGATGGCTTGCTTGAAGGAGAACAGACCGCTAATAAATTGCACAGTCATTACTCTTTATGCATACTTGTTCTAATAGGTGTCGCAGATTCCTGCCTCCTAATAAGGAAAGGAAGTAGAAAAACACATAAATTCTCCCAAGGGAGTCAGACAGCCTGAAGCCACGTTCGACAGCTGTTACTGTTACCATGAACACCAAGAGCAAAACAAGGATTAGAAGGGGGGAAAAAAAAAGAAAAAGAAAAAGAAAAAGAAAAAGAAAAAGAAAAAGAAAAAGAAAAAGAAAAAGAAAAAGAAAAAGAAAAAGAAAAAGAAAAAGAAAAAGAAAAAGAAAAAGAAAAAGAAAAAGAAAAAGAAAAAGAAAAAGAAAAAGAAAAAGAAAAAGAAAAAGAAAAAGAAAAAGAAAAAGAAAAAGAAAAAGAAAAAGAAAAAGAAAAAGAAAAAGAAAAAGAAAAAGAAAAAGAAAAAGAAAAAGAAAAAGAAAAAGAAAAAGAAAAGAAAAAAGAAAAGATGCATTGCCAGGGATTTTGGCAAGATTTTCTTGGATACAGAATGTGTTTTGCACTGCCCCAATCTATAAAAACTCAGTGCTCCTGCGGCACGTGATGGAATTTGGAGATTAAACAACATTGACATTAGTTAGTCTAAAACCAAATCATTTCATTTATCCAAAGTTTGCATTT
The DNA here is from genome assembly GCF_000699145.1 of Aptenodytes forsteri. Lineage (NCBI taxonomy): Eukaryota > Metazoa > Chordata > Aves > Sphenisciformes > Spheniscidae > Aptenodytes > Aptenodytes forsteri. The sequence goes on from NW_008794083.1 coordinate 1,887,869, forward strand.
CTGTATCTTGTTGGTTTTCTTAAAACTGTCACTTTAATCTCCACCAGAAATATTTCGGCATTCAATGGAAGCTTGGATGCTATGGTGTTATTAAACCTAATTCACAAGAGGTTTCAGAAAATGTTTTCACAGGGTTTACCTTTCGTCTTCTACCCTCAGCTCTGGTCTTTCTCTTGGGGGCCAGCTAATAGGAATCGGGTGCTTCCCCGGCTGCCCTGGAGCTATGCTGAGTTACACCAGCTAAGCCTCTGTCCCTCTGTATTATAGCTGAGAAATCCAAAGGGGAGATTCACGTCCTCTGTAAAGAGGTGTATTTAGTCTATCCCGCTGAGATAGTTTATGGCTTTGGCAGGGAAACTGTTGACAGTGAGTACTGTGAATATAGTTCAAAGTGAATTTGAAGTCTAGGAGCTGCAGCTCTCCCTGTGCTTGTTACATTAATTTGTTAAAGGTGCTCAGTGTAGGTACATATGTATCTATAGAGTCACACCATCAATTAAACACACTCACTTGATATTCTACTGAATGTGAGAATGGGGCACACCACAGAGTGCTGCTGCCTTTTGGAGCAAGGCATAAAACCAAGGTCACAACATAGCTGGGCACTCAGGTACCCATGGCACATGTCACAAGCCTGCCGGTCTCAGCATCCTGGCCAAATTCCAGTTTGTGCAATTGCTATCCATCTACTTAAAATGTGCTCCCCCCGCAATTTTCAAGTAGCTACAGTATTCCTTACTCTTAAACCATGGAGGGGCATTGCTCTGCTGTATTGAATGTCTGGTGCTTTTAATTCTCATGCTGGCTTATTTCAGGTGCAGACAAAGTGATTTTTACTTTTCAGGCCAGAAGTCACATCTGCTCTCATCAGAAGACCAAAGTTACAACAGAATCCAAAACTAGGAACAACTGAGGGTGAGAGTGCATATTCTCACAGGACAATCCACTGGAAGGGCTCAGAGGAGATTTCTCTTCTAACATCTCATGATTTCTGTGTTTTTCCATGTGTCCGCAGCTCTCCCCCCGCTTTGCCTTGTCACCCTCCTTGAACACGAACATGGGTGGTGGATGGTCTGTGGATGCTGACAACTCCCCTATCCCATTCAGAGACATATTTCCATCCCACTTCAGGATTTGGCCTCCTATACACAACCACAAATCTTGCATGCTCAGTTAATCAAAACACTGTGCATCTGAGGTCCACTCTGATGGAATCATCAGGCCAAGATATGATACCTCTCTCTAGAGTGGAGTAAAGCAGTGGGTAGCTTAAACAACAAGTATTAATGCTGGCTAAAAGCTTAAAAAGACCATGTAGTAATTCCTACCTGAGTTTAAAATAGGATTTAAAAAAAAAATCCACAAGGAACTTTTTGATAACAATTATCAAAACATACTTTTCTAAAAGTATTTGTGACAAATGAGAGTAACCAGTAATGTTGCTTAATATTCTAAACCAGTTTAAGTTCCTGTCTTAACAAAAACAAAAAATATGCTACTTATTGAGCTGGAAGAAGGTTTTGATTTACAATTATGCCTTGATGGATTACCTGAAAGCGCAACCTTCAGGCAAACTGTGATTAACTTGACCAAAGACATCTGGGAGAGCCATCTATGGCCTAAAATTATGACCTTGGTATTCTGGGCTGAAACTAGACACCATTTAAATTGCAGTGCTGAAAAACTCTTCTACAGAGGCCTTTGTTTAGGAGGCCAACAGGTTTTTTAGCTTCAGCAGTTCAGCAGAAACACCTCCTGTGAAGTTATAGGGGGAAAGAAAGTACTTCCTATTTTTTTGCAGCCATTACTTTAAAAACAAATCTCCAAACACTCCCAGCTTGTATGAATAAAGAAGCAAAAACAATTAATAAACTAATGATTAGCAAATGCTGTAGACATAGGTTTGGATTTCACTTAGCAAGATTTATGGAGTTAAATATAAAAGTATGACTCTTGAAAGCCATGTGCTCATAATTAGCTCAAGTTTTACCCCTGGATACTGTAAAATCACAACATGCTGTCAGAGCCCATTTTCCGATCCTGTTATCAGCATGGAATAAAGTTTTCCACTAAATGCAAAACAGATTTACAGGTGCTAAAACAGCTATTTTATCAGTGGGAAACAGGCTACCTTTTGTTCTCTAAAAAGGCATTTCATGATTTTACATTGGTCATTTGATGGTACAAAAAAGGGAAACAAAATAATTTTGGTCATCTACTGAAACTGAAGAAGATACAATGTGAAAATAAACACAAGGAAAGTGACTGCCTCTTTGAACGTAGGATATACGGGCTTGCATATTGTCACCTACTGTAAAGTAAAAAAACAAGAACAAGATCAAAGCAATGCCATTCCCTTCTTATTGCTGAGTATGCTACATAAGTCCTCAGCGTTCCTACAGGCAAACTCAAAGGATAACTGTGTTCCAGGCAGCTGTGAACACTGGAAATTAAATTATTCCATTAAAAAGAAGTCCTGCAAATACAGCAGTCCTTTCAGTGTATTAATTCCTGCCATGAGCCGTCATGTGAAGGGACTCTTCTTGGACCAGCTCCAAAAGAGAGGAGATTTCTGTACCCCTGCTATTGCATTCCCATCCCACAGCAAGAAGCACACTCACTGGGCCGGGAGGACAAGTGCCCTTCCCAGGAGCTAACATTTAACTTGTACTCCAGCAGCTGAAACAGAGGTGAACAGCTTCTTGCTTGTTTGCAGGCTGGCACCCAGCACAAGGTGAGGAGCTCAGAGCACAGAGCCCTGAGGAGCGCTGAGTGGTTTGGGAGTAGGGGAGTGGAACCATTTTCAACAACAGCTGCTTCAGAGTTTGGTGACGGTGGAGAAACCAACCGCTCAAGAAGAAGCAACATCCCTTGGCTTCCTGCAGTGTGAATGGTTTAACATGATGGTTGATAGAAACTTTATTTTAGAGACTGTGTCTGAATACTAGGCCTAGACATGCATGAACCTGAACTCTGGAGCCGTTTGCTAAGCAGATTGCAAGAAGTTATTTATAACTGTTTTTAACTCCTAAACATTTAGATGGAGGTTTTGAAAGCACTCTAAGGGATTCAATGCATTTCTTCCTCTGAAACATCCCAGGCAACTTAAAAAAATCATGACCCAGCTTTGTACCCAAGACAAAGAGCGTGAAAGTACAGAAAGCAGGAGCCTCATGCAGAAACAATACAAAGCACTATGTAAACATTCAGTCTTGCTTTACAGTCTTGGCAAAAGCAGAAGAATTAAAGAACAGAAGAACAGTTATGTTGAGTCACAGGGAGGCTCCATCTGACCCACTAGCTTATCACCCAGTTTCCTAAAAAGCAAAATTTACGGAAACAAGGTGATCCTTCCTCTGCCATAGCCTCAAGGCTTCCAAGACTCAGTGAGAGGGCAGCTTTCTTAACTGGAGATTGTTTAGTGGCCGCCAATTCATCTGTCCTCTGTTTATCATTTTAACTCTCTGCTGGTTGAGTCTGCATTGTCTGCAAAAGAACCTCTTATTTGATTGAAGCCTGCTGTGTGGCAATTCCTCTAGGTGCTCACTAGTTATGTTATTATGAAAAAGACTCCACAGGCATTTCCTTTTTCCCCCTGCCTTCTTTATTGCAGGAAGAGGGAAGACAAGCATAAGCTAAAGGGCCTGGTAGCATTTCCTTGAGCAGAAGATGGGATGTTTCAAACTTGCCAGGTCTCTGTTCGAGGGCAATTACATTTTCTAAACAGGGACTGCTATAAAAGGACTTCAGAGATCATTAAGGCTGTTACTGATGCTATCTGAGATGGTTTACAAGTAGGTGTACAAGATGGTCTTTTCCTGGTCAAATGGAGGGTAGTGTAATGAACACAGTACACCAGTCCCATATGGTCTTCCAGATCTGAGAACAAACTTTTCTTGGCAGCATTTATACGAATACTGTACTGTGGTGGTGCCTGTCAGCACCTTCGCTTAAAATATCAAATCAAAGGAAGCAAAGAGTGAAAGAGCCATGTATTGATCATGGGTCCAGCCCAGCTAGGAGAAACTTCTATCAAAACATTGGCACAGACCTCATTTGCAGATGAACTCACAGGTTCATATACATAAGTGAAGGGAACCCATGAGATCCTGAGACCTCTGAAAAAGCTAGAAGATGCACTGTTTTAAGATAAGTCAGCTTTCAAAACCTTGATCCACTTTGTTTTCTTGGGGGAGTCAGAAAACAGGAGCCAAATCCTTTGGCTGACAACATGATGATACCTGGAATTGACACTGTGTCCTCCTTCACGGACCAGAGAGCAGATACATAAGGCCTCAGGTTCCAGTGAAATCTTGCATCCCCCTGTATTTAATGCCATGTTCTTCTTTTGGGTTGACCCAGAATCAACAGAACTTTGGTGTCTCTGTTTCCACCAGCCCAAGAAACCATTTCTGAAGAGTGCACTTCAAAGCGCTTGGCCATTTGTCAGAAATTACCACAAAACTACAAAGAAATATCCCAACAGTAAATCAAAAATCTGAGAGAGAAACCTCTCGCAAGGACTACAAAGGAAGAAAAAAACAAATGGCATGGAGAGTTGATTATAACACCAGCAGTTTGCCACAGCAAAGGAGAAACTGATACCAGATGCTGCTGGGAGCCCTTTCATTACCTTATGCAAGACCTGCAGAGTCATGAAGGGGCCCCATGCAGCACTACCTCTCTATCTGGGATAAATGCATGGTGCTTGGGCACAGCGATTCATGCCTGAAAGAGATCTGCAGAGCCAATTATTATTTTATTTGAATGATGAATTCGGAGGCCGACTCCTTGTAAGTTTGCTACATCCTTTCATCACCTCCCAGCAAGTCTTCTGAAGTTAGCCTGTCTTGAAAAATTACCCTGTTATGTCAGGGCTTTTAATGTCAGCAGCATAGCTATTTAAACAAGTGAAAGTAACAGATGAAAAATTAATCAAGAATTGTTTAATATTGGATGCAAGGGTTGCCAGACCTTATGGCCCTTAGCATATACTTTCTTGCTTTTTACATCCTCAGACATCTTTGTCTGGCTCTTTAAAACTTATTTTTAATTCGACTGGCTATTTGGCAATTTGTGAATAACAGCAAGTAATACAGCCATCTTCTTCCACTCTTCTAGAAAGGAAGGTCAGCTAGAAACTGGATGGTTTATGTTTATGTTTGTCTTCTGCAATGTTACTCACTCAGATTGCGTCAGATGAAGAAAATGTACAGTGCACTAAGGGAGGGAGGGATTTTTATTCTGATCTGATTTTTTTGATTAGCATAATTACAGAGTTGTACTCAGCATCTGCTCAAAGCTCTAAGTGTACTGCATACCAAAACCATGAGGGAGGGCTGGAAAAAAAATTGCCATGATATTGTCTTAAAAATAATAAGTTGGTTTGGTTTTGTTTTTTTTTAATTAAGTCCCTTTTTAGTTGCCCTGTGGTTTTTGAGCTTTGCAGGTTCACTTGCTTTGTGTTTCTGTGGTTAGAAAACAATGCAACAATGAGGGATACAAATGCTCTTTTCCTAACAAGTGAAAGCAGAGATTATATGGACTCACTGGAGTCTGGCAGCTGAGGCTTTTAGGAAAAGCGTATCAAATATAATGGCTGGTGGTATAAACCTGCAAAACCTGCCAATACTGGGGCTGAGAATCAGGCAAAGGATGGACATGCAAAGAGACAGCAGCAGTGAGCTTCAGCAAGCCAGGGGACAGACAGTGGGGACGTTGTGAGGAGAACTGGTAACTCGAGAAGGCAAATGTTATCAGTGTTAACGATTTGTATAATTTTGGGAGACACTTGGCAGTCTTTGTGGAAATGTGAAGGCTACAGCAGCTCACTGGAGGACATGGGCAGGTTTCCTCTGCTGAATACGTACCTCATGTTTGGTGCTTTTCTGGAAAAAATATCACATTAAAGGCTGCTGAACATTTTTAAAAATTCCCAATTATTGTGCTATTAACTTCCTGAATGAAAGGGACAAAGACAGGACAGCATCAGTGACGCTGGTGCCACTGTACCCTGGGAATGCTCTAGCCCTTGGCAGACTCCCAGGTAGGTTCAGTTTCATTGAGTGGCTGAAGGTGGTATGGTGCCATAATTTAACTGGGTTTGATAAAGAAAACTCCAAGTCTGTAAGGGAAGGAGAGATTACCTTATTCATCAGAAAGGGGCATACTGACTTGCCCTGCATCAAGGAACCTGGTTAAAGCAGTAGAAACCTGTGGAATTTATTATCGAGTGAACCTTCATATTGGAATGAGAAAAAGAGAAAAATGAAAAAGAATACTTTCTAAGCTTATCACAGTTTTCTGCACTACGTTGGTCTTTCTGAATAATAACTTCTCGGGAAACAAAATGACATCACTGCAACACTGGACATGTCAAGTATAATACTATCAACATAAAGTATGGTGACTGTTTCCTTTACTATTTCTAAATTATCTTGGTTTTGTATTTCTTCTCATATTCATACTCATTAAATACATAGAAACAAAAAGAAAATGCTTCCCACTTTGCCACTTTGGTTGCAAAGCCATCTTCCTATCCGTTCATACACATTGTGAGGGTTGTCTTAAAATATCTTTGGATCAAGTCACACAGACCAAGCCAGAAAGGGTTATAAATGGTGCTATAAATGTGACCAAAAGCCAGAGGAATGAAATGTAACACGCAGGGTTTCTACAGTACTTAAGTAAATATATTCTTATTCCTTTTGGGCAAGGAAACACTTCTTGCTGCTTTTTGTGCAGTACCTAACACATGGTAATTGTGTTAGGTACCTAGTCTTAGTTGTACTTTGGATACCCCCATAGCACAAATGATGAATAACAATTAGCTTTTGTGGCTGCTTTCCTCAGTGAGAAGCATGTGAAAACAGATCAAAAGTCTCATAAATAGCTAGAGGAATTTGTTCTGTTGGCCAAAACAGAAAGCAAACCCCAAGCAAATATTAGCTTTCTATTACATTTTTCTCCCACCTAATTGCAAAACTAAATCAAGCTATAGAAAAATATTTTTCATTTTTCTTCTGGGGACTTGTTTACAATACTGAGGAAAAACAATGGGGTTTTACTGCTGCTGAAAAATCACCAGCCTCTTTCTGAGCCCTCCATTACTTAAGCAAGGGTCTAGGTCCAGAAAACTTCACATATTTGTAGCTGAATCAGCTGCACAGTGTAACATGGAACAGTGGCACTGAAGCTGATGGAATTTGCCTGGATTTCTATTGGTGGAACTGACAGCAAAATTTGGCCTTTCTGATGACATACCTTCAAAGTTAGGAACCACACAAACTACAGAACTGCTGTAAATGAAGAAGTGTCTTATGACCCCTTTTTAAAAGGAAGGAAAGCAATAGTAAAAATATGGTAGCAATACTAGAGTAGAATTTTTCACCCATACTGAGTGGGGTTTTTTTGTTTTTTGTTTTTTTACACTGCGGAATAATGTCACTGGGGTATTTGTCAAGAAAATGGTGGCTTGAGTCCCTTAAAACAAGTTTGCCCACCAGCGATAAGAAGAAAATTTTGACAGACAAATGAATGAAAGGATACTGTAGTCCCAAAGATAGAGGTTTTCATTGCACCTGACAGCAACCTCCATGTAATTGTCAGATCACTCTCTGAACCCACCCAAAAACTTTGGCTTACATGTCACCTTGTGGCAATGAGTTCAACAGTTTAAATACAAGTTGTCTAAGAGAGGACTTCCTTCAGTTCATTTCAAAGTTCCTGTCTGAAAATTTAATTCAGTTTTTTCACAGTGAGAGTTAAGGAGTAGCATTTTGTTATTTTCTTCCTCTTTGTCACTTGTGATTTTTTAAAAATCTCTGTCATATCTCCCCTTCATCCAAGTCTATTTTTGCTCTTTCCTCATGGAATTTGTCTTGTGCTTCCATCAACCGTTTTGCCCTTTTCTTTGCCTTTGCAAATGGCGTGATTGTTTTTAAAGTGGGGTAACCAGAACCAAAGGTGGTACTCAAGAGATAGGTGTACCAGGCCTATGTTCAGTGACATAATGATATTTTTTGGTTTATTGCCTATTCTTTTCCTAATAGTTCTTAGTATTTTCCTTACTGCTTTGGACCAAATATGAACACATGCACCTATCTTTTACTTTAAGACATCCCACCCAAATGCAAAGCTGAATCAGCATTACGGGAGAATACCAACTGAATTAATTCAGCTTCAGACAAGGATAACTGAGGGTTAATATTCTACAGCATGATTTTCAAAAACTCAAATAATAAAAGAGTGGTATGAAAGAATACTGTAAACAAGCTCAAGAAATATTTACAATACAATGATAAAAGATATGCTATAGTGAAAATATTTTCTTTCAAATATAGTGCTTACTATGTTGTACCACAAATCCACAGGTAAGACATTCAATGATATCTGTACTCAATATTAACAGAAAAAAGGAAGGAAGAAAAGAATGTAAACAAAATATAAATGTTTGCGGAAAACATTTGAAAATTTGCAGAAACATTTGAGGCAGCCAGGTAGTTTGAAGGCAGTATCTGTTGAAAACATACTTGTCCTGGTTTTGGCAGGGATATATCCAATTTTCTTCCTAGTAGCTGGTGCAGTGGTGTGGTTTTGATTTAGGATGAGAATAATGTTGATAGCACACCCAGGTTTTAGTTG
>NW_008794083.1:1896738-1910346 GCF_000699145.1 Aptenodytes forsteri
TCTTCTTCTTCTTCTTCTTCTTCTTCTTAATTATTTTATTCTGTTTCAATTATTAAACTTTTTATCTCAACCCACGAGTTTTCTCACTTTCACTCTTCCAATTCTCTCCCCCATCCCACTGGGGTGGGGAGGAGTGAGTGAGCGGCTGCGTGGTGCTCAGTTGCCGACTGAGGTTAAACCATGACAATACTAAAATATACTAAAAATATCCAAAGCCTAACAGAGAAAAAAATTGCAGAAGATTGAGTACTAGGATAAAAAAAGAAGCTTTTTACAACAAGTCCACTAGAAAAATACCACAACAGGAGGAAGATTCTCTTTAAGCAGAGAAAGTAGTCCATAAGCAGGGGAAAGGTGTTTGTTGAGCAAACTTGGCCACAGCTTTAGAGTGCTGATGGAATTTTGAGTGCTCCAGATAAGAGACTGCAGTCCCCAACAGGCTGGGAAGCAGGAGTTTCCATAGCATCTATAATAGCTGCTACTGGGTACCTTGGAAAACTAAAGTGTGCTACTGGACATATTTGACTCAGTGAAAGCAGATACAAGGATTCAGACAGGCCCCATCTCCAATGGAAATTACGCTGCATTGCCACCACAGACATGCGGGTTATGTCTCGCTCCTTATGTAAATTCCTGCATGATATTAGGGATTTTATTAATTTGTCCTCGGTTCCAGGTCTTCACCTACAGAATGGGGTAAGGTTTCTTCCCTCTCAGGTGTAGGCATTTATGGTGGCAAGGGGTGTACTGTAGCTATTCTGGTACTTGTAATGGAAGGTTTTCTGAGGCTTTAACAGAGAGCCATCAAGCACAAAGCAACACTATGGAAGAAAAGTGAAGAAAATACAAAAACAATGGGAAAACCCCCTTTTGTCAGTGAAGTGGTGAGAGAATCGAAACTAAAGCTTTTCATACTCAAAAATCAAAGGAAAACAAACTTGGTGAAACAAGCTTTCCAGTAAAAGAAGTTTAAAAAGTCAGACGCTGTGGCAACATAAAACGGTGAATTCTCTTCTTTCATGGATATCCCCAATTTTTCTTCAGTATAGGCTGTGGAAGTGCACCTGAGTGCATAAAATTTCATTATCAATCCATTAACTAACCTACCAAGCAATTGCTTCTTCTATGGACCTTGTTTGAATTTTGTAATCCAAACAGTTCCAAAGTAAGTTTTCTGAAAAATGGAAGCACTGAGGATACCTATTTAAATGTACACATTGAAACAAGCACTTTTCCCATATTGCTGTCTTTGTCCTGTACTGTTTCACAGTCATGTGCTTATATCCCACAAGGAAAGTTCTGGTTTAATCAGAGTACAGCCATATCTGAGGGCAGTCTCAGCCCTTCTTTTTCATATAAGCCGTAAGTTATGACTGTTGAGACACCTTTGGAGTTCAGAAAAAAGTGTCCTCCCAGATTAAAGGAGAACTAACTAGTAGTCAATTCTGAGAATTGTTTACCTGGATCATTTTAATTACCAAAAAAAAAAAAAATTAGTAAGAGAGAGATTGTTGATCTTAGTGGAAACTTTGCAGTCAGACAAAAATAGGACATAAGGTTGCCTGATATTAGTGCAGAATCATTCCCCAGCACTCAAAATAAAAGTAAGCTGTAAAACTAGTTACTAACCCTGTTAGGACAGATGGCTTTGTAACAAAGATGTCACAGGAGAGGTAATGTGAGACTGATGTGAATTTCTTACCCCTTACAACAGTTCAGGCTGACAGAAAGTGACTATGTTTGTTGCAGCAACATGAAGGAGGAGGAACACAAGGTCTGAAGGCACTGCAAGGTGGGCAAGGAAGAAATGCACAGGGAAAACCCATACGGTGCTCTTTGGCATCTTCTCAGTCCACAGGTCAGCAAGTTTGATCGCTGCAATGAAGATCAGGAAATATGAAGATATATTTTAATAAGTGTAAATGCAGCTCCATTATGTTCTGAAATACGAGGAAGCAGCTGTGCAAAGACAGGATGGGAGAGGACTGGCCAAACAGCCGTAGAGCAGAAAAGAAGCTGAGGGTTATAGTGAATATGAGTCAGCACAGCCATGAAGCTCTGAAGAGAGGATTTTGCAGTCCAGGCACAGTGAAGATCACTAAGAGATAGTTGAGGGACAATGATCAGAAGTCTAGAAAATACTAACTGCAAAGGAAGACTGAAGCAAGTGGGAGTGTTAACTCTAAAGAAGAGGTGGCTACACTAGTTAATGTATTCTTAAAATATGTAAAAGGAAACTATAACTGGGAAGGGAATACATTTTTTTTCCATGTCCACTGGGCCTAAGTTACACCAAGGGTGTATTAAGTGGTTTGGAGGAAATGCTTTCTACCAGTAAGGCTATAAAGCACTGCAACAGTGTGTACCAAGGGGTGTGGAAATACCGTTATTGCAGGTTTCTAAACACAGGTTGAACAAGCACCTGGCTGCAGTGACGGGGAGCGTTGCTGACCCTGCCTTCAGGCAAGATGCAGACTAGATGACCGCTCAGGATCCCTTCACAGAGATCCCTTCTCTGATTTTTTAAAGGAGCACCAATCTTTTCCCCACCTTATTTTATCTTTTCTCTAAATGAAGTTACTGTGCTTCACAGGAGTCTTCTCTACCCTTGAAGTGAATCCAGGTAGAAAGGGCAGAATTGTCCATGAAATATCCTTTCAAAAACTGTTACATCGAGGATACCAAGGACACAGGCAGGACAAGGTGCAGGTGGCAATAACCCCAAAGATTGGGGTGAACGAAGACAGCAGCTGACTACAGGCAAGGTATCTTGGGCATGTTTGGCAACAGCCTGAGCACAGATTTCACGGTGAAGCTTTATCCCAACTGTGTTATTTCACAGCAGACTCCATTCACATGTATTTTTGCTAGGGCAATTTTCTTTGAACTTTAGATGGGGACCCAGTCCTCACTTGGTGAATGTTAGTGCTAGTCCCTGGGCTTTAAAGAGGCAGATTTATTTATACAGTCTGCAGGTTTGGCTCCGGAATTTTATCTCAGCAACTGAGAAAATAATTTTACTTGGTCTTGTCGAGGTATTTGGTGAATTACTGTTGGTAAATAAGTGTTATTTTTGAAAATGAGTGTGTTAATGAGGCAGGAAAGCTTCTGGAGACAGTGAAATACTAACACCATGAGCTGTTCCTAGTTCCTAATGACTCACTAATGCTTCACCTGAAAATCTGGCCTGCAAATAACTTGTTCCAGTACTGAGTGATGCAGCCTACTTCTGAAGGAGCTGAAGTAAATGCTCCAGGGCTGCAAGGACAAGTGGGAAAAAAGCATCATCATTTCAAGGAAAATCTCAGCAAAACAAGCATTACATTTCTGGAAGTATTTTAATCACCTTTTTTATTTAACAAAGTTGGGAAAATAATGCTCATTTATGAGCTTTTTTCCCCCCTCCAAAGTGTCATTTATTGCTTTTGGGGCTTTTTGTCCCTCTTTTCTTCAAACTTACTTTATATGCCTGCCAATAAAGGGGGAATATTATAACCTGGAATCTTCCTGTATATGTTAAAACAGTGCTTGGCAAAATGGTACTGGAATAACAAGTAACAGCTTTCTTAAGATAGGGTCAATCAATTCCAGGGGAGGCTATTTACTGGATTATATACAGTCCTCCTGGAAGAAGAAAATCTCTCAAGTGCTCTCAGTTTGACAAACATTTTTTCCATCATCTGGTTAGAATTTTTGTGCCAGTTAGCTTGCAGCCCTGCTATTTCCTCCGCATGTGTTCTGCAAACCGTGGGGAGGATACACTCGTTATTTTGAAGGAGTCGGGAGTGAGATGCAATTATGGGGGCCTAAGCACACAAGAGATAAAATCTCCTTCCTGCCAGCCAACATAGAGGGCAGTCTGTCTGGGCTCAAAGGCAGCTGATCAGATCTGAGCCCGAGCATTTGAAAAAAAAGTCTTAGCAGCCTATGAGCGCCATTTGTTTGTTTAGAAAGAAGCCATTGTATCATTTGGTTATTCTAACGAGGCCTGCAAAGCAAGTGCTGTCTTCAATATGATGAATTTCAAACACAACCAGCCTGTGTTCAAGTGAAGTGGCTTCATATTGTGCTGCCTCTTGACATCTATCAAATCCTGTGCAAGCTTGCCAAGGTCTTTTAAACGTACTTTTGACATTTCAGTGCAGCTTATACCTAGACTTCAAATGAGAGGTATGTTTGAATGAGGGCAATTTTTGGTAATTTGCCTGAATTCTGCATTTATGCTTTCTTTGGCCTAATCTGTTTAATTGAGATCTGTTCCCTGGCCAGCTGCCAGTATTAGCAGAGCATGTGGGTAGCAGATTGGTTTACCTATGTACTGCAGAAAGAGGTTTTTTTCACACTCTTAGAGTTGGACTTGCATATTAAGCTAGCATTGGTTCAACAAAATGTCACCAAAACTGAGTACTTACCATTTACCTCTCAATATGTTTCATTTTTTAACTTGTAGATGTGGCAGATACCTTTTTAAAATTACTTATTCAGTAAAGCCTACGTCAGTGTCTGACTTAGTGCAGTACTTAGGTTCCATCCTTAAGACCAGAGAAATCAAGTGACATTTTCTCAGTAGGAGAACTGTGAGGCCCTCAACCGTCTTGATTACAAAGTCACACCAGCTTATGTGAAAGATTTCAATGAATTTTAACACTCTGGCAATTTTGGAGAACCTGTAAAACTCTTTCCTTGTGACACTGAATGCTGAATTTCTTAAAGGACCTACTTTACCACTAATTTTAAACTCTAAGATAAATGATTTATTCTGAATCTCTGAGGAAGATGCTTTTGTGACATGGAAGCTTCCATTTGGGAGCAAAGATGTTGACTTCATCCCATCTGACAAAGGGGTTTGAATCCTGTCAGTACAGAACTTAGACCATGGGAAATGCCTCCATTTCATTCAAAAATTTCTGAAATCAGCTGGTCTCCAGGACATCTCTCACGCATTCTCTTGAGATAAACAAATGCTACTGGAAAGGAAGATGGAATAAAAAAATGTTTGACCTTGCCATACACACAGATGCTTGTTGCCTGCTGACCCTTTTGAAGCAGCATCCTCAAGCCCCCTGCCCTCACTTATGTGACTAGTCAATGCCTCTAAGTATTGTACATTACTTACCAAGGCATTGGGAATAACAATACAGGCACTGTTTGGCCTGCAAATTTAGCATGTGCCTTGAAAAAACAGCCTGTCAGAAAACTGAAGGAGAACCTAACCTCACCATGTCATGAGGAGTGCAAACCTCTGTAGGATGATATGCAAACAGCAATACTATGCTTCTTTAAAGGACTCGGTATTAATTGGCTCTAACCTCTCTATGAACACAAATTCTCAAAGAATCCATTCTGTATTGAAAAGGAAGATGGAAAATCTGGTGGCCTAATGAATAAACTGAATCCTCACTCTAAGTGCAAAATGAACTCATCCCTGTGAATACCTCCACCCCCTTACTTCTATATGAGCATTTCTACAGTGCTAGGATGGGGCAAGACATTTCAGTTAGAACAAGCAGGGCTTGCTCCCTCTCACCCATCCTGCCACTGCCTCCCAGTCGTCCAAGCTGAGCTGGACCCAGGTACCCCTGACCCTAAAAACACTGAGCTAACATCTGCCTGCCAGCTTTTCCAGCAGGAAGTGCTCCCACTCTTACCCCACCTTTGGCTGCAAAGGTTTTAGCAAGGCTCTGGAGTGGGTGAGATCACAGGAAGCCTTAAACCTCCTTCTGACCTAAGCCTGGACATTCAAAGTTGGCCGCAGCGAAAATCTGAACGAAGACTGCAGCTGATCGCTGGTGCTGGGATAAGACGGCATTGCCTTCCCTTTTTACAGGAAATGCACATTTCTGTCTCTCCATGGCACTGGGTCCCAAACCGAGGGACCACGTTTCACTCTTAACATGCAGGATTTCTCACAGACAATTCCTTCCCTGTGCTGTTTTCCTTGGAAACGTTACCAGCATGACTGTGCTTCTAATGGGCACTCCCCACTGCCTAGGAGCCGAGGGGGAAGCCACAGCCTGCCGTTTCTGAGTTGATCATCAAAGTGTTTATAGGGATCTCACCAGAAAGGGCAAAAATCAACCTAAATTTCTACTCTGTGTCATCCAGGCAAAATGGACAGGACTGTATGGCAAGGCAGCATCTGACCTTTGCTGTCTAGATGGGCAATGTTAGCTCAATACTCTCTTCCTACAGGCATTTAATGGTTTTTATACTCATGTTTTCCTGTTGCCATTAGTGAAAACATTGCTATTTGCTTGTAGGGCTAACTATTGCCTCACATAACAGTTCACCCTTAAACATAGGTGTGAAATCACAGAAAACCACATTTTTGGACCTAACAAATATAGTGGAACTGGCTGTATTTTTCCTTACTTGGTACATTACATGTTCAAAACATTTTACAAATGTAAACCCTTTCAACTCAATTGTGAAATACAAGACGCCTATTCAGGACCGCATTTCATCAGAGAAGAAGCTAGTCAAAGATGATGTGCCTGAAATACTCACAGAAGGAGTCATGGTAAGTGTGACAATGAGAAGAATGTCCTAAAACCTCTTAATCCTATGCTCTGGGTATTAGGCAATGATTCCCATTGCCCCAAATGGGCCTATAGGTAGTGAATGTCTTCAGGAACCTTTTGCAAATTAAGTCACGGTATGGATGAAGACAATGTCATTTTCCGATTACATCTTTTCAGTAAAAAATCTCTCTTCAGCCTGGAGAGACTACTTCCAACAATAATGACCCAGAGTAATTTCTACCACTGTAAAGTGGATACTAAATGTTTGCCAAAAGTTCAATATTTCTTTCATTCTGAGTGCTTAGCTATTTCAACTAGCCTTTGGGAAACTACATATTTAATAGGAAAATGCCATAAACTGGGATTTCAGTAACTCAATCAGGCACAGGAATAAAGAATACATAGTTCCGAGATTAGTCAGAAAGCCAAAACTTTTGAAGGGCTTGATGAATGTGGCTCCTTGAAAGGCTTAGGAGAACCTATTGATGTAAATTAATTACACACATCCATAAATCATAGCAATCTAATGAGCCTACCAGCACTCAAGTAGCAGGAAAGCTGTCTGGTTACAGAGTAGCTTTAGACGAGAACATGACCAGGTACATTGTGTTGGAAAGGAGGAGACTGAGATTAGGGTTAGCAGCAGAGGAGGCTGGCATCCCAGCAGACCTGTCTGTGAACAAGGAGGTCAGGTTGAATGAGAGATGGATGGCTCTGTAGATATGGGTAGGGAGAAATGGGAGAAGGACCAAAGCTAGACTCTGAGAGAGAACCAACCACAGAAATTCAGCAAAAAATGCTGTTTTAAATTTTGTTTTTACACTTGGAATCATACAGGGTTAAAAGGAGAAATATGACAGGACTTCAGGGAAAATGAGAGTAAACAAATTTCAGTTCTGCACTTTGTGTGGTTCATGACCACCTCAAACAGCACTGCAGGGCAAAAGTGCCACACATTGGAAAAGAAGCCCTGCTGTGTTGTACTCCTTATGATTTTCTCCATGAGTAGATCAGAAATTTGCTAGCAGATTTTATTTTGCAAACTCTAGACTTCTTTTGAACGTGGATCCTTTCCCTTGCTCTGCTTTCCATAGTGTAGCTGTCTATTAGCATCATCTTATGCGGTTATTTGTCTGTAAGTAATCCCTCCAGCTTGTATAAATACATCTACTTGGGCTGTGTGCTGGAGCAGAGCTGTGCATATTATAACAGCTGGCATTCTACCGTCTAGTGAGTAAACATTATGTCCAGGGGTTAAAGTGGACTGGAATGGTTCCAGCTTACGTCTGCTAGAAAGCTACTGGGTTAAATATTTGGTTCTTACCCTCACCCTTTGAAAAGGTAAAGCATGTCTAAAAACTGAACAACACCAGTTTGTTATAACCATCTTGGGAAAAGCTGTGTCTGTGACAGCCTTCTGCGTCAGTGAGCATTTCAGACTTTCAGTAGTTGCTGCCATGGTAAGATGTCCTTTAAATGTCAGAAAACATGCGCTTTAACTTCATGTATACTTAGTGTATACCACATAAATTCAGGATGGTACAAGATCCATCAGAATATTAGCAAACTATATAAACATGTCAAAAGCTGTTGTTAGATGATATGCTGGTACCATGGGATGCTCTGGCCCCTTCAGACGGCTCCTGATCCCAGTCCAGAGCTGGGTCTGCCTCCCTGGCAGGCCAGGGTGATCCTGGGCTTGGCAGTCCCCGCTGGCACATATGCAAGCTGTGAGAAGAGGCAGCTACAGAATAAGTCCTCTCTGCTAAGCCAGGTGCGTTGAGTGACAGGAAGATTTGCAAGTAGGAAGAAAGGAAGTACAGGAGTTGGGCAGCAAATGCCAGGTCTGGGTGGAGGGGACAAACAGTTCCCTGCAGAAAGAGAAAATGGAAACAAGCACAAGGTGTGAAACAGAGGACACTGAGATGAGCTTCATCCTCACACAAAGAATAACACACATCTAGTCATTTTCATCTAAATCATGGAAGTATTTAGACAGATAGTATTTGTCAATTTGAGAAGTAGCTCATAGAAAGAAATACAGGTTTATAAGTGTCCGGCTGTTCTAATTACTGAAATGGGAAACTTTTAATCCTGTAAATAAAAACTGCAACATTTACCCAATATAGCAATTGTGTTGTAATCCAGAGATAGAACCGTGGTTTTATCACTTTTCTGTTGTTTCTGCATATCCATCCAGAGCTGTTATTAGTTCCATCTCCAGCTGCCTTCACACTGTTGTGGTGGGTTTCCTTCCAGGCTCAGACCAATTCCTGACTATGTCAGTGGGAATCTTTTCTTCTGTACCACTGGGAGAGGGACTAGCTTTTTCAACACCTGAAAAATTAAAATAGCATTATTAGGCACTGGTCTAGCTTTCACGCTGACAGATGCAGTTTCTTAATAGCTTTTATCATGCAATTACCAGTGACCTTTTTACCTTGCTCTTGGTGTGACCAAGGAACTGTTCAACAAAAGAAGTGCTCCTCAGGGCTGGCATGTGACAATTTTGGACCTTCTAGATATCTGCACAGAGCTCAAAGGATTAGGCCAATATATTAAAAAGTGTACACTCATGTTGATATGCTCTGCATTGACTCAGATACCAAAGACAGCTTATAAAAGAGCCCAAAAAAGACCTGACTGGACAAGATGCTGGGCAAGATGCCTAACTTCCAGGTGACTAAAATCTACAGTTAGCTGGATCTCACTGGAGTATTTTTCCCTGTACTTGCTAACTTAGGAAAAGAGAAGCATCGCATTATCAGCAGGTCAACCGGATGAGTGCTGGGAATACAATGTGCTGGACCTGCGCATGTACAATTTCAAGGGGGATATTAATGCCATAACCATCACTTTTTTTTTTTTTTTGGTCTTTTCTTGCTTTACACATCTTTTCTTTAATAGCTGCTAGAGATTAAGTAACTATAAAGTGTTGGGACTTGAAAATCCTTTCTGTTTAAGCATGAAGCTTTGCATTCCTTTCAGAACTACTTTTATACACAAACTGTGTTTGAAAAAAAAATATTTGAGCATGAACAATATAATTATTCCAGTAATTCATATTCTGATCTTTAAAAAGTTTATATTGTCCAAAAATGGATCAAAAGCAGTATCATGTGACTAGACTCCACTTCTACACTACAGTAGCTGAATACTGAGACAGAACAGCTCAATAACACCTAGTAGGAAGACAACTGATTAATGAAATTACTCCAGTAATATCTGAGAATAACAAGCATGTTCCAAGAGAAGACATCAAGATGCCCTCTTCTGTCAAGCAACTGATGTTATTAAAAAAAATAAAAATCAGTATTGTTTTGATGCTAATGTTTCCTGTGTAGCCTACATCTTCTCATGAAAATCAATGTGAAATCAGCTTTCTGTTTTTACAGAAAAAAACCCCATTGAATTGGAGAAAAAATGTGTTAGTCATGACATAGAACTGAAGTCAGGAAACAGATTTTACTGGACACCATTTTTTTTACCAATTTGAGTAATTTTCTTAATATCTAAAAAGCTTGTCTTCTTGAAAAAAAAGTTGTCTTTTTAAAGAGCCTTAACCTTTGTTTACAAGGCACTGAACTACTAGAGTAATGGTCATCACAGAGAGGCTTTTCAGCAAACAAAGCTTTACTGGAGATTGGGACTTTATCCAACAAAGGATGATTTAACTAGCAGAATTCAAGCAGAAGGATGAAGACACTAAGAAAGACCAGGGAAGGATGAAACACAGGAAGCAACGTGTGACTCATTTCCACGGGGATTCTCATTCTACCTGCCTCAGGGTAGTAAAGGAAAGAGAGGGAGAGGTAAAAAATAGAAAGAATAAAAAGTGGCCATGAGCAGGATAAAGGGAAGAGAAAAGGACAAGAAGGTCAACAGCAACATAATTATCTGTCTTGGGATAGGCTGTCAACTAAAGTGATAATACTCCGCTTTCTGAAAATCATAAGCTACCTTAATTCATTAAGCATCTACTAAGATGCTTTGCAGATGCTAAATAACCTCCTCTGGCTGCTCTGGTTTCAATTATAATGTAAATGCTACAAGCCGCATGAGATGGTGCATGGCCTCCTTTGTCCTACATGTAGCGAGGTGATTGAATTACTCTTGTCTCTACATCTCGAGGGTTACATCCCCAAATCTGAGATGCTGCCTTGCCTTGGTTCAGAGTCTAGCAACACTGTAAGCTTTGCTCAACCCTGGCCAAGCACTGTTGTGTTAGTTGTGTCTAATTTGTAGTCCCAGGATACAGTAGTGAACTACAGTTTAATCAAGCCAAAAGCCAAAACAGTGCCAAGTTATCACACACCCTTGGTCTCATTTCATTATAACTACTAAAATCTTACACAGTAGAAAGTCTCTGCATTCACCTAACTTGTCCTATGTGTATGTAATGTTTTCTTGTCTTAGTCTATCTGGGTTATTCAAAATATAAAAGCAAATTAACCCTAGGCACATATCTTACCAACAAATGGATGCCATAGATCATGCACCATAACATAACTGTGACCTCCTAAGCTGTCCTTGTCTTCTGTACTAAAGCTTCCTTCAGGTTCAGAGGTCTACAGCAATATAAGGCTTTGACCTTGCAAAGTCAGGTCATCAGTGTGCCCCTCCCATTCACTTTTTTGGTATAGCTACTTGATGCAGTAGATTTGTGTGTTGAAGGGGAAGCAATCAGCCTATTCCAAGTGATTTCTGAGTGAGTGCTAAGCATAAACTGATGTGGTGAAACATCTAAAACAGACTGATACCTCTAAATTTGATAATGAGCAAGTTTACCATAGAGCTGATCGAATACTGGACAAAAATGTATGAATGTACTATGAATGTCTGTGTGATGGCTTAATTCATCCTGGCCTAAGTCTCCTGGAGTTTGCATATTCACAGATATTCATATCCTGCCCAGGCGATTCAGTCAAATGTGTATTTTGGGTTTCCATACACTCAGCCATTAGCATGTGTATCTGTGACAGACTTCGTACTTTCCCTTTAGTAGTGACCCTTGGTTAGGCATTTTGAAGTTGGTACACAAAATGCCAGACATTGCAGCATGCATAATTCATGGACAGCTAATTCTTTACTAGGAACATTCAGCAAACATTTTCAAATCTGGTGTAATTTGCAGGTAATAGCACTGGTTCCAGAATACAAGAAACTCAAGAAAAAATTGGGGAGAATTTAGGGAATACTTGGTGTTTTCATGAAGTAGAAAGATTTTTTTAGTTGATTACTTGGTCTCTTATTGATGATATATAACACCTCTGTAGCAGCTACAGAAAACCCAGCACTGAATAGTCCACATTAAAAAAATTAGTCACTCGCTTTTAGAGTTTTTGCTTGGATATCCTTTAGACAAAAATCTGAAAACCAAAACGTTTCGGGTGTTCATGTTCTCAGCATTCAGATGAAAGATATTTTTGGTGAAACAACAGGATATTTTTTACAAACAAGTAATTAAAACTCAGTTACCAAAAAGTAACTACAAGATGTTTTCGGCTATCTCTATTCACAAGTCTGACCCCAAAAATAGCTCTGAAAATGTCTACCAGAGTATGTTTTCATCTGTCTTCAATTATGCAAGTCAGCCACTGAAGACAAAAAGAGTCAATGCTCTGTAACCAGCTTTCTGCATTCCATTACAGTACTCTGAAGTTCTAAAATAAAAAAGTTGTGAGTCATTCCCAAAATCATGAGATGGGCTTAAAATTACAAGATTTCAAAAAATAGATTTGGGGAACTTTAATTCATATGTTCAAGAGGGTTTTTTTTTCTAGGCTACCACAAGAATAGAAACACATATTTTTTGAGTATAAGGTCAGACTCTCGTAAGAACACATCTAGAAAGCTGGGAATTTTAAGGAACGCCAGGTATCAAAAGGTTTATGCTATAATCACAAGAGTTCGTAGCACTATCAAGAACAAATTCTGCCCAGCTGACCTATGGTACTCAGCTTCTGCCATGAGACTGGCATTTATAGTTTGAAGAAGTTTAGAGTCATGGTCCAGAGCGAGGTGCTATTGTGAAAGAAAACCAATAAATCACCTGTAGAGAAACTGTGAGGCACACAGGAAAACATATGATTGCCAGGATGAATGCTGGGATTCCCTGCATTGATGGAAAAGTGATACACAGTGCTAAAAACTCAGTGGAAATGTCAAAGAACCAGACACTTCCATTCTTCTTTCTGGATTTAAAAGGACAAAGGAAAACACTCAGTTTTAGCGCAGGGATGACATAAGGGAAAGCCCAAATTAAATAATTGTTTTTTGGAAGATTACTTACATTGTTCTTCAAGTAACAGTGTCTCAGTCTGTAGGACATCTGCTTTCTTTCTCCGTCTGCTCAGACTGACTTCTGGGATAATAGGAAGATATCACAAACACTCAATTCACTTGTTTGCAGCAAAGGGCCTTTAAAGAAAACAGCTTTTGGCTATCGTTTTTTCCCCAACTTGGATTTGAACGTCTAGCTTTCTAATCCAGAAAGCAGATGTTTTAACAGTGCCTGGGAAATGATGTTTAGCATGTTTTATATGATCTAAACATAATCCAGCCAATAGAAAATGCTATTCAATGTTTAACCTTTTCTTTGAGATTCTTTTCTCTAGCAGACTTAGTGTTTAACACAGAACAGCTGGAGACTGTAACATTTTTGGCACAAAAAGATAAAAATGGAAAGTTTTTTCCAGTACAAAATTGTTTGCACTCTTTGTCCTGACAGTGCCACCTGATTCCCTCTGGAAGGATTAAGTTTCTCCACATCCATCATATCCAAATAGTGGAGTGTCAAGAGACCGGCAATACCCTTAGTTTGCCCATCCATGACTGACATTCAGTACATTTTTGTCTGAGTAGACCAGGAGGTTGACGTAAAGGTAAACTCCAGACTAAGATCTTAAGACACAAACCCTTTTGTGTACTGACTTTTGCTCTCACTTCTAGACTCTCCATAACCTCATTTGGCATGAAAAGTGGTTTCAAGCAGGAGCTTGCACATTGTCACTTTGTAAAAAAATCCTGCCCCATAACCTACATGCATTCAGCTCTTCATAATAAACATAATAATAATAATAATAAT
>NW_008794083.1:1910401-1929448 GCF_000699145.1 Aptenodytes forsteri
GCTGATGTCACAGCTAACACATTGTTAATCTAGTAAAAGTACACTGTAATTTATCAGAGCGTGTCTGCCTTGCCGGTCCTAATATTTTGTTTAATCATTTTGAATTACAAAAATAAGCCATGAATTTTAACTGGTATTTAATCTAAGTTAACCAGTGGAAAACAAAATCGAAGAGTCTGGGAGTACTTAGAAAGCACCACCAAGCCTCCTGGCTCAGCTGTAGGTCTCAAGAGTCTGTTAAAATAAAAAAGTCTATGGAATTTTCTGATTGCCAATACTTATGATAGTCTGTTTCCACATGGATGTTTAGTGTTTTCATGCTATGCATTGAAATATTCTATTTTTATTTTGGTGAATGCAAGTGAAAAAATGAGTACAGTGATACTACTTATTTGTTACCTCTGGAAATCGCCCATAGGATTTCAGAGGAATGTAGACAATTCAGGGTATGTCTCTCTGGGTGCTCAAAAACAGAAGGCAATGGGATTTTGCTGCACTGTTTCAGAAGAGAAATGACAGCTTTCAGAATCATACCTACCATGCTCTTCTAAAACAAGAATCTGTACTTGTCAAGCAAAGCTACAAATTATTCTTGTTATTTTTCTACAGTGTTCAAGGTTTAGTTCTTGTTATGTGCACCCTAATATCCTCTTTTAAATTGCAGATAAACTGCAGTTCATTAAAAGTGTATGGTTTCAGTAAGATTTCAATTTCCAGGTACTTTGAGAATTTCATAAGTGTCTTAACCCTTATAAAAATGTGTTTCTTTGAATCTTGAGTCACACTTATTTTGCAGTTAAGCTAAGGATCCCAAATGGACCACATCAAGTTTGGAAGTGGGATGCGGCCTCACAATTCCTATTACATGGTTTTGAAAAACAGATTGAAAGGCACTCCTTGTAACTGTGCTGAACATGTACTCACATGTGGTAGCACAGAAATTACTTGTGAAATTGTAACTTTTATTGCCCACCTCATTTTGGTTGTCTCCTTCATTCAAGTGCTCTTCAAATTTTTATCCTCATAAGGGGTCTCAAGTGTTTTTCTGTGGCTATAAGGCAGGCAGTGTCTTCAAGAAAACGAACACATAAACCAACTTTCTAATGTTTCAAAAATATTTTAAAGTAAAATATATGCATTCTTAGACATATTTGGCTTTATCCTATATAAAATAGTCTATACTTATTTTCAAGGTAAGGAATGGTCTTTTTATTTGTGGTGAAACACTGGCACAGGTTGCCCAGAGAGGTGGTAGATGCCCCAATCCTGGAAACATTCAAGATCAGGCTGGACGGGGCTCTAAGCAAGATGTCCCTGCTTATTGCAGGGGGGGTGGACTAGATGACCTTTAAAGGTCCCTTCCAACCCAAACTATTCTATGATTGTATGATTCTATTTTGTGCATAGTATAATTTAATAAAAAGATTAAGTTTTTCATTATTTTTTAATACCTGTGTCTCACATTTTAGGATCTACATTTTTAGTTCAAATGTTTTTTCTCTCTCTGGAGGCTCAGGATACCTTCAGCACAGATGTAATATGGAGTTTCCCTAATGTCCCATTTCTTAGAAACATCTATGGTGTTATTAGCTTCTTACTCAACCCATGGTTTCTTAATGAATAAAGCGGACACAGTTAGGTTTCATGGGTAGAAAGGCAGAAGGAACTTGCCACAGCACTTTGAAGTTTTCAAGTGTTTTTTCCTTACTGATGCAGCCAAGCAGCTGCAGTTTTCTTAGATATTGTGCAAATGAAATAATTTATTTTTATTGCACATTCCAGCATAATACACCATGGAATAGATTTTAACCCCTAAAGAACAGGCTTTGGGCTAAGGTACTTGCCATGTTGAAAGGGAAAACAAATTGTGACGATGATTGCACTTGATTTGTTGAAATATTTCATCCTCAGCACCATGTGTGACAACGCAAGCAGAATACCTCCACTGTTTCCTAAAGATTCACTGTGTATGTGATCATCCATTAACTGGAAAAAAGCCCAACCTAGATTTGCAGTCAATGTATTTTTTAAATTAAAATCTAAACGTAGTTACTAGCTAGAATAATAAGAGGCAAATGGTCCAGCATCACCTCCTTACCAAGAGGCCAAAAAAACCTATGTATTATTGGTATGGATGTACAGAACTTGATCTATGTACTATTGGTATAGATGTACAAACTTGAAGGAGCATTTCAAACCACCCCACAGAGAGACACCTAGTGTTTCCATGAAAATATGTTATTTGCTGATCAGCTGTAATGCATGCATGCATGGAACTTTATTAATAATGAAGCCCATGCCAACTTCAGTGAAAGGCTGTGAGCTACATGTCTAATTGAGTCAGCTCCAGGCAGTGACTTTCTGACACCAGCTAATTTCAGCAGGGGTAGCATCAAGCCATACGTAGATGAATTCTCTTCCTTCCACAACCTAAGGATAACACCAACCACATCTTCAAAAGGGGAACTGGCCTTTTGGATTCGCTGTAAGAAAATAGCAGGCTGGTGGGGGGTTTGACCTCATTTACACACAATTTTAACTCATCTTTTGCCACTCTATGCTCCCTCTCTTTTCTCATCAAGACGTCCAAACAGCAAAATAACAAGCAGCAGGTATCAGATATCCCTGAAAGACAATTATTACAAGGTAAAAGTAATTTAATCTGTGTAACTTTGTTAGTAAGGATTAATTGGTGGAGATTAAACAGACTAGCACCTTCAGCCTAAAAAAAGGGATGTCTGAGTGGGGTATTGATGAAGTCATAGGTGCTATGGAAAAAGTAAACCGAGAATGGCTACTCATTACTTCCCACAATACCAGACCTGTGAACATAGCAGGTAGCAGATACAAAACCAAACCTTGCACACTTCTTTACAGAGTGCATAATTAAGAGGTGGACCCCTCTGCCACAGTATATGGTACAGCCCAAAAGAATACAAACCCTTTCAGAAAGGAATCAGATGACCATGATGGGCCAGTGCAGTGCAACTGCTGACCACGGAGGCTAGGAGGACTGATTCAGAAGAGCATCATCCTGCAGGTGCTCTGCTCCTGACCTGCTCCCCCGAGCATTGTAGAGCTAGATGTCTCCAATATCTAGCATTATGATCTCTGCAAGAATTACTAGACAACCTGTAAAGAGACTACCACAGAGCTAATGTAATAAGTGCCACTGAGCTCTCTGAATCCAGTCCTGGTAGTTTGGTTCAGCCTGAAGAGATTATGGTAAACGGATATAACCTGGAGACACGTTTACTCTGATTTATTAAATTGTGCTTAGCAGTGGTGGGGAGGAATCTTTGCATTCCACTGTCTGACTCTTGACACAATTTAGAGCAACCTGATATTATCTAAATGGAGAAAGATTTCCAATGAGCAAGCTTTGATTATGAAATGCCAGCGCAGAAGTCTGACTTGTGCTTCCCCATGCACATGTTGGTGTTCAGGTTGGAGGCTATGTGCCTGGAGTAGGAGGCTGGAGGTATGGAGGAGGGGTAAGGACTCATTGCAGTAGTTGTATAAAAACAGAGGATCTCATTAAAAAACTCTCCAGAGAAGAGACTGCCTACTTTATCCTAGAAGCTCTTACAGAAGTTAGACTGCCAAAAGCACAGCTATTCAGTAGTCAGTCTTCAGAGCACCATCACGGTTAAAAGCCCTGACAATACTTGCATACATAGCCTTTTAAAATGTATTTCCTAATTATTTCTGTTTTTTTCACACAATCTCGGTAAGGCAGTTCTCAGATATTTTTTGGGACAAATCATAAAATTTAATGAAAGAATGGAGAATGAAAGACCACTAAACTACACTGCAGTAAAAATATAAAAATAAAGTAAAGCAGCTGTTCAAGGAGCTAATTCAGGAAAATCAAAATAAAAGGATTTCACATGAAAAATTATTCAATGTCTGAACAGACGATAAATCTCAGATTTTCCTTGTGGGCTGTTCAAAGGATGGGTCACCTCTCCAAAACATTCTGTGATCTCCACTGTGGTACCATGGCTATTCCCTGGCCTGCTAAAAATATTTCTGGTCCTTTCTTTCATAAAGGAATTAGACACAGGAAAAGAGCAGAGAAAGCTGTAAAATATAATCAGAAGTTGGTGTGCATACCAAGACTCTTAGGACGTTATGATCAAAGTACAGCAATAGTTGCATATGCCATTTCCCTGAGGCCCAGTGTCTATATAATAATCCTTACCATTTTTACCAGGCAATAACTCCTTGTTAACTGAACACTAAACCTGCAGTGATAATAGTCTGGACTAGAATTAATGTTGGTCTGTTGAAGGTATGAATCCATTCTGAGTACTGACTCCTCCACAACACGGACAGCAAGACTAATTCCCTGCCACTGGCTTCCACGACACAGCTGCTCTCAGGGCCCCAGGGGAGCTGGACACGAGTCCTCCTGAAGTCAGTCATGAAATTACCTTAAATGCTATGCTGGTCAGGATTAACTAGATTTCCTCTCATCCACCCTTTGGTCTTCACTGTAGGGGAGCACGCCACACAAAGTAGCTATTTCCTGAAATATGATTAAGGGGGAAGTAAATGGAGAGGTGGCAAAATGAAAGCGCCTCTTGTTTGCCGAG
Organism: Aptenodytes forsteri; assembly: GCF_000699145.1. NCBI lineage: Eukaryota > Metazoa > Chordata > Aves > Sphenisciformes > Spheniscidae > Aptenodytes > Aptenodytes forsteri. The sequence goes on from NW_008794083.1 coordinate 1,915,000, forward strand.
AGATCCAGGGAAAGGACGTAGTACTTCTAATTTAAGTATTAATGACTTCTAAAAATTAGGCACATGCTCCCAGGTGAGTGCTGCATAAGTCAGAATTCAACATATAAACTCCCACTCTGGTCAGCAGAAAAAGGCGGATGTCTTCAAAGAGGGGTTCAAGAGACACGGAGGCTGAGCAAGTGGACAGCAGACTACTCCATGGGAAGTGCTGATAGCAAATGGGTGCTTAAAAATGCACACACCTGTTAGATGTCCCACTTCAACGTGCACATTATTGACCTATTCTAAAAGCAGAGAGTCCATACATTGAGGCACAAACTGATTGGGACTTCAAAAATAACATGGCTATTTCTAGTGGGTTCCCCTCTTTGTATGATGGCATACTGGCATGAGCAATCAGCCAAGAAGGGAGGTTATGGGCTGTCAGGTCTCTGAAACCGCACTGGATGAAAACCCTGCAGTTCTGACCTACCAAGGAAACGTGTGCTACCAGGTGTTTCTGGAGAGGTCATTCCCACCTTCCCTGTTGAAGCTGTACCATCATGCAGAGAGGAATGCCAGAGTAATGAGGCCAGAGAAACAGCCAACAAGAAGGTGCATGCTCCCGGTCTCCCAGCTGCTGGGCAAACATTTCAACCACCAGGCTATTGTGATAAAGGCCTGACCGCAACCATGGGAATATTTCTGAGCAAGAATGAGCAGAGATGTTCTCCTCTGAAGCTGATTGTCAGAGATCACCATGTGCTCCAAGCTGAGGTCCCCCTGGGCACATATGGGATGCAAGTGCTGCTCTGGTTTGTAATGGTTTTTTAAATGGGAGCAAGGTGATATGCGCTGCAGTCTAGATTTAGGCATATTAGGAAAACACGTCCAGCACAGGAAGGTAGGTGATGCTTACAGAGAAAGAGCCCTAGTACACAGATGGGACTGATGTGCCTAGTTCTGCCAAGGTCTTAGCCCAAACACTGAAACAAATAGTGTAGGTGCTACCTGGCATGTAGAGAAGATAGCTCAGGTGCCTCCCAAACGGGTTGCCCACAGGCTTCCCAAGAGCCAAGTCCTCCAAGATGTCAGATGGTTGTTACACGTCCACATGCAGGCAGAAAGAGGGCCCCCGCTCTGGAAAGCAGTGGCAGTCTTCTCTGCCTTCCAGGGGTATGTAGACCAGGCCCTGAAGAAAAAATAGTTGTAATTTGTCCAAACAACAACATTGTAAACATTCTTTTTGCCAAAAGTAACATTTGGCTATGAGTATAACAAGCTCATAAATTAAACTTCCCCTGGCAATGCAAAATTATGTGTTACTTATGCCTCTAGTTGATCTCACTTCCTACTGAATATGTCAAACACTAATTAAGTACAAAGGGAGGCCCCAGTCTGGCAAATGCTTATGCAAGGACAACTCCCTTCATTTCAGTGGTGCAAAAATTTGGTGTGAAAGGGAAGCAAGGTAGGGGAAATGTGGGCAGAAGTCCTCACAGGACAGGGGCCTTACATACTAGTCGAGGTATTCTGTTTGCAATGGACTTATCTCAGTCTCTTTCTTTTAAGAAAAATGTTTTTTGCTTTCAGCTTCATTAATGAGACTTCACTTGAGCGAATGTTTTTTGAGCATACCTTACTTCTGGCTCCTGGCCAGCCCTAAAAGCAGTTGCGGTTTCTTCACAGAAATACAGATCTTCACAAAAAATAAAACTTTTCAGCTTGCAATTCCCCAGTGGTCGCCTCTCCAGCCAAATCACCCTTGGAAACATATTTTAAACCATTTGAGCAGGGAAAAATATTTGGAACTTTGCCTGTTTTGCTAAGGCTCAGCATCAAATTACACAGACAGAGCTTCTGTTTTTTTAAAAAATATTTTATGTCTATACTATTTTAAAGTACATGGAAAGTAGTATTTTTTTAAATAAAATAAAGCTTACTGGCGCCAGTATTACATCAGTGACTGTAACCATTGTGTGCGTTGTATCCCTGGTAAGGATTTCTCAATCTTAATGCAACTGACTCAGGACACCAGGCTAGATGCAGTAGGAGATGTGAACACAATTAAGTCCTTCCCTGAGTTCTTTAGGAAAACAACAGCACTATTACTATTTGATTTATGCTTCTCAGGTGATGTATGCCACATCCTTCATCTTTTAATGGAGAGTATGACTGAAAACTGGGATCTAAGCCCAGTTTCATGTTAGAACATTTTTTTTTCATTAGCAAATAAGAGCCAGAAACTTGCAACACTTACTAAGACAAATAATCATCAGTTTGGTCTGCAGCTTAGTGAACATACATGGAGACAAAGGAGCCAAGTCCTTAACTGGTACAAAATGGCAAAGCTCCAGGACTTAAAGGGACTTCAGGGGAGCTCAGTCAATTTATGCTTGCCAAGGATCTGCCCCAAGACATCTGCCTATGCGTATGTAGGCTATGTGTACATGTGCGATAATCATGTGACATACTGTACTGCGGGGCATTTGATAAAGAAATAACCAAGCAATTTATCACATAGCTACGATTGCATCACCTGCCCATTAATCCATGTCCCAGATTCAGTCTGGCATTCTTGGCTCTTAAGCTGCTTCAAACAGCACCATTTATATTTTAAAGCCAACCTGCCACGGAAGTATTTCCTCCCTCCCCTCACCAAAGAAATGGAATTTCCTCAGAAATTATACCTTCATGAGGTCCAGGACAGGCAAGATTAATTCTGAAAATTATGAAATTTTCCTGGTTTTAAAGCCATATGTGAGTATTGTCCTAGTAAATGAAACAGGAAGAACTTTAGCAGCTTCCCAGCAGACCAACACACTGAAATGCAGAGAGTCTGAGATATTGGGCTTTAAATAATCAATTTTTATTCATGGAAGTGATCTTAAATTATTTTAGATATGTTCTAAAAGTACTAGTTTTAATTTTTCTCTTCCTCATGGCAGTCAAGGCACTTTGCCTACCAGGCCAAGATACACAAGGAACAGTCTGCCGAAAATATTTTTCAAAGTTCCAGAGTATTTTAGAAGAGTTTTTATATAACATACATGGCAGGAACAGCAAATCCTAAACTTATGCTGATGAAACTGAGCTGCCACAAACTGTACATGTCTCCTTCTACATTCTTAAACACCTATGTCAAAAGATTGTTCAGGCTGGAAAGTCAAGCTCTCAAGAATTAGGAATGAGAAGTTGCAAGATTTCCCAATCTTTATGCCATTTGTCCAATCCATATTATATATAAGTTACCACATAGCCACACAAACTCTGACCCATCCAAGCTGTGCTTCATTCAGTAAGCAGATGGTTATTCTGTATTTCTTTTTGGTCTTCCCATTTCTCACATGGGCCTCCAATTTATTTGACACAACGTACTTAGGCTCTGCACTGCGTGCACAAGTATTCACTCCCTCCTGGCTGCTGTAGGGATGCTCTCACTGTGCCTTTGCTAGACCACTTGCAGGTTCAGCGCTCCCTATTCCCACCCTACAGCCTGGGAGTGTGAAGTACTGAAAAAGAATGCCAGACTTGTCAAAAACAAGTTGCTGGCATTTGATTTTTTGGCATACCTAGAACCTGACTGCATAATGCAGGTATCGGGCATCTGCAATCAGCCTCACTTGCTCCTTTGAGCTCTCAGCCATTCTACAAACCTCTCTGCAGATGTGTTTCCTGGATGGGCAGGAAAATATGTAGCTAATGGCTGTACAAGAAGAGACTCACTCAAATGGTGGTCCGGCAGGAGATGTAGAAAAACAATCCAGTTGCTGAAGAAGGCCCCATCTGCCTTAATCAGGAAACTAGTCCATCTTTTACTGCAACTCCCTAACCAAAGGAGCCGAAGAAAGACCCAAAAGAACAAATTGAGAAAAAAAAAATTGTACCCAGTGCTTGCTGGTCTGCTGTGGGCCACATTTAGCAGAGAAGGACTCTGTGGCAAAAGTTTCTGCTTAATTATTAAGTTTCTGCTAAATTATTTAAAAACAAAACAAAACATAGCCAAATACATGAGAAGTGTTTTCCCCACCCAACACAAGTAAGCAAAGGTCTCATTCTGGCATGAGGGCAACATGCCCTCTTCTTTATTTGCCACAAAATTCAAAGGCTTGCTTCAAATTGTAGGATTGAAGAGTCAACAGAAAATAAATTAATTTAAACATGAATAGCATACTTTATTTCCACTAAAACCCCTCTAAATTCAACCTGAATTAGGTACCCAGAATGGAAAACTTTCAGCCTGCACAGTTAAAAACAATTTGCCAAACTTAGCAGCAACCATAAGAAGGGGGCTTATAATGGGAAACATACACAAACTGTAGGTGTAGTTAACATATCTGCCTATGAAATGTGGAACAGGAGATAGATGCTAAGTAGAACACCACATTCCAGCTTTGCCCAGAGTGTGATCTGTATCTATTTAATCGGAGCTTATTATTATGGCCCATCATTTTTGCCTGCATTCTTTTCACATCCCTGAGACTTTGATACAGACCATATGGAGAGAAAACAATACAACACAACAGAACACTTTCTTGAGGATTTTTTTTATCTGTATAAATGATAACAAAAGAGGAAAGAGGGTCTGTGAAAGAAAAGGAGCACGGGCTACGAATGAAGACACTGAGATGGCATGTATCGTACGTTTATTCTTTAATGAGTGTGTTGTACACAAAGAAATACAATGGGAAAGTGAGACTGGCACAGGTTGTGCAAGTTGAAAGAGAGTATGGAGGGCATGGTAGATCTTGGAGTGATTGGAAAGGAATCAAAAGGAAGGTTGCTGAGGAGCTCTAAAGCCAGGGGCTGGTGAAGTGAAGGCTGACAAGTTGGACACAATATAGGTACAAAACTAGAACACCACAACTAACCCTGCTCCTCCCTCTCCTTCACTCCTCCCTCTCTCTCTCATCTCATCTCTGAGAGAGAGAGCATAAAGTTTTATTACATTCATTAATTTGATTTCAGGAGTCACAAATTATGCTGTGATTTTTATCTGCTAACTCTGTGCATGGATCTGGAATGCTACAGTCGAGACCCACTTTATGAGAACCTAAGTCAGCAGCACCCAGGCATTTCAGCTAGCACGAGCTCTCCTTCTTTTACACCACTTTTTTGTTCAGAAGGACAGACGGGAGGGTTCGGCATTTCTTGACCACTTTGTTTCCTCACTGCCAGGGTGAAGAACCCACCGAGGAATCCTTTGTGCAAACGCCTCCACACCCCATCTCCTTCAAGGCAGAAAGAACTTTCTTCCTTCAAGGTTAATTTGTTGCATTGACTCTCTTTGATAAATCAAATATTTCTTTTTCACTGCTTCTTTTCAAACCCAAGTTCAATAAATGCCCAGGAAAAACTGACACGGTGTGTAAAAAACCTCTCCAGTCCCATTCTTTTTGGCCAAAATGCAAACAGCCAACTCATAGCCCACCTTTTTGAATTGAGCCTTTCTCCCTGCCACATATTCTCTGGTTTTGCCTACTCTAGGATTGACACACAGAAATAACAAAGCTTCCGTCACCCTCTAGTGATTTTCTCCAAGGTGAGAATGTCTTTTCTTTCCTAATTTCCTCCCACTGCTCCCAATTCCACCTCTGGGTGCTACCCAAAATATCTTAGTCTTTCTATACACCTGCACAGGTGCACACAAAGCCTGGAATTCCTGGAAGTAGAATTCCACTAACCCGTGTTCCTTGGGGACTGCACAAACTGCAGTGCCCCTGAAGAGGAGCTCACATTTCCAGTGCTTGCAGATGAGGTTCTCTCCGTTCCCTTACACACACATTGCTGCTTCATGAAGCTACACAGTCTCTGTTTTGCTGGGGCCATGGTGTGTGCACGTGGTTCATGTGGAGCTTGTCTAGGTCATGTTTAGCAGCTGTCTTGGTCACCCTATATACTCCATACTAGATGGTAAGATATTTATGTAACTACAGGCACAAGGCAACCATCTCTTCTTCTGCCTTTGTACTCCGCCCTCAGCAATCAGATTGTCTATTCGATACCCCTATGTCCTGCTATGGGCCCCCACATTATCAGGGGTCTTGGCTGGCCAGTTATTATGGACAATGTAGAAGACGGACAACAACTGATAGTGTGGGACAGGGTTCAAACTCACAAATCCACCAGAATTTATGACGTCCTACAACCCATGTCTTTTTGGATGCCATTGTGTCCAGCCAACATAAATAAAATGCTTCATTCCATGATGATAGCAACTGCACCTATGTGGTGGCTACCATCTACCTTTGGTTGTGCAAGCCAGCTCCTGTGCCAGCTACCAAGCCACTGTGCACAGTCCACCCAGGTGAGCACCGGGGCAGCTCTCCTGTGGCCATGCAGAAACATATGGCTGCTTCCATTTGCAAATCCAACATCTTGCTGCCAGTCAGAGGAGAACCAACCTGATGTGGAAAGATGGGCTGTGAGGCTGTTGCTGTGAAGTGTGCATTACCACTCTGTTGCTATCTTGTCTCATACCTTATCTCACATGGCTTGCCAATACTTGGAAGGTTACTGAAGGCCAAGACCAGGTTATACCTGCATTTCTCTGCATTGAACATTATTCAAGGACTTCATATTCTTTGCTCCTTCACCTTCTACCTGACCTTTGTACTCTTTATAAAAAGAAAGATGTCCTTTCCCATTGCGCTTCACAGACTGTTTGATTACTGTCAGAGTCCATTAATTACGTTCGTGGCAATATTTCATTTCAAGGATTTCCTGATCCTTCAGTTCTCCCCAGATGGCAAGCAAAGGCAGTTCCTCTTTATGTCTCAGGGCAGGTGTAGAAAACATGGTACAGTGATATAGTGCACCGATGTAAATGGACTGATCCTGAGCAGGACTAGCACTTAAACAGGTAGAAGATAGCTCATCACCATGAAAAGAACAGTAGATGCTGGTGCACCCTGGTAAGGATGAAAAATGGAGGACTGCCAAAAGAGCACTCAGAGCAGATGGACGAACACAGACATCTGCACACTGACTTAATACTCAGTAAACCAACTGTACTTTTAAAATAGCAGTATAAAATGTGCATTATCTCACTAGCTAATACATGTTAAAATATTGTCATGTAAATGGAGGTAATTTCAAATGAACCATCCATCCCCTTCCACTACCTCGTAGGCAAGTCTTTAGCATATGTTTTTCCAAACAGTTGTTGGCAGTTCTGTATCTCAAGCCTTAGCACTTTTAAAAAGGACAGAAAATTGGTCTGGAAAAGGACCAAACATTAACTGTTAAAACTCAAACAAAGGAGTATGAGTCAGGAAACTAATCTTCTTTTATATATCTGAAATGAGAAATGAAATTTGGTTTGGAAAACATTTTTATTAAAAACTGTAGCTGTCTGTACTCTGAAACACCCTGGAGGTCTAAAGATGATATCAGTATATAAATATTCAGGGCTTCCTGAATATTTCTTTTCAGAAAAGACTTTTTTTTTCCCCTTACAATTTCTTTGACCTTTAGAAAACAGTCACTATTCGTAGCTTGATTTTTTCAAGATGTTCTCTGGTACATAAAGATGGCAGGGAATTCAATTTAAAAGTCAACTCATGAAACACCATATAATAGTCAGAAGATAGCATCGCTTTAGGCGATATTTTATTAAGTGAACAGCCATTCAAAGCATTTTGCAGCATATTATATCCTATTCAAAGGCGCTCACTTCTTTCAATGCTACAGCAAAAGAATGTTACAAGAGAGATGATATTTGAACTATCCACAGGCATATGGATAAAATGCACAGTACTCGGCTGTAACAGAGTCGTCTTCTTGCTTTACAGAGGACTGTCAAAAGGACTGATACATAAAAAGGTCTTTCTTTTTTTTTTTTTCTTTAAAGGGAACAAGACTTTCATGAGCTCCCATAGAACAGCTGCAAAAATACCTTCAGTCTGTCATCTGGAATTCCTGAAGGTGACTTGCGGATTTGTGGCTAATGAAACATTGCAAAATAGCACTCACCATGTTGTAAAATGCCCCTAATGGTTTATTAGCCTCTTACAGGACAAAAAATGAAAGGTGCCCCAAGCATGTTATTCTGTTATTATATAAAGCACAATTAGAAAGAAACCATGTCAGACCAGAACCAAACATAGGGAGGTTTCTCTGTGACCTCAATATGGATGATTTGTGACATTACAAAGTGATCACTGGAGACTTGGGGTCCAATTAAGGATTCTCACTGATGAAAATCAGTATGCTTTGTCATGATTTACAACCAAGCAAGATTAAAATTTGGTCACCAAAAAATTATTCTACTTGACCTTATCCAGCACAAGAATTTGCTCCTGAAACAGGACTAGCTCATTCCACAGAGAAGCCATCTGATAAGAGTAGCAGTGGGTAATAGATTATTTAGAGTTGAGAGCAAAGAGAGTGCACTGAAAGAACTGTTCTTTCCAAGGTTCAGAAAACACAGTATGCATTATATATCATACAGTCTTTTTGATATTTCTGTTTTTCTACCTTTACAAGACAAGATGTAGTAAAGTACAGGAAACTACCCTATATTTAAACGAATAACCTTGTACACTACCTCTTAGCTGAATAAAGACGGAAGCTGTTTCCTCCTAAACAACACTACAGTTCAATAATTTGACTTTTTTTGAGAAAAAAAATGATACATTTGTATTTTTGTCAAATACAAAGCGGTTTTAATAATTTTCATTTACTGAATTTAGCTTTGTTTAAAGTGTTCCAGTAAAAAATCCTATGGCAGACAAAAATAATCCAGTGCTACACATGGGGAGAACAACCAAGAAAGCTTGCAGGGACATGATGAATGGCTTTACATTCCTGGGGAAATATTGACCCAAATTGCAGGACAGTGCTTGCTGATGCAATTGGTACCAATGGTTCTAACAGCCACAACACAACTGCAATTGGGTTTTCACCATGCTGCCAGTGTGGAGAAGAGTTCCCCCCTTCTTACTGTTTCCAGGGCATGTTCCAGGAACAAAGCCCATTTCTATCAGGTTTCCTTAGGGACAAAGACCTGTTCCCTGCATAAAAACCTTTCCTGACATAGATGGACCATATAGACAGACACTCCTTTTCAACCTTAAATCTGCCCAGTTTTAAGCACTTAAGTTGGAGTTCTGGGAAGAGGATACGCAGGGCTTTTTGCTGGCTATTTGTACAGGGGTGATATTCATCCACAATGACCATAAATGCCTACTTGTTTCAGAAGAAATGTAACTTGTATTATTCCTGTGCCTTTTCAGGTGTACAGTCTGAGCACATTAACTTATTTATTACATAGCTGTTCCTATCCAATGGAAATTCTCACATCCAGGGACATCCTGCAGATGCGAACATTACTGGGATTACACTGAATCTAAAAGGCCAAAAGTGGAGAAAAATTATGATGCTTTTCACCTGTGATCAGGACATTTTCCCTACAAATGTTCCTACATTTGTAGGGAAATTTCCCCTACATGTTTTCTGAAAAAAAAAAGTGTTTCCCTTTCTCTGAGTTGTCAAATCAAAACGTGTAAAAGACAAAGGTATTTTATGCCTTGCTAAATGGTCCAGCACAGTAAATGCTAATGTGATAATGACAACAGTGATACTTCAATATATGTTAATTACTTATTCAAAAACAAGGGAGAAGACAGGAGAAAAGAGCAATTTCTCTTCCCTGTTATCTCTACCATTTCTCCTTTATTTTCTTTCCTTCCTATCTTCATCATTTTTAAAATATTTTTTAAGGAACAGATGTCTTGCCACCTCTTGCCCAGATCTTCAAAGTATTCTACTAGATCTAGTCCTCAGTTTCCAGGCTGATTACAAACTGGGCCTGGTTTGACTGAAAGTGAGAGTTTGCACCAGTTACTTACACACTACCATTTCAGGCTGGATGAACTCTGTCCGCCTAATTCTGAATCCCCTTGAACATCAAAGGTCTAACTCACACTTCAGGGTTAGCAGGGTCACATTCCACCTAAAAGAAGACTAATACTGCCTGAACTGTTCACAACAAGCTTCTTGTTTGACAGTTTTTGCCCCATTTTCTGTTCTCAAATGATGTGCAAGCAAACTTATATTTTGTCACATTCTTAAATAATTCACTAAACACTTTATGTGAATTCATTCAAAGAATGGCTTGCTCTGAACTATCTGCTCTGAGCTGAGCTGTAAGCCTTGAATATTTGTGGTGTGCCATTCAGGCTGCAATCTTCCACCTGGCGGTAACTCCTGGTCTCTGGAAGGTTCCCAAATCCACAGAAAGATTTCAAGATGGCCACCCAAATGATCCTGATGCACATTCTCATAGAAATACATTTAGGTATGAGTTTATACAATGCTTTGCCTTTGACAAATAATTTTGTGAAGGGAAATTCAGTTAAGAAAGTTGGCAAAAGGCAACCTGAGAGGCCATAGCAGTATCAATAAATATGGTCAAAAGAGGACCTCTTCTTTACTGTTTTTTCCAAAATGTCAGCAGGGACGGAAAAAAAATGCAATCAAGAAAGGGCCCGAGAGAGAAAAATGTAAGGGGAAAAATGGAGGTGTAGGAAAAATCAGGTTAAAAATGACTATGAAATAGACATATCCTTTGAAAACAGGGTGTTATAAAAAGGTTTCAAGCAGGACTAGCTTTGCAATCCCAAAAGATGTACCATGAGTCTATTGCAAAACCTCATCTCTATAGCTTCTCTATAGCATCTTCCCACTGGTATGAAACAAATATAACGAGAGCAAGTGTTCTGCAAACTTAAGTCAGACTGTTGCTGGAACAAATCCAACTTGGACCTTAAGAAAAAGGCAGGCAGAGAATAGGGAACTTTCTCTCTTTTACAGCTAAATTAAAGAAGTAAATGCCAAACGTGGAAGGCAAGGGCAGGGTATAAATTTGTAAGGCTATTTTTCTCCTAAGACATGAACCTTAATTTAGGGAATATCCTTTCTGCTATTTCTAAGCCTTTATATTACAGCTTGTACCCCACAAGCACAAGCAGGGTATGCAGAAAAGGGTAAAGACTGTGAACAAAAGGAAGAAACAGGTACTAAATAGACTTGTGTGGTAAATGTATAAAACCAATGGAAGAACAGAATGAAGCAAATGTAAATGCTATTGACTGGATTTTACAAGAATATTTGCGATGGTGTTATACTAAATCCTAACCCTAGTCTGCTTTAGCTCTACTTAAGGTCTGAATGCTAACACATCAGATGAAAGCGACAAGACAATGCTACACAAACCGCAGTTTCACCTGCAGCATAATGAACTGAATTGGCATGGGTATCATGAATAACTAATTATCCAATAATTACTCTAATAATTAATCTTATGAATACCACAGGAATTAACATTGGTAGAAAATGACCTGGGTGAGAAAAGGAAATATAGCTATGCACAATGGTATTTAAAGGTGGTAAAAATTTGCATCAGTTATAAGAGGTGTTTCCAAGCAAAGAAATCTATTGAAAGAAAGTGGTAGAAACCCCTTAACTTATCACTTAGGACATTTAAAAATAGGCCAAAAAACCCCACTGGAAAATTTAACACAATGACTAATCTCACACTGACTCCATAATCTTGCAATAGGGATGGAGAATGTTCCAAAACCTCTCTTCCATCTCTAATGTCTAATATCTGTAAGCCTCTGGACATGTTTGGGCTATCCAGCCACGGATATTAGATCTGGCTCCAGAAAGCAGCATGATGCCAGCATACAACTCAGTTCCCAGAGTTTGGAAAATCTCCAGAGCACTGCTGTTGCTAACCACTTTCGCAAAAGTACCGACTTTAGTCTTGTCTTTACAGTCTCCCTAATCTGATCCATCCGTTTTGGGGAACTTTGAAAAGAGCAGTCACCTCAGGCAAGCAAAAAGATGACAGCATAGCTCACCTCTGTGATGCATATGGAGACTGATTACTGTTTGTTAGAAAGAACAAAATACTCATTTCCAAAATGTCTGAGGATGGCTGGTGGCTCAGTGTATTTTGATGTATCAAAGCCCTGAACACAGTATTTCACCTGAAAAGAAAACCACAGTTATTATGTGGTGGTGTTACCGAGATCTCCCAGCTCAATATTTTAATGCTTATTATTGGCACAGTGACAAGTTTATGACTGACTGTGTTTCTCCATCATTTCTGAAGCCCTTAATTTTTGTTAGCTGCAGAAAGGAGATACATTTTCAAAGTTAACCGTAACTGTGTATGATTCCTTTTTGAATGTCAAACTAGAAATCTGATTTTCAAAGGTTAGGTGCTCAACATATTCTGAAACTCAGGCTGTATGGAAATGTCTCATACCGTGCCCCTAATGTGGAAGTAACTGAATCATTCATCACTTTTGCAAATTAAACTTTTAAGACATAAAGACATTTTTCTTTCATCCCGGCATTCAGATACCACAGCTAAGGGCGTAGTAGAGGAATGGAGCGGAACTCTACTAACTGCTTTGACATCTTTTAATTTTAGGTGACGTGCAGGAAGAAAGATGCATGTACCTGCATGAATGTAGCTGCTGTTCTTGTCATAAAATCTGCTAATTATCCAAGCTATTTCCCTCCATATAAAAATCCATCTTAATTCACTCTTCTCCTCTGGTATTTGAAGCAAATGAACAAATGAACTAAATGGAGTTTAGGCTGCTGACCAGACCAAAAGTTGCACTGATTAACCAGAACTGCCTTTTAAAAGACCTAGTTAAATCAGAGCAAATCCTTGCCCGAGCACACTTAAATTAGTTTATTTATTGAGTAACACTGATTTATTTGAATTTGGTAATCTGGGTCAGGACTCTGAAATATTTGCATGCCTACTTCATGTTTAGCGTCCTATTTAGTCTACACATTTTGGTTAGTACAATGAAAGAATGAAACTCTTCTAAGAAGGTGTAATAAACAAGTCTGACACTCTTTTATAGCAGGTCAACTCAATAAAGACATCACCATTTCTTGATGATGTGAAGCCAGCTGTGCTTAAAGAGACCTATTGAAACACACCCAAAATCAGTTTGCTAACTCCGTATTTATGTTGAATCAGATTTTTATTACTTTAATCAAATTGTTTTGAAAAATGGTTTTATTTTAACCACAGCTACTTTTGTGTGTAAACAAGGCCTTAAGCAAATATCATCACAGGATACATCAAGGATACCTACTAAATTGAACAGATCGGGATTATGTTTTTGAATGGCATATTTCACTGCAGCCATCTTCAAATTCTAATACAGAAATTGAATTTGGATGTAGAAGATGTAGGAGACCAAATTAGGTATTACCATTCCAGAGTACATGTTACATTTGTGTTGGTGTAATCTGAAACCACAAAAATGAAACTGCTACTCCCATTTGTCCTTCTGCTCTCTTTTTGTCCTTCAGAATATACAGAGTGGAACTCTGCTTATCCACAAAGCTACTCATTTCTTCATGCTTCTCATGCAGGAAAACTCAGAATTTCTTATTTCTTGCAAACTTGTATCATATGAATTTCAAAGAAGTACATCCAGAAAATAAAACACGAACCTATTGGCTGCTTCAGGGAATATCTGGTTGTAAACATCTGAAAAATCCAAAAATAAAAAAAATCAACAAACCAAAAACAACAACCAAACACAAAACATCTAACTGCTTTTGTGTGTGTGTATGTTGACATGTCCAACAAAGAACTCCCATAATACTGTGATGGTTGAAATTGGTTTGACATAGTGACAGCATGTGTGGTTTACATTCATCTTTGTAGAACGTAGTTATTTAAAACCTTTATCTAACTGGCTTAACAGGTGACCAGAAATGTGTTGCCTTCACAATTACTTTTGCCTTTGTTAGGACCAAAAAGGGGTTGGACTCCTACTTGGTTCTTAGATTTGTTTTAACAGCATGTGTGGTCTAGTTTGTAGTTTAGATTGGAACAGAGTTCAAAAAATCAGAAGTCCAGCAAAGTATTGTGCAATATTTCCATGTTTACTGTACTGGATGCACTGGGTAAATACTCTCAATGATACTTACTATTTCATATATAAATAACAACCTCCAACTTTACAAGGATGCTACTCAATTTTTAAGCAAATATTATACATGGAAAAGGCATACTGAAAAAAAAAAGGAGATACTGAATTAAAAATATATCTAAGGCAAGTTTATGTATCCTCTTGAGCGGATGGACCTCAAGGCAGGGATTGGGGGAGCAAAGTCCCTCCCACTGTAAGAGAAGATCAGGTTCAAGACCACCTGAGGAACCTGAACGTAAGTTTATGGGACCAGACAAGATACATCCCAGACTCCTGAGGGAATTGGCTGATGTAGTTGCCAAGCCATTCTCCATGATATTTGAAAAGTCATGGCAGTCAGGTGAAGTCCCCAGCGACTGGAAAAGGGGAAACATTGCACCCATTTTTAAAAAGGGTGGAAAGGAGGACCCTGGGAACTACTGACCTGTCAGCCTCACCTCTGTGCTTGGGAAGACCATGGAACAGATCCTCCTGGAAGCTATGCTAAGGCA
>NW_008794083.1:1930228-1935319 GCF_000699145.1 Aptenodytes forsteri
GGAGAAGAGAAGGCTCTGGGGAGACCTTATTGCGGCTTTTCAATACTTAAAGGGGGCTTATCAGAAAGACGGGAACAGACTTTTTAGTAAGGCCTGTAGCAATAGGACAAGGGATAATGGTTTTAAACTAAAAGAAGGTAGATTCAGACTAGGTATAAGGAAGAAATTTTTTAAGGTGAGGATGGTGAAACACTGGAACAGGTTGCCCAGAGAGGTGGTGAATGCCCCATCCCTGGAAACATTCAAGGTCAGGTTGGACGTGGCTCTGAGCAACCTGATCTAGTTGAAGATGTCCCTGCTTATTGCTGGGGGGTTGGACTAGATGACCTTTAATGGTCTCTTCCAACCCAAACCATTCTATGATTCTATGATTCTATGTATGCAGTTAACTGTTACAGCACTGTATTTGTAGGACCCAAGTCATTAATATTCCAAAATTACTAATGATATCCTGCCTCCAACTCTTCCAAACAGGCCCACTCCACGTTCCCTTTATATGTCTGTCTCCTTCCTGTAATAAGACAAGACTATCCGCACTTCTTTTTATTCTCTGCTCCCACAACACCTCAAAGACTGAAGTACAGTCAGTTGCTTACGGATTGAGTCACTCCAATTCCATCCAGCATACATGTTAGTTCATTCCCAGGCTGTCTTCTGGGAGGCAACCAGGGAGCACCTCCACATGTAGCACACTCCAGAGTCAACACAGTTGATCCTACACAGTCCCCACACAGTCGTCCAAAGCTACATCACCATGCTTTGCTCTCCCACACATTCCCACATCACGCCCCATAGTGTGTAACCATAGTCTCAAGAACCACACTATAAACAAATCACACTGGCAGTCTGCAGCGTGCGTTGAGTGGAAAAAGGCTATAAAGTATTGTAGGGTGTCAACAGGAGACCCAGGCTGATTACCATGCTTTGCTCTCCCACACATTCCCACATCACTAGTGTGTAACCATAGTCTCAAGAACCACACTATAAACAAATCACACTGGCAGTCTGCAGCGTGCGTTGAGTAGAAAAAGGCTATAAAGTATTGTAGGGTGTCAACAGGAGACCCAGGCTGATTGGTGTGCAAGCAGACATGTGCAACCTGTTCCAGAAGCTATCAATCCTAGATTATGTATAGGTGAACCAATTCAAAATAATTGGCCTGAAGGCCAGGTGTTGAATGCCCTCAATGATGTTCACAAGACTTTACACTGGCAAAGATAACCTTAAAAACGTATAGCCAACAATGTCTAACTGATCCTACAGCATGAAGTGCAGTAGTTTCATCAGCTACAAGCTTCAACTCAGTGGGGTGACTGTCGACCAATACAATTACTTACTGTCCTCCCTGTTCATTAATTTTCTTTCTGACTAAAGTAAGAGAGCAGAGGGATGCTCACACTGGAAAGCTCTACCCATTCTAGTGAATAAATGACTATTTTGGGGAGTATTCACACCTTGTTTAGATGGCTAACTTAGGGCACCAATCTCCCAAACAGCCCTGCACAGCCAATAAAAGCATAAACTACTCCAGATGTGGAGCAAGAACCTAATTTAGATGCCTTCACTTGCCCTTACTTCTCCATTGAAACAGACCACACTTGGGAAAGCATTATATTCATTCCCTACACTGCCCTGGTCTGGTAAGTCACAAGGTATTTCTTTCTTAACTTTAGAGTGCAGAAGTTATTATTTATAGGTCTGTGAGGGTACATCAAATCCAAGAACTCAGCAGTATGCACATGTCCATATTCAGTCATCTGCACAGGCTACTGTGAGTGACACCTTACTGAGCCATTTCTACTGCATGAACGTTGGTGTACAAGTAGGACTTTTAGTGCCCCCCATGACACCCATGCACCATAATGCCAAAGTTCTGAGAACTACTGCCAGAGTTCAGTAAGAGGCTACCTTTCACTGCCAGGTGAAATCCTCTATTAGTAGAGAATTTAATCCCTTCTTCAAGAAGAAAAAGTGCTCTCTCACTGTGTATCTCCA
This sequence comes from Aptenodytes forsteri, assembly GCF_000699145.1. Lineage (NCBI taxonomy): Eukaryota > Metazoa > Chordata > Aves > Sphenisciformes > Spheniscidae > Aptenodytes > Aptenodytes forsteri. The sequence goes on from NW_008794083.1 coordinate 1,932,224, forward strand.
TCAGGCACGTACTAAGATATTACTGGATGCACAAACTGAAATTTTACCAGCTAATTAATTCACAGGACTCCTGCCAGACATTTTTAATCGCAGTTGTAAATCTCTTGAAATGTAGAAAAAGCAATGTGATCCAATAAAAGAAATGTGCTTAGAAATCATTTGAGAGGAATTAACCACATATATAGGCCACGTATTTTTAATTACATCTGAATGTGAACTGCTAAATTTTAAGGTAAACTGTTTTTGCATCTATCTGATTTTCTTATTTTCTAAACACTCTCAATGTAAAATAGGTCAGAGAAAGAATTAAAGAAAACATGAGTTGGAAAGGAGATCCATTAGGAAAGGGCGTGAAATAAAAGGGGGGAAAGACATCAGGATTAAATAAAAAGGTGCCCAGGAGTCTTTCCAATAAATCCAGATCAGATACATACTGTTTTTTCTGACTGTCAAAATGACCCCTAGTAATGGAAGACTGCTACTCTATAATGATTTGGAGAGCTGAAGTAAAGAACAAAATTAATTGCTAAGACAGGAAAGGATGGCGAACAGAAAATGTAGCAAATTTGGGAATTCAGAAAGCTATCAGATCTTATTTTACTGTCCAGTCATGGGATATATTTTCCGATGTGGTGTTTTGTGACAAAGAACAATAGTTGCCTTCCTCATTACTTTTAGAGCTACTCTGAAAACTGAAAAGCTGAATTTGACAATACCGTTTCTGTTGTTAGAAAACCTGCATCGAAGAAGAGGGGCCAGAGAGTTATTTCCCTAGGTTTAGTTCCACACAAGAAGAGATATCCTTCCTCCAGCAGAGCACCGTGATCCCCAAAGTTCTTACCCCAAATAAGTTACAAATACAGACAGAATCCAAACGCTCATTAAATAAAGACAGACTAATATGTTTTTAAACCATTTTAGGAAGTTAACTTATTGACAAAGTATATATAATCCTGGATGTAGATGATCATATTCTACATGGCTAAAAGGTGTGGAAAGTGAAAAGCCCAGCTATTTTCTGTTATGATTTTTGTCAGTGGTATGATACCAAAGATAATTCCAAATTCCAAACTTCAAAGTCAACATTTCCATTATTATTATTACTGTATGAAACTTGCATTTCTTTAACTGAAAGATGTATGAGAGAATCTCTGCCTATGAATGATGCAATGCTTCATGCCATGTCCTGCCTTTCAGACCAGCGGGCAACATGAACGCTGTTTCCAGCCAGGGAAGCCTGTCAGCACCAGTGGGACCATGCACTGATCCTCCTCCTGCTCAGGCAGCATCACAGCAGCCTCTTCCCAGCCACGCAAGGATGCAAGGCCGGCAGTGAAGGCTCCTCTACTCCCCCTCCTGGGAGGTCCCAAGTTCAGCTGCTGCCATTTCTCACAAAGTAAACGGCCTGCTTTCTGCTCCAGAAGTGAAGTACAGCCAAGCTGGATGGATTTTGCAGATGAAGGCAGGAGCGGGGAGGGGGCAGAGCTCATCCTCCAGCCTTCCACAGAAGGCAGCCCCACTGGGACAGCTAGCCAGCCATTTCTGCTCTCCTGTGCTGGGGAAGCTCAGGAGGCCCCTGTCCCACGCCAAGGCGTGATCCTGACCCACTGCAATCTCCTCTCTCAGATTCTCTATGCCTGGAACATCCTGGCATCCAGGCCCCCTTCTCTACAGCTGCACCAACGTGGACCGGTTTCCCTAGCAATCAGGCAGTGCGGCAGCACTTTGTACAGTGCCTGCGATGTCATCTCCAACTTACCCACCCCAAACTAGCCAACTTCCACCAGTAACAGTGCTATCATCAGTGAATAGGGCTGCAAAGTAATGCATGAACGAGCCCAGTGTAGATAGCACCCTGCCTGAATGGCATCTGGCATTTTTAATAACACTATTAAATAAGAATTAAATGAAACAGCTTTAAACTAGGTGGATGAAGGCAGGGTTTCTGAATGCACTGTTCACAGATTTAAAAACACAAGCAAACACAATTTTTGCACCAAAGAGGCAAAACTGTACTGAAGGAGAAACACAAGCAGCTTGTAAAACTGATGACAATGGAGCAAATCCTTACAAATGCTTCTCAACACATCAATCATACTGACTCCCAGCCACACCACACCACACCACCATCCCACCTTCCACGCACTTTCAGACAGACATCAGTCCACACCACATGGGACCCCAAGATCCCCGACTTTCTGGAAAATAGATTTAGTCCTAATTTTTGTGACAGATGGAGTTGATAGTCTCAGGATGAAAAAAGCGCCAGTTTTGACAGGCAGCAGATACCGATGCCCCTTGTGGTTGGAGACGATGTTGCTCTGGAATTAAGGTAGCACTAAAACGAAAGGCAAAGGGTAAATGCACCACTACTTATTTTGTTATGCTCCTCTCGTTGTGCCTTAATATTTATATTTTTGTGTCTACTTCCTTATAAGCAAAGCAAAGGGAACGGAGAGTGTAACAGGAAGGCAGGACGTCAGCAAGGTACTTTGCTTTCAATGACAACACATTTCATCCTCTTGACTAACAGATTTTAAACAACTTTTTACTAGTTGGCAGATCTTCATAAAGTATCAAAGAACTATACTGAGACCTACTGTATTTCTGTCAACAGGCATCCTTGTAGGTCAGTGTCTTAAACTCGTGCACAAAAACCTCAGGCGAGAAGCTGATCTGAATGAGTTTAAAATCGGTGGGGAATGCGGCAAGTGGAAAGAAAGTTGCAACACTCAACGCACAGCAAAGCAGTACTTACATGGTCGCAGTACACCACTAATAGAGTTAGCTTTGCTCTTCCTCAGTGTGCTAACACACTGAAACCAGGAGCTCTGTTTAGATTTCAGTAAGAACAAAGTCGGTCCCGTTTTGAGCCTGATCCTCCCTACCTTTCGGAAGGCAGCTCTGCCCTCACTTGAATCAGTGGGAAGTTTGGGTACACACATCACCCAGGCTAGAGACCTTTTTTTTCCCCTTGCTGTAAGGAGCAGGACCAATTTAAGAGCGACAACCCTGCAAAAGCAGCAAGCAGATCCACGCCGCCTGCCCTTTTGCCTCCGCGGCGACGCGGCACGGTGCTCCCGCGCAGCCCCGCCG
>NW_008794083.1:1935395-1936254 GCF_000699145.1 Aptenodytes forsteri
CGCCGCGCTGCCTTAACGGGAGGAGGGGCTCCTCGGGGGGCTGTCACTCTCCTTAAGCCTTTCCTTTCAAGCTTTGAATGTGAGCTGCCCTCCAGCCCCCCTCTCTCCTTCCCTCCCTCCAGCAGATCGTAAAGAGAGGAGGGAAAAAAAAAAGTTTCAACAACAGGCTGGACCAATGGCCTGTGGCGAGGCAGGGAAAGGGGGCCGAGCGAAGGGAGAAAAAAGTGGAGAAAAGGAGAAAGAGAGCGAGAGAGCGCAGGCTGGGGGGATGTGTAAAAGAAGAAGCGTTGCTAATTTTTTTTGTTTGTTTGCTTTTCCATGCATGCATAATGAGACCTAATCAGAGCACGTTGCTGCTGCTCGGAGGGCACTTTTGTATTTAAAGCCTTGCAAAGAAAAAAAGATCCACAGACGGATCCGCAGAGCAGCTTGCTGGGCTTGTTGACAACAGAAGCAGCATCAGTCGCCCAGAGAGAAAGAGACCCTGAAGGCTGCCTCTTCTCCTTTCCCCGTGCTATCTTCTTGATAGCGGGGAGAGATATTTCTTCTCCCCGCCACCCGAAAGCGCAACCCGTACCGAGAGGGAGCGAGCAGAGCCGGGACTGTGAATGGGATTGGAGCGGCTGGCATGTGCAGAGATGCTGCGAGCGGAGAGTTAAAAGCTCCCGAGGAGGCAGCAGCAGCAACAGCATCAACAGCAGCAGCTGGGCATTTATTTTGTGCAAAAAAAAAAGAAACGGAACTGCATGAGGATCAGGGCAGCATCATGAGCTCTCCCGGCGCAGCCTGCAAGTCCCCGAGCGCATTCCGGAGCCGCTCTCCTCCGAGCCCCCGTTTGCGCTGATTCCCCCCAACTCTC
>NW_008794083.1:1937902-1976797 GCF_000699145.1 Aptenodytes forsteri
GTGGCCGGAGCGGAGCGGGCGGCGGCGGGCTGCGGGCCGCTCGTTTTTCGGGTGTTGGTCTCGAGTGTGCACTATGCAATTGCTGCCACCCTGCCTTCGTGTTAGCAGCCAGCGGACGGGCTAAGAAAGGGACTGTTGGCAAGGCTGCGGCGGGCTACCGCCAGCCGCCCTCCCGAAGAAACCAGGAGTAGTGGCATGCTGGTAGTGACTTTTTTTTAAGCGTTTTGACATGAAGGTTAGAAAGAGGTGACCTACCCAAGCTTGCTGCCAAAGCTGTTGCCGTACTGGTTAGTCAACAACTTGATTATCATTTGCCAAGTCCCTCTCGTCGTGATGCAGTGGTGCCTGAAAGGGGCTTACACCGCATCTGCCGTTAATGAAACTTAAGGAAATAGCAGACTGAATAAATTCTGTGGTTTACAGCACTCCCTCTTGCACACACATCTTCCCTATAATAAAAGCGTGCCAGCAGCCGACTCTTCCTCTTTAACCTAGCGACATAAAGATCTTTTTTTTTTTCAGAGTTGTTGGCTATACTGAACAATGCAACTTTTGTTTTAAAAGAGCTCTGCACTGCCATCTTTGAAAGTCACTTTTAAACTCGAGAACATGTATGTACAAATATCCTGAAAAGTTATATTGCCTCTCGTCATATCAGGGTGCTGACCTCTGGTAAATCTTATATAAAAAATGTATTTAACACTGGGATTTGTTACCAGTCGCTCTTCTTTGTATATAGAATTTTATAAATTGTATGCTTTGGGGATAATTTATTTAAAAAAAAAAATAAAAGTTTTAAATCCACATCCTACTTGCCAGATAATTGCATTTGCTACTCTTTTCTGGAAAGGTACAGATTTCATTTTATGTTTAAAGGGATACCAGCAACAGTGATCCAGTGAAGTATTTTCTAGAACATCAGATGTACAGTGTATTTTATAGATTAGAAGTTAACTTTCTTATTTGGAGAGACTTTATGAACGTTGTAGAATTGTATGAACGCATTTCTGAGCTGCCTTAAACCTTGTATTTTTTATAGGAGGCGTAAAAAAGGCCTGTGTTTTAAATATGTATGGCTTTTTGTATTTTCTAAACGTGTAAATTAGTAAAGAAAGAGCTTTAAATAATGGATGTAGTGAAATTGTTTTCCAGGGACACTTGAACTCTCAGCACCCGAGGTTGAAGGGGGGGGGAGCGAACCACAGAATAACAAACCAAAAACAATCCACAAACAAAAATCTCTGTCTGCCTGTAATACTTTACATAGATGTAAATTACTGCTATTCTTACTTTAATGAATAATTACATGCAAGAAGTAAATACAGCTTTGAAAGTAGTACTTTAAAAGAGTGGTTGATTTTATAATGCGTTGGCATGGTAACTTGCCAGTGCCAGAAGACAGTAAAGCAATTCAAGGACACTGCTCCTGTATGTATGTGGAATTACTAGTGCGCTGCGCTTTCTTCGTGAAGTGGAGGCATGTTGCTCTCACTGACACTCTTAGAAATGCTCCTAGGCGTGCAAACAAGTAAATGATGAGAAATACATCACGCAGAGGCGGCAAGCGTTTGGAACAAGGCTTCGCGCAGGCAGTGGCGCATGCATCAAGGGGGCTGCAACAAAACGCAAGAAAGTTTGCCATTCAGCCTGCCTTCTCCCACAACGAAGAATGCAAAAGTAAACACACTGGAGGGATCAGCAATTACTAGATCTTGTAATATTGTTCTTAGGAGTTGCTTTGCATCATGCTGAAGCCTGGTTTGCTGCCAGAGCTACTGATCTACACTCAAACGCCCTTAGATAAATAATTACACTCTTAAGCTGTGTCGAGTGCTGATACACTTGACCTTGTAAATAGAAATGTTTGCAGTAGGAATAAACTCCAGCATTGGAAAATCTTTTAAACATTAACACAAAAGAGAGAGCTCAGTCCTCTGGGGATTTGAGTTTGGACTGCGTCAAGAAAGGCACTCACAAAAAAAAAAAAAAAAGAAAAAAGGGGGGGGGGGTTTTTTTATAAACATTAACACAAAAGAGAGAGCTCAGTCCTCTGGGGATTTGAGTTTGGACTGCGTCAAGCTAGGCACTCACAAAAAAAAAAAAAAAAGAAAAAAGGGGGGGGGAGTTTATTTATCTTCTATTCATGGTGTTTATTTAAAGCTTTTCATTTTAAGTGCTGTGATTGGAAAGCGAGTCAGAAGTTTAAAAGCTACCACAAATAAACTTTGACTGAGGGGGCAACAGATTAGCAAGATAGTGTCTTTTTCATCTTACCAGATCTCGACAGAGGGCAAGTCCACATCTGTCTGTTGTATAAATCAACAAAATTAGAAATCACTGCTTCTGGATTAGTTATTTCAATGACAGATTATTTTATTATTTCTTTAGGGTGTGAATTTGATTAGGTTGCCCAGCGATAAACGCGCACAGGCGCACGTGCACGCACATAAACCAACCCCCAAATCGTTGTGATACCAAACAAGTGTATGAGTATGGTGTGGGGCTATGATCTGAAGCTCGTTTTTAAAGTCATCTGAACGGTTGAGTAAGCTTATTGTTCAAGTTGGAAACCTTGTTTCTTCAGGAAGAGGACAGAGTAGTGGGGTGAGACTTGCAAATAGCGTCAGCTTTCTTTACAAAGTGCTGAGTTCACAATTGCGCAGAGATGATCTTCAATATTTTCTCCAGTTCTTCAGGAGATGCTCAGAAACGTATTATCAGTTTGTCAACAGTTAGCACCCACAAGGACTATTTAACTCATTGTTGATGAAAAATTAAGTCCCGGCTAAAAGCCTGTATTTTTCTTCAGTTAGGAGTAAAGACATTAGCACTAGAAAAGGACTGATAATTAACTGCTACAATAAACTCAAGACTTGATTTTACAGAGTCCAGTCAAAAGCATCTGCTGGGAATAAATCAACACTGAGCACCACTAGGCAGGGAAGAGTCATCTGTATGCTTCTTTCCCTGCAGAAAGTGGATTGTTTTAATTTAAATAATTGTACAATAAATACAGCTGAACTAATTCTGTCCTGTGAGCTCCTCCCCATAAGGAGATAACTCTGTGGGTTTTGTCGTGTTGTCGGAGTAAGCACAATTTCCAGGAGGAATGGCTTCCTGTATTGGTATGTGTCCCAGCCTACAAAGCCTGTGCAGATGTTGATGTCCATCAAATTCGTATTTCTTTTGCTTGATTTTGAGACAAATGGAATGCTTGAAATGTCAAGGGATGTAGCAAGGACAGCTTTAAGCGAGGAAAAGACTTCACGTTCCCTGACAGAGGGAGATTTTCCACAGGAAAGGAAGTTCTCTCATTTGTCTGGATATTCGAAAGTGCTCCTTGCCAAGGTCCTGTCCAGCCAATCTCTTCCGGGGGGAGAAGGAACTCTCCACCATTTCATGTAAAATAATCCAGTAAGTTCTGCTCCCTTTTCATTCCCAGTTACCAGGTTTGAATTCTTGGTGACAGTTTATTTGTCTTTGGAGGCACTTCAGTGACAAATGTTTAAGGGAGTGTGGGACAATGGTGGAGAACAAGGAGGCAGTTCATTGAACTGACAGTGACCATACAGTAAATAGAGGGAGATTCAAGCTTCACTGATCACCCAAGCGCACAGCAAAGCTTTTGTATGCAATCACAATGGACATAACATAAGGTCTCTGTTTATTTTTAACAATATACACCAATGTATACAGGCAGGCATACGTAACTTTCAAAATTGTTATGAAATGAAGCCTTACAATGAGGGAAAGCAAAGCTCTGGTTTGGCCAAGTCTTTCACGGTCACATTGGAAAGCGTGATGGATTTTAGTTACAATCTCCTCTCCACTCCTCCTAAGAGCTGTTAGTGTACCAGATCTCTCACTGCAGGCATGTATCTGTAGTGCGTATCTATGGTAGGGCTGCAAAGGTGCCTGCAGACAACTTTGCATGTGCAGAACAAGAAATTCCACCTCAATGCAATGCAAAACCAGTACTTGCTTTTTGGTTTGTTTTTTCTTTTGAGTACACTGGAGGAGGGTGAGAGGAACCCCAAAATAGCCAAGGTGCATGGATAAAAAGTAGTGGGACACAAAATCATCACCAGCTGAGTCATGGAAAACACTGCTTGAGTGACTGAGTTGCATTGCATCTTCAGTGTCACTAAAACAAATTCAGACCTTCAATCAATTTTGTTCCTGTCCCCAGTAATAACATCACACACTGCCACACTGCCTGTGATAACATACACATTGCAAGTCCTCAGGAAAAGTAGGTAGTCTTACAACAGAAAACATTTTCAAATGGGAAGAGCAGTGCTTCTCTATGAGATTTCAAGTCTGTGATACAGATTTGTAAGCAGTAAAGTCGAAAGTTACTGTATTTTACTTGAGGCATTGGCTGTGGTAGACAGTTGAAAAGGCTCACATTGATTGTCTGAATGACATAAGTAATGCGCTATTAGCATAAATACTTTCTAAGACATCCATTTAATCAATTTCTTAAATAACAGAATGATCTACTACAAAATAGTGGACTGTATACACTATATTTTGGCACAAAGATGGTCATTCTCCCACTAGTAACCAGGGGCTCTAAATAAATGATTTCAACAATGTTTTATTAAAGGAGGACAAGAGCCCTCGAGCTGCATTAATCGGGGAGAAGTCGAGTGGCACTTTTGTTATGGAAATGTTAAACACATAATAGTTCAGGCAAACAATGTGGAGCCACTTCATTCTCTCAGCCATGCTGACACCTCTTAAAGAGGAACTGCAGGGAAGGATGTGGGAAAGATTTGCTTTCTGAGGAAGCTTTCAGCTAATATTTTGGATATTTACCTCCAAAACTCAGGCAGTGCAAATGTAACTGAAGGGCATAAAAATAAAACAATAAAGAGGGATGATTTATGCGGCTACTGCTAGCGATCAGCATTTGGTGCCAAAATCAAAATAGTCATTGACAAAACCCCCTTTTTTTAAAAAGTTCTTTTCATGAATTTATTATGAGCCAAGTGAGTATTATAGTAGAAGGTGAATGTGCACGAAGAGAGGTTTTTGTAAACACACAGTGACATAGTGCTAATACTATACCTTGGACATGCGTCAGGGAGGGGAAGGAGGAACACCCTGGAGTAAGGAAACAGACAGGCTAAAGTTTAGTAGGATGGGTCAGAAGGTGAAGTGTGAGGTGTAGGCAACCCAGAAATACATTAATAAGGTGATACAGAGCAAAGACATGGCTGTGTAAAGAGAGATTCACTTTCAAAAGTGGTATTTTGAATGGATGAGAGGAAGAAAGGCTGAGAAAATGAGATGACCATTGTGTAGAGAAGGTTTGGAGAATGAACAAATAGTGTACTTGCTAATAAGGAGAAAGAAGCTACAAAAATTATCAAGAGGTTAGCTGAGACACAGATTGAAAATAACAGAGGTGGCAAAAGAAAGGTAACTGGCTTTAGTAATGTTGGCAGGGCCAGAAAAGGAAGAGTAATGCGGAAGTAAGATGAATATTCAGCTTTGGAGAGGACTTTTTTCCCATCTCCAGAAGCTGGAGAAAGAAGTTATCATCCCCATGTTCTTGGTTGTTCATGACACTGCACCTCAAACACTGTGTCCAGTTTTGAGAAAACTCCTCCGTCAAGTTCAAGAAGGATATTGAGAAACTGGAGGGGCTAGTGGAAGGCTGCCAGGATGGCTAGAGTTTGTGACCAATGAGGAAAAGATGAGGGAGCTGAACTTTAGCCCAGCTGAGAAGAGGCTACCAGTAATCTAATGGCAGCCCATGGGCACTGGAAGGGGACTTGTAAAGACTACAGGGCCAGACTCTTCTTGGTAGTGTTAGAAGGTATGACAAGGTGCAGCAGGTACAAACTAGGTGGCTCAGACTGAGCATTAGGAAGAACTTCGCCAGGAGGGGTAGTGCAGCACTGGGACATGTTTCCCGGAGAAACTCCGGCACCTTCATCCTTAGAGGTTTTCAAGACTTGGCTAGCAAGAGCCGCAGCTGACTTCATCTAGTGTTGGCTGGAATAAAGCTTCTAGCAGAAGGTGGGAGCAGATGATCTCCAGAGGTCCCATTTAAATAACTTTCTATAATTCTGTGGTTTTAATGTTGACATGACAATGGGTAATCCAAGATGCTCTTCGGGTAGATCTAGAGTGAGGTCAGGCTCAGGCATACATATGACACACTTCGATGGAGATGGTGATGCAGGGAGGTTGGGGAGAAGAGGTAGCTGTTGCACATGCACACAAGGCCAGAGAGGGTGGAAAACAGTGGGAAGGGTGCAATGGAAGTTTAGGAGGAGAGTAGAGACCAAAACATATATTTTAGTCCAGGACCTGGAGACGAGGGAGAGGGGAAGTATAATACAAGGGAAATACTGAAATGTAAGGGAATATAATGAGGAAAAGGAAAGTGTCTGTCTGATGGTAACACTTACGAATTGGAAAATGGGCAGTTTGATTGGAAGAGGGAAGGACAGGACTGGGAAGAGAATTTGGAGGAAACTGAAAGTGCAGAAGGGACCTCTCTTTCCTTTTCAAGAGAGAAATACTTGTTTATAAACATGTCTTTGACACTCATCACCACAGTATCTTGCTGCCTCAAAACAACAGAAATACAAGACAACTGAGTCTTCTCCCTTATAAGTATGCCTACATATAAATATAGACAGCGCGAACACAGTCTGTATTTTTAACATAGTACTATCTGAGAGATTACAGTGCTCTGTGTAGTCACAAAACACACAGCCTCACAGAAATAAACATAGCTTGCTAGATGTCCTCTCTTAATACAGAAATCAAGCCACATCTGTTTATAACTTCTTATACTAAAATAATGCAATCACCTACTACTTTATGGTGTGAGTGTATATTTGGCTTGTGCTAATTTTCATTGTTTAAAAAATATATGAGGTTAGATGGTTTAAACAGAACAAATACAAGAACTACAGTTTCCTGTTGTCCACTGGCAATAGCGCTAAGCCTTCTTCTAATTCAACCAGTGGTAGCAGTTGAGGAAGTGCTATTGTAGGCATGATCTTTGTAGTTTTAGCGTGATGACACCTAAATCTAGAAAATTCTCTGCTGGGATACTTGCCTGTCTTCTGAAATCCTATTGCATTCTGACATAAGAGAGTGAAATCACAAAATCATTTTTAGACTGTAGAAAAGAAAGTGCCATTAGAATAATTACTCGGTAGTGGTGGTCTCCATGTTATCTCTTCTCAGGAGTTACGGTGTCATTCTAAACTCATGAAAACATTTTGGATGTCACATAAAAGTGGATTATAGCAGAAAGCAAAGCAGCAGTCCACAGAAACTCTTATGCTATTTTACTTTTCTTTTTCATATTAGTATATTCAGGCATATACCATATGTTTGCAAATTAGTCTAAAGGACATGGGGAAGTCAATGTCTTGGTCTGTGCATCTCAGGAATTGAGGCCATGGAAGCGAATGCTGAAAGAACATTTGTGACAAATAGCGTGTCCAAAACTTCTCACCTTTTTATGATGTAGTCTTGTTTGCATAGTTCTAAATCATTGACTCCCGTTAGAGGTAATCTGAGTTCGCAATAGTGTAACTGACGTCAGTATTTAGCCTATGGCTTTATTTCTGTACTTAGAGTGAAAGATTACTCAGATAGATAAATGGTGGTTGAGAAGACACAAGGTTATGTGAATCAACAGGCAACTAATGCTTGGGTTTGACCTGGTGTAACTTAGAGAGTTGGCCAAAAACCTACTGAGGTGAGTAAAGCGGAGTGCCTGGATGTGTTGAAGAACGTGTTACTATGCAAAAGCTATTGCTAAAGTGGAGAAGACATGTTTGGAAAAAGAGCAGATAAGAAAGATACAGAAATCTGAGAAACTGGGAAACCTTTTCCCTTTTGGGCTGTACAAACCTTGAGTGGTTTCATTTTTGGCAATATTAGGCTACATTTTAGAACATACTGACTGCGCGTAGAGTCTGAATATAATCCCTCCCATTATATTCAGAAATAATTCTGACTCTTTCCAGAGCTCATTGGGAACACTTTAGTCAGAATATTGTCTGGTTGGCCCAGATCTGTGTGTAGTAAGCAAGGAAAAGAGCTGTAGCAACCAAGTGCTTCCTCTGTATTAAGAAGCATCCTGTCCCGTAAGCTGTATGTACAAGCTAGCTGAAGTCTGCCTTTTTGATAATCATGGGAGCAAATTTGATTTTCTCAAATGGTTTGGTAGGGAAAATTTGCTAAATTTATGAGAAAAAGTGAAACCGTTGTGTGGTGATGCTCTCTCAGCCCATAGTTGAAGCCCAGCATGGTCTCAGTGCTCCGCTGTGCACATCGAGGGAGATGGTTGCACATTGGCAGCTCTGACTCATCAGATATTCCTGTTTCACAGTAGGGATACCTGAGGCAGAAATTGTTCCTAACCCTGGCCCTGATTCTAGCCAGGCCCTACCCTCATACCAGTGTATAAAAACTTCCTTAAACTACACCTGCCTTTCAGTTGTCTCCTGGGATGCTACATCAGCTGGGCACTGCTGCTTGGAAAAGTGTTCCAGCCTTAATCCCTTTCACCCCTGCTGTCCTGTGTGAGGAGTTTAAGACAGGGTGCAGAAAGCTGATTAAACTACCCCAGCTCTGTCTGGAGAGTCTTCTACACTGGGGCAGTTCTAAATATCATGTCTGCTGCCAAAATGGGCAGGGACCCCACCATAGACTTTTGCCGGCAGGACTTCTGTTAAAAAATGGGAATAACTGTAGTAAGTCAGACACAGCCTTTTGAAATGGTACAAATATGGCCTTGACTCATTGTAGTCTATAGGAATCCTTTAAATTCCATTTGTTTGGACTATTTTTGTGATCCTTCGGTGTGCAAGCTTTATGGCAAAATAGTTCTGCAAATAATTGGAGATGCTTTATATTTTGTGTTGTCTGTTTTGGGAGGAGTAGTGTGAAGAAGAGATAAAAATGTATTCAGAACTGTGCCTAAAATTTGGAGACAATAACGGTAAACCTTTTGTCCTGATTCCTTGGTTCTCAGTGATGATAATAAGCTAAGTGAAAACATAACATTATTTTGGAAATGTTTCCCTAACTATTTATAACTTTTATGAGTTTCAACATTTAAGTTATCAGGAGTGTGTAAATACTGACAAAATTGCAATGAATGCGTCAAGACTCTAGGTCAGAAGAAAAGTAATGAAAATGAAAATAGTATTTTTTGCAAGGTTATAATATAAATTGTTTACCTTGGGAGATAACATATAAGTAGCCCTGGGCGAGCAGGACAATCTAATGTATTCTGGAGAAACCCACCCCCCCCTTATTTCAGATTCATTAGACTAAAAACATAAATCCTAAGAAGGATATGTGATTTCAAAACTGATTGAAACTTTAAAACTATGGCAGGGGTTTTTAAAAAAAAATTTTTTTTGTTTTTTTGAAAAAAAAAGAAAAAGGAAGAGAGTATTTTAGTACAATCCATTCCTTGGTCAGAAACTCATTTGTCTTACCCCTTCCCCAGTGATGAAAGTCGCTGTTGGGTTCTTTAACAATAGCTAAATACTCACTGTGGCAAAAAAGTGGTGGTGAACAGTAAATACCAGCCAGGCTTGCTTTTCTCCTAAGAAGACCCCCCTTATTTCAGATTCATTAGACTAAAAACATAAATCCTAAGAAGGATATGTGATTTCAAAACTGATTGAAACTTTAAAACTATGGCAGTTTTATTAAAAATTACATTTCACTTTTCTGAATGTCCTTGAATAACTCTGAGGATATACATACCTTCAAAGAAAATAATTTAGTGTCACACCAGGGTTGAGACTTTAAACGTAAAAACCTTCAGGAAATTCTGGTCTAGATGAGTGATATTTTTTTTTTTTTAATTTACTTTAAGTAACTACCTATATTTAACAATAGCTAAATACTCACTGTGGCAAAAAAGTGGTGAACAGTATAATATACCAGCCAGGCTTGCTTTTCTCCTAAGATTTCTATTCTTCTGTTTGTTTCAGATTTGCTTAAGAAAAAGAATGTGAAAAGACACGGTTTCAGAAACACACTGCCTCTTTAAGAGGATACAACATGCCTATTAATAATTGTATTACTCCTCTATTATTGTTAAGAATAATGAAGGAATGGGAGCGTTGGCCCCCAAGCTGAATTTATCCTGAAATGTTTTCAATTAACTCTTGGCACCGGCAGGAAAGCATCAAACCTTTCCCATGCTGAAATATGGAAAATCTGCAGGGAACATCCCAGCAGGAGTGGAATTTCATTAAAACAAGCACATCATAATTCAACGACTTCTGCACCCTCTTTAAGCCTTTCTATTGATAAGGAGTCCGAGGCGATTTTTATGGATTTGCAAGGAGAAATGATTTCATAAGATCTTTTCAAAGAGTTTGTTTTGGCTGAGGCTTTTGAGTTATTATCTGCTCCCCGATGAAAAAATAGTAAGACATTTGGCAAAACTGTGACTACTAGATAAGAGGCAGAACTGAAGAGACTTTAAGCAAAATTTTATCCTTCAGACAACCACTTTCTGTAATCTCTATAGGAACTGACTCTGCAACTATTTTCCCAGGCCTCTTAAAGGAAGTATTACCATTAAAACCTGTACTTTTGAACAACTAAATGTGAAGACTAAAACAGGCTTGGGGCTAATTACACATACAAATACAGACACAGACATTTTAATATGAAATCTACCCACACATTTAGTAGTAAAATATTAAATTGATGTGTGTATTGATTTAATAAAATGCATATCACTTTGCCCAGACATGGATTGTCTTAAAATGTTTGGCTCTACTATATGTAAATAAAATTAACACGTATGTGGGATATAGTAAGTGTATATTTTTAAACACTGCCGAATGCTTAACACTTTTTTGCTGTGAAGTGCTCTATGATTTTATCTTGACATAGCTCTCTACCCCCTGCAAAATCATTTTTCCTATCAGGATATAGCTAGGATATAAAGACACGAATTGTTGCTCTTTACAAAATGCTATTCATGTTTATTAACCTGTATTATAATCAAGTATTTATACTAACACCCACAAAAGACCCAGGCTGCATTTAAACTGTAAGATTGAATATCTGTGTCAGTCTCGGTCTCCCTGTTTTGAAGTGGTATTGAAAACTTACAGGAATGTCTTGTCTTTTTTCTACCTGGTGCTCAAAAAACCACCTACTTACTTGCTGCCATTACCTCAGTCACACCACTATTCCTGAGGCAGGAAGAACATCATGGAGAGTTAGGAGAGCAAGCTGCTGAGGCTGGCACCACACAGAGAAAGGTTTTGGGGAAGATGCTGAAGAAGGAGATGGTATCTTGGGTGTGGTTGCTGTTGGCAGGGGCATCTTTTTTTCCCATTCCTACTCCACTGCTCCAAAAAGGGCCCCAGGCTAAGTGTCTCCAGTGCTGACTTGAGTGCACAGCCTTTCCTCTTCTGACTGGAGTGGTGCATGTTAATGTGATGCGTCAGTTTGCCACACTAACAAGTAATTTCTAGAGTAACATGGTTATCCTTTAGCGAACTTACACTGCAGGAGCCCTTTCCAGTTAGGCAGGGACAGGAAAACTCATATAACCAAATCAGCCCACGTGATTTGAATCCACACTGTCACAATTTCACTGCATGTCTTTCATTCAACACGAACAGGAGGACTTCGCAGACACACATATACCCATATTTGTACAGCAATTTTTTTTTGTCTTCAGCAACCAAGATGTATTCTGAGATTTCAGCAGAATAATACTCATTTGTAGCTTACATTTTTTCT
Source organism: Aptenodytes forsteri (assembly GCF_000699145.1). NCBI lineage: Eukaryota > Metazoa > Chordata > Aves > Sphenisciformes > Spheniscidae > Aptenodytes > Aptenodytes forsteri. The sequence continues at coordinate 1,949,672 of NW_008794083.1, forward strand.
TTTACATACGTGATAGATGAAGAAACAGTGTAAGAGTTAGAGTACCAATGGTTCTATTTTTCTGGAAGTACTGCAGGATTTTTCTGCCTTCACTTTGTCATGTTACACCTACACCTTCTGCATCCTCGGCATCCTGCATCAAGGAGTTCCACTGCTTAACTACACAGTCCAAAGAAGACTTTCCTTTTCTTCTGTTCCCTGATGGGACTTTGCCACCTGAAACCATATTTTTTGTGGGGAAAAAAAAAAAGTTTCTTGACACCTCTCCCTTGCCCCACAGTGATTTTATAGTGCTTTTCCACATCCCTTCTCAATCCTCCTTTTTCTGTGGAGCCATTCCATCCTTTTGATCATTCTTCCTGCTCTTTCCTGTACTACCTCTAGTTTTGTTATAACATGTTGGGGATAAGAGGAGCAGATCTGCAAGTGAACTATAGGAAGAGACTCTTTTCCCCTTCTTTTAGATGGTTTCCAAGTTCAGGAATATGTGGATGGATTTGAACCTGTTGATTTAGAGAATTAATCATGACAGAGTATTTCTAGCTTGGGGTATCTGAAAAATCATGACCACAAATGGCTACTTAGTGCCCTAAATGCAATGGCTTAAGTGTCTCAGTTCAGTTCGTAGTGGATGGGTCTAGTTGAGGACAGGAATGTAATGAATACAAGAGGTTTAGATTTTTCATTTCTGTCAAAGTTTGTTGCATGATGGGGCAAACCCTTCAGTCTTTTTTCCGTTTGAGTTCTTTAAAAGATGGCTAACATGCTGTGATCTGTACAGAGATGGTAATTTAAAGTCACTGATTTTTGTGATACATTTGTCCAGTAACTGGGAAGATTTACCAGGGAAAGGATTGCACTCCCCAATTTATACACATTATCATTATTTTTTGCCATTATAGCCCAGGCCTTCTGCTGCCTTGGTAGCCTTACTGTAGTCAATTCAATGAGCATGACATAGATTAGAAAAGAAAGAAATGTTGAGCACTACTAGTAATTAAGGACAAATTCCACTTTGATCTCTTACCTTTTTAAAAGAGTTTTTTGCTGTTCTCATTATTAGGATTCTCACAATGCACTTACCTGTACAATGTCCAGCATTGCTTGTTACCCTTCCCTTTTAGACTTCTGTATGATCTTCCTACTTAAATACAAAAACTTGCATTTTGTCTTTTCTGCTCTGGGCGGTACAGCATCCTGGCATTCAGCCAAAAGGTCATAGTGTGCTCTGCTTCTTCTCCTTGTGATTTCCCACCATAAGGAGAGTTTAGAACAGTGCTGTATCTTGCAGGATATTCTCAGGACTCATTCTCTCATCATGAACTCAGTATTATTTTTAGCCTTATTAAGGTAGTGCCTTATGACACGAGATCAATGATCTGGCTCCTGTTCAATGAGACAGGTATTCAAAAGGCATTTCTTACCAAGCCAGAAATGCCTTTTGGACCAAATTCCTCAGGTCCAGAACACCTGATCTAGCCTACTGATGAAATATATATGATGACATAAAGCTTTATGAAATTAGGACATTTATTTTTACAGATTATTGTCAAAAACCTTTTCAAAATGGTAACTGGGACAGCACAGTTAACACTGTCAGCACAGACAATAGTGTTTAACAATACTAAGATAATCATTGACTGGAATTTAATTCTACAGAAAAGTCAGGTATTCACAGTTTCTATTGACACCAGTTGCCTTTTATAAACACAGCGAAGGTGGCTTATGAATTACAATTTTACCCAAGATCCTTCACTACCCTACCCTGCCTTTCCCCAGAGCCACTAGAAGCATGAAGGGAAAATCCTCTTTTTCTGTTGTTTTAAACGGGTTTTGACTCTTGACCCCTTAGGAGTATAATGCAATATTAGCCTGGGGAACACCCATGATTTGTCCTGTCAGGAGCTCTTACGTTTAAAGACAGTTTGAATGAGACTGATTATGAAGCTATCTCTGTGATGGAAAGAGGAATATGAGCAGTATGGTCAAACCATGATATCTTCAAAGACATCTAACACAAGAGGGAGTGCAAAAAAAAAAAAAAAAGTAAATTATCTCAAGTGGTTACAGCATAGAAGAACAGCACAGACATGTAGGACTAAAATCGGAAAGTCTAACATAAAAGCTAAGAGATAAACAAAGCACATAAAAAAATAATTCTGTAAGTGCATAAGGGATCCAAGAAGACAAAAAATGGCCTTGATGCACTGCTTACCTTTTGAGATGTGATGGTGAGAATGCCAGAATGCTTAATACTTTTTATAGTTTCCTTAACTACAAATTGTTGCTTAAAAAGGTCACTTACAAACAGTGTTAGTTTAGTGTATCAGTAAATAAAGGGCAAGAACTCAAGGCAGAATAGGGAAATACCGCTTGATACAGTAGTTAAATCAAGTAGATATTTATAGGTCTATAGGAGATTAATCCTATAGTACTTACAAAATTGGATGAAGCAATTTCAGACAGACCTTTAGCCATTATTTCCAAGAATTCATAAAGAGTACATGAAACTTTAGAAACCAAACCAAGACAAACTCTTTGTGAAAATGGGGAGAAGAAAGGAAAGGAAAGGAGAATAGTGAGGAAAGGTAGTAAGTTTTCAACAACATAGAAGGCTGTTGCAAAGAAGAAGGGAATAAGTTATTTCTTATGGTTAGAGTTGGACATGTATCTACTCAGAACTAGATTTTCCCTCACTGACAATTTTTAAGAACACCTAACAAGATGTAGCTGATCTGGACTAGTGTTGTGAGTTAACCTCGGGAGGTACTGAGCCCCACACAGCCCCTCGCTTACGCCCCCACCAGGGGATGGGGAAGATAATCGGAAGGGCAAAAGTGAGAAAACTCATGGTTTGAGATAAGGACAGTTTACGGTTTAATAGGTAAAGCAAAACAAAACAAGGAATTCATTCCCTACTTCCCATTGGCAGACAGGTGTGCAGCCATCTCCAGGACAGCAGACCTTCATCATACAGAATGTTTACTTGGGAAGACAAATGCCATAACCATGATCATTGGTCCCTTTCTCCTCCTTTTGTTCAGTTTTTATTGCTGAGCATGACATCATATGGCATGGGATATCCCCCTGGTCCGTTGGGGTCAGCTGGCCCAGCTGTGTCCCCTCCCAATCTCTTGTCCACCCCCAGCCTACTTCACTGGGGGACAGTGTGAGAAAGACAGAAAGCCTTGACACTGTAAGCACTGTTCAGCAATAGCCAAAACAGTGTGCTGTCAACACTGTTTTGGTCACAAATCCAAAACATAGCACTATACGAGCTGCTATGAGGAAAATTAACTCCACCCCAGCCAAAACCAGTACAACTAGATGTAGAGGATGGGACTAGAGGATTCAGAGGCACTCTGGAAAACTCAAGACTTGGCCGTAGTAGGTGTTTACATAAGGAAAAACAGTTGAAAGACAGAACTGTAAAACTTAAATAGTTTGTTAATGCTACAGCATATTTCTCCATCCTTTTGCATATTACCTTGCACAGGTTCTGTTATGCTGAATTCTGTTTACAGATGCACATAATGCACTACTACTTTTTGTATGGTGTTCTTCCGTTTTCATTTGAAGTAAAATTTAATAGTCGGTATATTTAAAACACGTCTGGATCTGTCATCTCAATAAATATCCCTAAATTGTCCAAGATTTTCCCAAGAATACAGGCTGAGTGACATCCCTTGTGTGCAGTTTTCCATCTTTATCATACAGAGAATTTTGCAGAAGTTGCCTTTTTTTAATCATTCTCTTCTTGTATATATTTATACGTGTACAGATACTCATATACGTATTATATGCTGTGTGTTTATCTTAGCAAGAAAAGGTCAAAGTGAATCTGCACTTAGAATGGAAAGTGCTGGGGTTTCTAATGGTCTGATATGTGCGGTACATGGTTCTACAGGCTGGCACTGGTCTTTGAGAAAGGTTTGGAAAGTTGAGTTTCACGCTTTCAGTAGATGACCCCGAAGTGTTATCAGTGAAGAGCTGTTGATGTTTCATACATAGTGAGCTTTTTGGGGTACTCTTGATAAGTTTTTACAGTCTTTCATTATAAACCTACACAAAATTTCTTCCATGCCTCAGAGAGAGATCTTGTAATCCATTCTTTATACTATATGATGCTTTTGTCTTAAGTTAAACAGAAAATAATCTGCTAGAAGGGGGAATCTGAGGATTTTTCACCTTACCATGTACCAAAAAATGGGCATAATTTCTTCTGTATAGAAGTTATGGTCTTGTATCATTTGAAAACAGTAGTCAATTTCAGTAGGTGTGGAATAGGACACATGGCTAATATACCCCACATAGAAAGGATATGACAATGACAAAAAGGGCAGCATTGATTGTCTTGTTTGCCTTTACTGTAACCTTTCAAAGTTGAAGTATTTTGGCCCTTTGTACGTATAGCATGTTTTCATTCTGAGCACCTACCTTTTAAGGGGTTATATACATAATTTCTTTGTGTATACTTTCTTATCAATTTATTATTTATTTATTTTAATATTAAACAGAATATATATTATTAATTTAATTTATTAATCTTTCCTCTAAGCTTGTGTTTCTAACCTTTTAAGGGGTTATATACATAATTTCTTTGTGTATACTTTCTTATCAATTTATTATTTATTTATTTTAATATTAAACAGAATATATATTATTAATTTAATTTATTAATCTTTCCTCTAAGCTTGTGTTTCTAATTCTAATTGCATGTGAAATTACACCTGGAGCCATAGGTTATTATTTGCTTTTATGGAGAACTTGATTTGTGTTTAATTTCAAAAATGTATGAACTTGTTGCAAGGCTTCATTGCAAAGACTGTGAATGCCTCAAAGCATTGTAGCACACTTCCCTCAGAAAGTCTTTGTGAAATAGGTATGCTATTATTATCCCCAGTTTGCAGATTAGGAACTGAGGCTGAGAAAGAGGGAAGGTGACTTGCTCAAAATCATGTGGGATCTGCCCTTCCCTGGGATAGGTCAATGAACTGCGTTCAAGTCTTTGGGGTCCTCAAACACTAGGTAGTGACAAGGAAAACAAAATAAGAGTAGTAATTACCATATAATACATAATTTTTGTAGCTATTATTATTTTAGCTTCACCTGTGTTAAGACAGTCTTCTATTATTGTCACTGAGGGGCTGTGTTAAAATCAGATAGCACAAAAGCCACTTATCATTAGTTGACAAAAGTTATTTTATTATAAGGTTATTCTCACTGTATTTGGTATTATTTTAGAAACAGGAAAATTTAGAAACAGGAAATTTCCTCAAGCATAACTTTCTTCTTTGTACAGGCATTAGTGCAGTTACCACACATTCATATCCACCCTGGCCATTCCCTCAGATCTAGGCTTCAGGAAGTTCAAATCCAAATAGTTTTCAAATCCAAGCTGCCACTTTGATTTCATCACATCAAACCCTTGTTGAGATCAAACCTTTGAAATGAGAAAAGATTTTTAATCCAGTTACCCCAGATGGGGTACAACTCTCCAGGTCCTGAGAGCTGCAGGATTAGGAATTCTCAAACTCCCCTCACCCACCCGTGCACACACATGCAGGCGCAAACAAACTGCTCAACTTTACACGCTTTGCTCACAAACAGTACTCCAAACAAGCTGGTGTCTAAGAACTGGGAGACACCTTTCTCCCTTCCTCTTTCCGATATAAAGGAACACCCACACCCCCAGCACAGCCAGCCCTGTCCTTATTTTGCAGGTCTAATTTTTCTTATTCGGTCAAATGTTTTTGAGAACTGGGTGAAATTCATAGTAACTGTAAATGATGCAATTCGCTGTCTACCTATAACATTATTTGCAAATGGATGGAGTGAGCTTTCCATTTCCAAATGTCTTTGCTTCACTTTCATAATACAATGCTTAGTCTTGGATTCAGTCTTCAGACAACTTTCTCCTTAACATAAATGTTGAAAGACCGTGGATAATTTGCTGTGCGTGAAAGCTGAAATTAACAATTCCATTATCCTGTTTATAATTTTCAGAATCAGAAACTGTCTGTTATGCTCTCAGATTCAGATTACATGGTAGGGTAATTTGTGGAGATAAAAATTATGTTTTACAGCAATAAAGCTGGCTAATCCATTCTTACAATTATAAGAATTCACATGTATTGGTGATGTTTAGTAATACTCTATATTCTTGTAATTTTGGTGACATCATACTCAAACTATATCCAAAAAGTATGTATGTACTGCTACTAAATGGGTTGGTATGTTGCTCTGTGACCCATGAAATGGGATCAAGAAATTAGTCATGAGCAGAAAGGCAGAATATGATGGGTAAAAGCATCAGTGAGAAAACATGAAGCCATGTTTAGTTTGTGGCAATTACAGCTGGCATTTCTCCAAGGTATCAAGTGTGTGTGTGTCTGTGTCTGTGTGCCTGTGTGTATGCATGTATGTATTTATACACACAGGCACACAGGATTTATACATAATCACTTTTAAATTTATTTTTTATTATTTTGATACTAGTTGTCTTGGTCTTTCTAGGATGAGCAGAGAAAGGAAGTGGCTGTTTATATTCTCACAAATGTTGAGTGACTTAATATAGTTTCCATTTCATAAACAGCAGCACAAGGACAGAGGAATAAAGAAAATTAGGCAATAAACAAAGTAGAAAAAATTGTGTCAGTTACTTTTCTAAGGGAATAATAACGAAGGAAACAAATGCCTTTGAAAATGACAAAGAAATAAAGCAATATCCCTAAACCTCAGGTTTATGTGACTCCCCCCCCCCCCCCCCCGAATGAAAGTAAAGCAGTTAAGCTTTCGTCACAATGAGCAGCAGCCCAGAAGTAGACAGACAGCCTCCTCTGTGTGGGGAAGATTTATAGGGACCCCTCCCGGGTCCTTTGCAAGTCCAATTCATGGGCTCCCCTGACCAAGGCTAAGAGCTGTCGCTCCAAAAAGGGAAGAAGGGAAGGCTTGTCTTTTTCTTTTTTTTCTTTAAAATCACCATTTGTTATTAGAACACAGGCTTCCAAATGGCAAAGGAGAGAAAGGGTTGAGGGAAAGATATTTCTCCCCTCTCCCTTGTGTGGTCCGGTGTATTCAAAGCAGGGGCCTGTCTAGTTTTACTGAGAAGGAGGAATGAGCTGATTTAACATGGATTGCAGCACCGCTGAGAGAGGGGGAGAGCAACTTCCAATCAAAGCGTGAGCTGTTTTGGTGTCCATGTGTGTGGACATACAAGCAAGAGAAGTGGCCGGTCTCTAGGCACCTTCTTTCTAAGAGCCCAAGGGCAGATAATTGATGTGACAGACAATTCTCCTTAACCCCCTGCCAACAAAACAGCTCTTGGGCAGCTCATAGCTCTCCTCACTCAATAAAGGCCTGAACCTATCACAAAAAACATGGGAAAGATCTACTTATTGTGAATAGCAACAACTCAAATAGGAATAGCAACCAGCTCTCCCCCCACACTGGTGTGTATTAAGAAACTGAGGTATGCAAGAAAACAAGTGCAATGGTAAAGCTATGGGATCAGTTGGTCCCAAATGTCATTGTCTTTGCTACTACCCAAGCAGAATTATTGTAGTGCTGTGAAAGTTGCTCTTATTTAATGCCCATACATCACCTATGTAGGAGATAAATTGCAAAATCCTTATTCTGCCCCCATCCCCATATAATGTTATCATACAGATTCAATTCTCAAATCATTTGTGCCAACTACAAACGGAAAGTACATAAGGAGGCACATGGCTGCTAAAACTTCTTAGTCAACGTTTCCTGCTCCAGAGACCTTTGGCTAAAGGTCCCCTCTTCTCATGAACTCATGTCACACTTGTGAAAAGCATTGCAAGCAACCACTCAAGGATAATGGCAAAAATTTAATTTGTCCCAGGTCTGGACACTTTCTGGTGGACTGGTGAAGTTTGGCTCATACTGTGTTGGCAAATGTCCTTAACATTTTGTGTGTTTGAGTTACATGCCCGTGGTTTTGGGATTACGAGGCAATATACAGATGATTTCATCCTGCAGTGTTTATACTATTATTACAATCATTTAAAAAATCATTGCTTCTAACATATTGAGTGGTACGCTGGCTGTGAACAGCAGGTTGTACCTAGGAACAACTGAGGAAGGCAAGGAAAAATTGCCAAGTCCTATTAGCAAATTAATTCCAACATAGAATACTTTAATACCTAATCAAGCATTCATAAACTAGAGGTGGCTGAATATGCAGGTAGTCAGACTTCATCCCCTACTATCAATACACACAGAAACAGCGGAACAAATAAAGAGCTTAATCAAAGTATCCCTGCATTAGTGAGCCCTGGCACAAATAATCCCATTGAAATAATTTTCCTGGGTCAGAACAGAAGGCTAACTGCAAAGTGTGCAAGTCAAAAGCTGGAAACTTTTGGATAAATTACTGCATGTGGTGTAATGCAAGCACTTCAGGTGGACAAAATTGTTTATGTGTAAAGTATATCTACATACCCATTAAGATAGGTTCAGACTGGAAGATAAAATAGACAACATATTGGCTTCATATCAGAATGGGTATTTCTACATGAAGTCTTAATTAACTCACTAATTTTTCAAAACAAAGATTTACCAAACAGCTCTGACTTTACTGAAGAAGCATAGGGGTTATCTCCTGTCATAACTCAGTATCTTGAGGTATTAAGAATATTATATAGAACAATAATTTTCAACTGGTGGTCCTCTGCGGTTTGTGGTTGTGGGCATCTCTCAGGAGGTCCCTTGAAGAAATCAGACCATCAAGCCCCAGATCAATATGTTTAAATTACTATTCAGAGATGTAAGTTTTTATGGTCATAAAAATGAAGAGCAGACTGGAAATGATTGACCCAGAATATCTGTAGGTAGGTTTGCAAATTATTCTTTCCTTTTTGCTTCCTCATCTCTTTCATCCATTCACACATCCCCACTCTGCCAGACTAAATACTACCGTGATTAATTTCTCATGCTGCAATAAGTTCTTTGCTCTCTCCTTCTTTGCAGAATGAAGATAGGGAGCTAGAAGAACAGCAGGGTGGGGGGTGCCAGCTTGTATTGCTATTGCTTTTAATGCAAGAAGCTGCATTTCTGCATGGGTGTGCTTGCGCACATGCGTGTGTGCCAATGCATGAGGCCCTGACCTGTGGGAAAAAGGCATCTCCGGCGACGAGAGCATAAGCCTCCTGTGACGGTACTTAGCACGTAAGGGGGCTGGCTGGTGCATGAGCCATGGAGGCGAGTGGCGGGCAGCGCAGACCCGCTGGGGTGCGGAGGAGAGGGATGTAGCGTGGCGGGTGTCCAGCAGTGCCGGGAAGGCAGAGTAGGTGCTTGCATGTGAGTGAGCAGGGAGGGCTGCCTCTGCCACCGGGCCCTGGGGAGAGGAGGAGGAACAAAAGCCTCCATTTTGACGGCTCTTCTTCACCCATCAGCTCCATTTACTCAGTCTCAATAGCTGGGGCTCAACAGCAGCCGTGGCAGCAGCTCCCGCCGGGCTCCCACCTCCTCCTCGGATGCGCACTTCCCAGCAGAAAGGAGAATGAAGAAGGGGACAGGGAGAGAGAAAGAAAGAGGGAGAGTGAAGGGGGGAGGGTAGGGAAAGAAAAGGGAAAAAAACCTTGCTGACACGGGGCATAACTTAATTTTCACGGTGCCGGGACAGCTGTATCGTGTAATCTGCCATGGCATGCCATTAAAACTTCAATGCCTTTACTGACCCAGAAGGGAAACTCAGACCGTGGAGAGCCTTTTGAAAAGAAGTGGTGATCTTTCACGATTTATGAGCTTGTCTTAAAGAAACAGACTCCACTCACTTTAAATTAATCACCCTTTTCAGGGTATATTGAAATCTGGGGTCTCTCAGCTGAAGACTGTGGAGACCTGGTGCCTTATGAATGCCTGCCCTGTCTTTATTATTATTTTTATTTCATTTTATTTTTATGCCCACCAAAATGGGTTGGTTTTCAGAGCAACTGTATCTTGCAAATTGAGGTGCAAAATCCAATTACACCAATTCAGTGAAAGTCTGAATGGGGTAGCTGTGGCACTTACACATTCTTGTCCCTGCATACATTGTGCAAAGGGGAAAAGAACCTGAGAAATATGAGGAGTTAAGAACTCAAACACTAATGAAATGTGAGACATCCTCTATGATTCACCAGCTAAAAGTAAAATAGCAGCGAGTCCCCCTGCTTCCATTCTTCACACGGTCCAGGGAACAAAGAGCTGTAAACTCATACTAATAAAACCTAAACAATTTTGAAATCATAAAAAAAGCCCTGTGTGTTACAAGAAAGTGTAGATAAAACACTTCCTTACTATGTTCCCAGAAAAACTGGTGTGATTTACAAGAATGCCTGGGTTTTGGATTTGCAGAGGATATAAATCAGCATCCTTCCATTGTCTGCCATTAGTATAATATCTGATTTACTCCAGCTGTTTGTCTGGACTCCTCTCTCAAGCACTTGCTTTCCTTGGCCAGCAGCATTTCTTAATTGGCATGTTTTTAATGCAAAGATAATAAGTGACCCAGCAATATGAGGATTCAAAGCAGTGTAGTAGTGATTTTCATATCCTTAAAACTTTCCATATCTAGCAGCAGCAACACGCTTTTTGTTCCTTTGGTGAACTAATTATGGTGTAACTTAAACCAAAGCAAAAACTTCACAAACTCACAGGCAGTGATGGAAATAAAGTAATAGATGGAAATAAGATCTGAGATCAGAGTGAAACTTGTATATGGAACTTGCACATCTGAATTAATTAAGCAACCGCCTGGCTTAGAAGACTGGACCCATGAATCCCCTAATGCACTTAAGTGCCATTCACTCTGCTCTTGTTAGAAGTCTGACTTCTGACAATCTTTTGAATTGTTACTTACGATAAATACCAGAAGTGACTATTCAAAGCAAAAATTGCTCCTTTTATCCATACTTTTTAGGGTTTAGAAGTTTTGTCTTTTTCTCTGGAGTCTATATTAGCCAGAGGTAAAGTGTGCAATCTTCTTTACATATCCAACTGTTCTTTAGACACAGCTCTAAAGAACTGTGCATGGGTGTGCATATCACATACCCAGATGTGTGTGCCCATATTTTTCTGAGATAGGGTACCCTCCAGAACTCTAGTTTATATAAGGCAGGTTTTTTTGTTTTCCTTATCCATCTCCTTATGTATACATTGACATGCTCCCCAGTGGCTCTGATATGCATTTCTACTAGTTTAGGTGTTCTTTTTTTTAAGTTTTCAAAATGTCAGCTGCTGCTGGTGCAGTTTCTGTGAGGCAGCTGTACTACATATAGAATAGAAGCTAGTGTGCCACATCTCCGTTTTATAGATGGGCTATTATTTTGGAACTATTTTCCATCAGCTTGTTAGACTCAGAATAATAGCACTTGACAGTCACATTTCTAAACTTACATATTTCATTACAAGCAGTTTACACTCTTACTCGCTGGACTGTGGCCCACTGCGAGATGTTATAATGGTAGATACATCAATTCTAGGAAAAAAATGGTATGTGGGTTTACTTACTATAAAACATTTTGGTAAGTCTATGTCAGGAAAGTAAGCTTAACAGTGCTGAGAAAAATCTTTTTTTCCCATCAAAGAAAAAAGGTACCTATTTTTCTGCAGAACGTTCATTTTTTTACATCCCTCCAGAGCTTTTTGTTTGATGGTTTGTACTTCTCATGCACACAGAGCTTAATAACTTCACAACAATATTCTTCATTTGAGGCCTGTAGAAAATGAATTGAATTGTTGGATTTTTTTGATCACTATATTGTTGTTGGTGTTTGTACTTTTTTAAAAACCGCAGGCTACTTCAGGCCCGCTATGGGGATGGATTTAAAAAACCCAGCACTTACTAGTGGCCTCCAAAATGCTGATAACTGGAGAGGAGAAGATGCTCTCTGGCTATTCCTTGTCGATCTCTTCAACAAGGTCTAGTCCTGCAGTCGGTCCAGCAGTGACATTATGCTTTTCATCTGAGTGTAGACATATACATAATGTAATTCTGGACTGTTACTGTACTTAACCCTGTATTTCTGTCAAGATACAGATACTCATCTTTTCCCATTCACTGCAACAAAAGTGAAAATCTGGCCAATAAATGCACATAACTATCCATTAAAGGCCATTAAATCCAGCTAAGGCCATGTTGTTTTCCTGTCCACCAAAGCTGGGAGAACATGCATGTCTGCAGGCAGTACTGTACTTATTCATACCTAATAAGTTGTGTGAAAAGTTTTTGGAGTTTTTCAGTATTTTGGAGACCTAAACTCTATTAGGTGGAAAGTGAATGAGTTTATGCAGTTAGTTACAGCTGTATTTTTGGAACATAGCACCAAGAGTCTAGTCTGTGTCTTCTGACACCTTTATTTATTTATCCACCCCAGCCTGAGCTGTCAATTTGCAGTGGTGCTGCACTGCTGGCAACGAGGCACTGAGGCGGTAAGGGGAGAACTTTACTGGCTCTTCAAGTGGCAGGGTTAGCTAATGCTATGGTGGGCCCTGTTGCAGAGCACAGGAGGACACTGCACTCATCATTTTGCCTTATGGCATTCCCTTTTTTTCAGGAGGACTACACAGCTACAGAAACTGTGTTCTTTTAGAGCAAAGTCATAGCTAGCATACGTTGGCCTGATAGGACTTCAGATAGTGCATGAAGCAGAGTTCTCCTCGGGTTATGCATGATAAACATACCCAGGAAATGAAACCTTTGGTTCTTTGAATCTCTTGGTGAATTGGCAAAGAGCAGCTTATCTTTATGGAAATAATGACCCAATGCTACATCCAACAAGATTTCTGCAGTTCTCCCTCAAGCAGTGTCTGCAAGATGTGTGACATACAGTGTCACAGGAAAGGGCGTGAAATAAGAAGGTGAGAGGTTGAAAGATGCTTTTTACAAACTGGTGAAGTCATACAACGTGCTTGTCTGAGTGAGATGTTGTTCCACTTTTTGGACATCTACAGAAGCAACCAAACACAGTGCAGAGAGGAGGGTGGAAGGTACCAGCAGCTTGTACCCTAAGTAAAGTGGGAAGTTCAAGTAGCAGAACAGTTGTTTCATTTCATTTCTGTAGGAAAGTTATATGCAGTTATTTTTCTATTTTAATGCTTTAAAAATAGAATATATGTAGGGTAAGACTCCAGCTAAAATTAAGGCCTAACACTTAAATTAATTCTTCCTCAGTACAATTGTAGCAAAACCAGCTGGATTCTTTTATTTTGGGGTAGCTTTTTTCCCCTGAAGATAAAGGAAATGAAAGCCATTACGTTAGGAATACATGTGAACTGCCTGATTTTTTTCAGGATTGAAAACTGGTATAAATCCTGGAAAGACAAGTAAAGTACTCAGAGTTAATATCACCTGGGTACAGAAATCCATTCTGGTACTTCAGTTGTCATCGTCACAGACCATACGCTGCTGGCACTGTTGATGCAGGGCACAGGCTCTGAAGGACATGGCCCAGTCTAGAAAGTTTTATGTAGGCAAGAGGTCCAATAAAATCTTAACTTTAAAGTGCGAAGAAATTTCCAAAATTACTCTCACACCACAGCTAATAAATTCTGCTACAAAAGAAAGGTCATATTTGAAAAATTTGCAAGGATTACGGATACACATGCCAAGGAAGCACTCTGACCATGGAGCAGCCATTTGGGGTATCATAATGTTCAAATATTTTTTTATCCCATGAAACAAAGAGCAATTTATGTCACAGAAGAATAGGTATTTGGGAATCTGAGTTAGAGTGTGGTGTGATAGCTTAAGCAGTGTATTGCTAAATAATTTGAAAATGGAATAGGAACACTCTCATATGACTTTTGAATAGTTAAGTGGTGTTTCTACTCACCTGAAAATTCTCTATATTTAAGCCACAATGTATATTTAAAGCATTATACTAGATATTTTTTAGAATTATAATTAACTAGTCAAGGTTTGTTATTGGTGTCTTTTCTACAGAGACTAATTAAAGATGCTCTAGTCTGTTTGAAAATAAACATGCTAATGTTAAAAAAAATCAAGACATTTGGCATTAATAAGCTTCAGTCAGACACAGCATACAACAATATTTAAAATAGATGCAGCAGTCTAGGTATTCTCCGGGGCTGCAGAAAGAAGTTGTGGAGGCTTTCTGAAAAATTATCCTGGTGTTTAAAGGTAAAGGCACCATCCTTCCCAGTAGGTTTCTGACACATAGGAGAACATGAGTTTTTAAGAGGCCTCTTGATTGAGCTGGAGCAAGATCCGAGATTATGATGGTGTGAGAGAGAAGACTGTAGGTATAGGGGAGATTTTTAAGAGATTAAGCACCCTTCTGCAGCTCAGATTATCCAAAGATGCCTTCCAAACTCCTTGGTGTTTTTCCAGCGCTTATCAGAAGCGGCTCCTTGGAAGTATTTTTGGACCCAGAAGGCCTCTAGTGAATTCTGGTTCTTCAGTCAGGCTGCAATTTTAGTGAAGGCTCATGTGTCTAAGAAGACTCTCAAAGGAGGCAAAATCAGTTTTTGTGATTACAGGTTGATTTTCCTGTCTATGAACCTTTCACCTTTCACTTCTGGATAGAAATTCTGCACTAAGTTCTAGTTGGTATGTTAAGCCTGAGGAAACTAAATTTCCTGTGAAGTATTGTACTCCATTGGACCCTTTCATTTTCTGGGCCCAGATTTCTTTGGAGGGTTAGTGAAGCCAGACTACAGCTCTAAGAAGAAAAATATTCACATACTTGGAAGTAAAACTGCATCAGGTCCAAGCCTTCAGGTTGTTTAGTCCTGTGGCATTTAAATATCCATTCATTATAATAAAGATTACCTCCTTTGTATGAAATTTCATTTTCTCCCTGGTTTGCCTTGTCTTATTTCAGTTCTCTGCCCTGCAGCGAGCATCCTGCCTTCTCATAACAAGTGGTTAAATGACCCCAGACCATTGTTTCACATGAAGCTTACGTTTTTCAGAGCACGGGATTATGTGGTATGTAGGGTTGTGTGCAGAGAACAGGCCAGTTATGCAGAATATGCTGCTGCATTCACAGGAGAAGCTGGGAAATGTCAGAAGGGACCTGTGGGAGGATAAAGAACTGCCCACAAGCCAGCTGATGGGAAGGCAGGAGAACCTTGCTCTGTCTTTGGCCATCTTAGACTATGAGGCTGGATGGCCATAGGACAAGTGTAATTAACTGCATGTTTCTTATGTTCTGTGTACATCTCTTTGGACACCTGAGGTGAAATTAATCTCACCAAACATAAATGTCTCAGAGACATTTAGTATAAGTGATACCTGAGCCTTTCTAGTCAATAGAAAGGTACAGCCATATCTGGAAGATGGCTCATTCCACTGCCAGGAACATACCTAAGATAAGTGATATAAAGCCCCAGGGTGGCTCCATTGACTGGTGGTGAGTCACCTGAAATCAGGTGAGATGAATCTCATGCCAAGAGACGTGCTGGCAGGAGTGAGGAGCAGTCAGAGTGTCAGCAAGTCAGCAAGTGTCAGTAGAAGTAAGGAATATTTAAGACCTCTGAAAGATCAGATTGGGCCAACAACTTCACAATAACAGAAAATAAGTGGACACCACCATGTTTTAGCTCTTATTTGTCAATGCATAAATTCCCAAAGGCTAAAATTAGAATATTGATAATTCTCAGTACCGGGAGGAAGTTTGAAAGATAACTCCATTAATGTTTGAATTTCATTCAGGGTACAAAGCAGTTGTAACTGCTATGCTTTTGTCATTGGAGATGTAAGAAAGTAGACTTAAGATGACATAGCCAGCAATCCTGCAAGCAAGTCTTTTTTATCTAATCATGTACTACTCCTTATTTGTCCATTGAGATCAAGAAAAATTGAGCATGTTGAAAACCACAGAATGAATGCAAATCATACTTTTCTAAACTTGTAGAATCCAAAGGACCACAGAGGATTAGTATATATAATTTGTTTAGACTTTCTGCAGGTAACTGATATCTAAACAATATGTTAAAACAATCAGAAATACTGATTATCTGGTTTATAATAAGGATGGAAAAAGGTATGAAATAAATATTTTTATGGGATTATGTGCATCAATCACATAATCTGAACATCTGTATTGTATTCAGATTTGATCATTCCGTTTAAAAAAGACAAAAACTAGCATAGAATAGTTCTTTATGTGAGGACATGGCAGGATTTCAAGCAACAAGATGTTAAAATAGGAGATCTCTGGTTCTGCAGTTCTCAGTGTTTCTAATGAACACCTTTGGGTGTACTATTAGAAACAACTGGGAACAGATACCAGCCTTATAGCAATACTAAAGCTGACATTTATTCTTTCTGTTTTTAAACCTACTTTTTAGCCTTCTTTATGCAGTACTTTTATTTTCCCCATACTTTTCTGAGCATTTCATTTTGCCTCCACTTTTTATGATTCCTTCAATCCTCCTTCCCTTCCTTTGCCCCCTGCACCCCCCAAAACATGCTATTTGGTTTGGAAGTTGTTCTAGTGACTTTAAGGATTAGAAAAGCAAAAGGGAAAGTGCATGATTTAAAGAAGTGTACCAATATAACCTTTCAGAGGGGAGAGCAGTGCATAGGCAAGGATGGAGAAAAACCGTAACTGCACACACCCAGAACACTAGTCCACTTAGCAGAACTGATGTGGATATTTGTCATTGTTCCTTGCAGATACCCTGCAGTTGTTTGAAAAAATGTTCATACTGAACAGGTGTGCACCAGCCTAGATCCCTGAACACAAGGTATTCCCAGGTGGAAAGGAATGATTTATTTTGTTAATATTGTATCTATATGGCCTTTTGAAAACATCAGGTGCTGCTTAAGTATTATTACATTCAAATAATAAAATAAATACTTGAAGCATCAAATATTTAACCCTTTCTTTCCCTGAGAAACACACAACTACAGTACTGTTCTAATAAATCCTTAATTTTACAGATTTCCTGCTGAAGTTTCTGACTAATGGTAAGTTATTTGTTGAGAAAGATTTTATGGCGCTCATAAAAACTCAATTACAGTTTTAAAATAACTTGTAGTTTTTCTGTAACATGATGCTGCCATCTCAGTTCCCAGAGGGTATATTAAATTCAAGTAGCAATAACAAATCATTTAAGCAATAAATAAATAACCTGAGACTGAGTTGTTAAGAGTTAATAGTCTCCCATACACTCAATAGAGACTGAGGCTCCACTCTATTAAAGTGACCCCCGGGGCCATGGGCCAAATTGCACCCAGTTGTTTTGTGGAAGGTATTCATCCCTCACACATTCATTTCCTTCTTTATGTTGTCTCTTTTCATCAGTGAAGGCACTCTGCAGTCCCTGAGTCCAGAGAACAATTACGGTACAGTCTCAGAGAAAAGAAAGAAAACTGGGGTCATAAATATGTTAAATGGGTACGTGGGTTTAAGTGGCTTTGTAAACTAAACACGAGGGAAACCTCAGACTAATTAATGAATATGAAGCAGCATGATAGGAATGTTTTAAGGGGAAATTCACGTTACCCCCCGCAAACTTAAAAAAAAATTTTTTTTTCTTCCCTTTTAAAAATTCATTCCAGCAGGACAGTCATGACACAACACATCCTTATGTTTTGCTGAAATGGCATTCAAGTAGGAACTGGTTGCAGAGATAACTGAACTGATAATTCATTCTCAACATCTTATTGGAAACTGAATTCTTTCCTCCACAAAGATCAGCCATTTATCATTACAGCGAAGCTATGCAAAACTGCAGGAAGATTTAGGACTCGAGCCAAGATCACTGTTTAGCTTTACATTTAGTGTCAATTCCTGACCTGACTTATACTCACCATTAAAATAAACATGGATTCATTGAGTGTCAGTGGTGTCAGGATTTGGCCCTATAATAATAAGATTATGGGCCCAGAACAGTAGTCTTCATTCAGTCCTAGCAGTGGGACAAATTTTGCTCCCAGTGTCTTCCCCTGTCCTCCTGTGGGAAAATCGGCAGGAGGCAGAAGACAGGGTTTAGGATCTGTGGACTTTCCCTTACTTATAAAGCTTGTCCCTATATTTGTATTAGTCCAAATTCTGGGGAATTTTGTTCCCAAGATCTACTACAGGCTTCTGCCGCCAGCCTCCAGTGCTGCCTCCAGGTCCATGGCTTCCCTCAAAATACTACTTGATTTCCATGGGGAGTTCTCTGGGTCTTACTTCTGAAAAAAAAACATGTTAGAAAACAAAACTATTTGTTTTAGCTGAAACCAAACTCTACGTGAGGAAAGACCAAAATATTGGGGAAGTATTTTTTCCACGGAACATTCTGAAGAAAATTGATATTTCTGTGCAGATTTTTTTTGTACCCGATATAGTGTTCCCATAGTCAATCAAGTTCAGGGTGGTGTCACTAGCAGCACAGTAGAACCTTGCTCTGAAGGTCCATGTCATCTTTGCCTTTCCCAGAGCCCCCTCAGGACACCGCTCACTTGTCATGAGATTGATGCTGCCTCTGTGCCTAGTGGCTGTGCCAAATCCCAGGTTACCTTAGTGAAGTCCAAAGAGGAAACAAGATCCACGAAGATGGCAGCTGCTTCTGCAGCAGTAGGTCAGGCAAGCCCTGTGCTCTGTTGGCACAACAAGAGGTGACATGACTGGAATGGAGGAGAGACGAGTTCCTCTTCCTGCTGCTGTTTGTAACTCCTTTGCAGTTTCTTCTAGTGTTTCTGTAAAACATGAGATCTCTCCTCTCTCAGCAGTATGCCCAGGTGCTTCTTGGAGGACAGGGACTGTCTCCTCTGAAGGGAGGTGGAGGAGCAGAAGCTAACCAGTGTCTCCCCACTGCCTTCAGGTAGACAGGGTGGAGAAGCTGCAGTAGGGTCCCTCCGTTGCTCAAGACACAAAGCTGTGGCTTTGCAGATTTTGAAGGCTCTTCATCATCAATGGTATGTCTTGGCTAGGGGGCACTATGCAAACATCTCTGTCTGTGAAAGATAGCTAGTGGGTATTCCCTCCTCCCCTTCAGGCAAAATGGGATAGGTCACCTTAAACTGCTGGTGGAAGTAGTTTGAGTTGATCTGACCAACTTTCCAAGGCAGGCAGGGAAGTGGCCATGTAATCCCTGCCACCTGCAGTACTGCAGGGCTGGTGACCTCTGCCTGATAGGTGATGGTGAGGTGTTCATAGGGCTTTACTCTGACCCTACTGGACCTTAAAGACCAGCTCTGCTCATGTCCTAAGCCTTTGTTCTTCCTCTAACTCCATGGGGTCTGTAGGTTGCACAAACCTACAGTTTGTGAAAGTTTCAAACTCCATTAAGACTATTTCAGAAGGCTACAAATGAGCACAACAGACGCTTACTATATATGTCATTATTGCTGCAATTAATACACATATATGACAGCATTAATATCCATGATTGCCATTTTGGTTTTGTTATAATCCCCTGCTTTCATTTTTTCCTAATTCTTTAGATCAGGATACCTAACAGATTTGATCAAGTCAGCTTTTAGACAAGCATAAATTCCTGGGATGCAGAGGCTACGTGGCTGCCATTGGTGTCCCAGATATGTACCCACACTGCTTCTTGTGTTAGGCACCAGTTTCAGACTTTTTTCCATAGAAAAGGTCCTGCTCTTGCACAATTAATGTCAAGGAGAGCTTTTTTAGTTGAGTTCAAAGGAGGGAAGTTTGAAACCCCAGTTCAGAAGAATGACAAAGCTTCAGTCACTGCTCCTGCTAGGCATGGAGGGGAAAACCTTTCAACAAGCCCTTATCCCAGGGTTTCAGAATATGGATTTTTAATTTCTCTGTTTAAAAGTGCTGTTGAAAAGCAGCTATAGCATAGAAAGAGGGGCAATGACAAAATTAAACCTGCATAGTTAGCCTTTAATACTTTGAGTATATTATTGACATAGTTACACAGAAATCTATTTATAGTGTTTATTCACCAACACTCAAAATATTCCCAAGTCAAATCTTTCCACTGAAGGCAGTGGAAAGAAGTTTTCAGAAAGGAGTGAGTGAGCTGGTTAAACTCTTTGCCAGGAAAAGACCATTTTCTTTCTGTCCACTTGGCCAGCTTCTCAGCTGACAAACCACCATTGTCTTCAATGCAGTGACACTGATCTATACCAGCTTTTCAGCTAATGGATAGTTCACAGGCCACTTCTGTTTTTTGTCAAGTGTAGTCAAGATTTGTAAGTATTTTCAGCTCCTTTTTTTTTTTTTTGGTAAACTTTTTTTCCAACTCTTTTACTTGCTGTCCTATCAGCTTGCTGATCTACTGGCTTAAGTGAAGAAAGAGTAATTCCCTTCCTATAGATGAATTTAGGGGGGAATTAATGCAAAAGGACTAAAATGAGCAGAAAACTTTTGAGATCAAAAGCCACGTTCTAAACACCAGCATGTAACAAGTGACACTGCTCCATGTACAGGACAGAAACAAAGGCGGTGCTTTCATTTTGTCATCTTTTTCATGGTTATTATTTATTTCTTTTACTAGTCATTCAGCTCGAGGACTGAGCATGGGCTGAGAAAGGAATTTAGGATTTCAGCCACCCTCCCAACAGCAGCAAAACTATAAATAATGTTCAGTCTTTTATCCTTTGAACACTCCGAAGGCCCTTGTAGTCAGCGGAAGTGTTAAGCATGCCAAAGAAGCCTGGAGTGGGGTCTTTAATGAATAGACTTCGTTGTGCCTGGCGATTACACAGGTAGATGGTGACAAGGCAGACAGTGTCCAGTCCTAACAGCAGTCCTTGTGTTTGGGAGATGATCCTTTCGAACCCTCTGTTCTGCTCCGTCTGATCCTTCTGCACTCTTCCTAGATGGGGTGGACAGGAACAAAACCACATCCCCTTCCTTTCTGGCTCCAGCAAGGGGACAGGCATGACACAGACCGAAATGGGCATTTTGATCCTGCACCAGTGGTTAGCAGCGAGCACGCTGCCAACAAGGCTGAGTGAGACCTTGTGAGCATTCTTGTTCACCTGGTGTCTCCCCGTTCCAGCTCCTGGCATGTGGCTATGCTTTGAAACCATCCAAGCACTATAACATTTTAATATAATTTTTTTTATGATAAAGAAAGAAAGATGATTTAAATTTGGTGCCTCTGAACTTTTCTATTCAAGCCAAATAGAATGCTACGTGTTATCTTGGCAGGTTTTCCACTTTGGTAGCATTTCAAGGAAATGTGGAAATGAGAAAAATTTAGCGATAAACCTCTGTCTCTTTCCCTATTAAAATTGTCAGGATAGTAAATCAAGTTTTTAATGGCCAGGAAAAAAATTCAGTACATTTAAGAAACCAAGATCAGGATAAAATCAAGTTTTTAATGGCCAGGAAAAAAATTCAGTACATTTAAGAAACCAAGAGAATGTCTCTTGTGGCATCTGTAAAAATATCATCTGGTACCATTTAACTTGGGGAGAGACACATGTGACAAAGTTTATAAAGAAAATGTTAGTGTGCAGTTCAACTTGAAACAGAGAGCCTGAAAATACACTCTTCATATTTCCAAATTGTTTCATGTGTGATGTGATCTGTGGCAAGAAGGATAAGCTTTGTCATCTAGTCAGTATTTACTTAGAGCTTCATAAATACCAGCACAAATGTCCAATTGATTTTTTAGATCTGAATACATGCAGTTATGATTTTTATGATTAAGACCACATAAAAAACGCAACTGAATTTGCATGATAAATTATGGTGCATGTAAAGAATAATGCACAAGTGAAACAGAAGAAAAAAATCTGCCTTTGAGGCAATTGATTGATCCTGCAGTCCTGACTTCACCTGAAGGGAGGTGAAAAGGAGTTTTGGTTAAGGGAGGCTGGAGGCAATGAAAGTTTATGCCTAGTAGCGTTCTTGCCTTTTTTTTTTTTTTCCCTGTGGAAGATAGATCTGTCAAACTAAAAGAAAAATAGGCTTCCTGTCCATTACATATACAAGTCCTTGAATTATCTTTAGCGGTTGCCTTTTCACTGAACTGTGAGACAACTTAATTTGAAATTACTCTTTTTAAGAAATCCTAAACCCTTGACACATTTCATTAGGCACAAAATGATTATAGTTATCAGTTAATTTGTTTGAAGACTTGGTAAACACTTGTTACAAAGAGTTTTAGAGATGTCTAGTAGTTAGCAGAAAAGGGAAGCTGTCTCCAATCCTTAGTTTATTTACTTAGCACTTATTAAGCACCACTTCTGTATCTACCCAAAAAAGAAATATTTTAAGCAAACCGTAAAAGTAGGCTTGACCCTTTCACGGGCACATCATAAATCAATTGTTAAAGCAAGGGTGAAAACTCTGAAAGAGGTCAGAGGTGGAAGAGAGGTCATCGCTGAGAAGGGACAGTGTGAAAATTCACGAGGGGTGGAGCTTAGCTGGAGATAAAGGCTGGAAAAAGGAAATTCTAGAAGTGGCGAGGCTCTTACACCACGAAAGCACCAATAAAATCATAGCTATCAGAGTGCTGAGGTTATTCACAGATCATTTCTAATCCTGCAGCTCCAATTGCCAGATCAGTGATGCCAGCTCATCTGCCTAGTGACAAAAAGGCAGTTTTTTAAGTGGAGGGCTTACTTTTAGTTAGCAAAGCTCTTACTTACTGCAAAGTAAGAGCAACACTTCTGTCCATTTCTCAAAAACTGTACCATTTCTTCTGCTAGGCTTTTCTTGATCTTGCTGTCATCAAGTCAGAGAGGTTTAGCTCAATGACATAACATTTTCTCTGGACAACCTTTGATAACTTGGGAGCGAGCACTGTATAAAACCGTTTGATGCTATTCCCTGAGCAAGCAAGAAACTCTGCATATGTTTGACTTCAGTGGTTTTGACTTAAAGTAGTGACTACTAATGCACCAGTATGTTCAGGACTGAGACTCCACACAGAGTTGAGGGAACTGCATAGTGATATGAAATGGAGATAACACTCTGAATGCATTTGCAATAGCAATAAATAAAGCACTATCAACCGTACTAATTTGCCATTTTGTCATCTCTGGGTTTTGTCTCATCTTCAGTCAAAAGGTGTTAAATGATGCAACTGTAAGATTTGCTCAGTCTTTAACCAGCCTCACAGTTTTTTCATGCAGGTTTTAGCTCAAACTCAGAATTTCAATGAAGAGCTCTATTTAAGCATTTGTTTCACTCAATAGACTAAAGTTTAAATTCCAAACAATCAAAGTTATTCAAATTTAAATGGGAAGATTTCCTGATTGTTTTGTAACTGCACAATTTATAAGTCATAATGACATTCCTTCACTTTGTCCAGAAAAAACAAAGGCTGATTTATTTCCTAATAACAAAGGCAAATGGTGAGGCTGTATGAAACTCCTTCCTTATTTTCAATGGGTCAGTGCCAGGCTGCTAGGTATCTTTGAACACCACCACCCCACCCCCCATCTATAACCTTCCCTGAAGCAAAGCGCTCTAAAACATTGCCAATCTGCGGAGCGCATCACATACTGAGCTATACTGAGCACCCAGTTATGGTGCAGCTGATACCTGCGCAGTCTGTTAGTAGAGATCTGCTTGATATTCATTGTATCAGCATTGATTGCACTGGGCTTACTGAAACACAGCAGAATGCATTCATCTGGCTAATGTGTATACCTTCATTGATGCTGCATTGTGATGTAAACAATGTCCTGTTCCTTCCTTATGGTAACCTAATTGACAGCCAGGCATTTTGAGCTCTCCAAAGGGCTATTGTTGTGGTGAATGCCGTAACAATAGGATTTCATATAGGTTGGGGCTTAAGAAAAGTACAATGTCCTTTTTCTGGTATAAAACCAAGAATTGTGTACTGGTTGAGGGTGGCATAATGGGTTCATCATGGAATTAAGGCTTTGGCTTTGTTGGGAATCAGCTACTTAAATTTTATAGATACACTTGTTTAAAAACTTTTCTTTGATTGAACACATATACTGTCTCTGTAGCTATAAACATATATTTTTTAAAAAGCATGCCTTTTACTCCCCTGAATCATAGACTCACATAATGCAAAGTTTTAAGCTACACTCATTGCTGTGTGTTGTCAGTCAGTGGTGAATCTCCGGTGACTTCCATGGGGAGCAGAGTGAAAGCCAACAAAATCACACCCTTCATCTGAAGAACAGTTTTGTCATGATATTACTAGAAGCTCAGCCCAGAAGTGAGAGAACTAGGCACAGGGGTTATTTCAAAATGTCTCTTAATTTTAAGTGCTTTCCATTCTTTGCCTCCCCCAGGAGACAGTATCCCTTCCTCTTCCGCCTTGCAAATTGAGATACTGCCAGTCACAGGCTCTGTTTGAAGATCTGGCCCTTAACCTCTGGGGTTGTGAGAAAATATTAAAAAACAAAGTTGAAAAACCTGATGTTTGGAAGGATTTCAACTAAATAAAATGTTCCTTGCTGGTTAGAGCCCTCTGGTAATGAGGGCACGGAGGTGCCTTCTGGTTATTGAACTTGAAGATGTTTCTCTGATTGCCGTGTGTTTCATGGGGACAATTGAAGGAGGAGGAATGGGGATTCCTCCTCCATGGGGAGGAATTGAGGAGTGGTGAATGGGAAAATGTCTTCAAAATTTGGAATGGCCACGAATCAAAGTGGGCAAGGTGCTGTCATTTATGCTGCTTCAGAAAAGATGCTTCCGGACCCCAGCTGGTATTGAACAGACATGCAGCCCAGACTGTTCCTCTAGCCAAATTCTTCAAGGAGCATTTCAAAAGCCTCCCTCCCTCCTGGGGAAGTTTGGCTCCCAAAATTGAGAGGATTTTCTTGAGTGGCTGGATTTTTTTGCCCTACAGAAGCCACACCTGAGAAGTGCTGAACATCCAAAGCTTCAACTGAAATCAGCAGGTTTGACTATGTCTCAAGTGAGACAACCTTTTTACTTCCAATGTGTTAAAATGATTTAGGCTGAGATTCTCAAAACTGCTGAAGTAGCTTAGGCATGCTCTTCCCACTGAAGATGAATGGGTCTTGTGTTTTCAGACAGACATTCAACTACACATGAAGATCCAGTCTCTAACATGAAGTGGGATGACAGCATAATCCAATACACGTGGACTCTGGCAGCAGTAAAAAGCCCTCAACTCCTGTTCTGCCAGGTTCCAACAGATGTAGAATGTATGTGAAGTTTGTACCTTCAAGGGCATGGAAGTAAATCAAGCCCAGATATTGAGATTTCTCTTTCTCATATGTATGTGTTCAGGCATGTGTTTGAATGATCTTTTCCAAAACACAACATATTTTAAATCATCAAGTTTTTCCCACACATACATTCATATGGTGAAAATTAATCTTTACACTGATTATTTTAATTGGTTAAATATGTTTTAAGGGGTGGGGAAGAATGGGGTTTGCAATATTCTCCTGCTCCCCTCTTTGGTGTACTTGTGTGTTCACATGTGCAAACAACACCCTCCTCTCAAGCCCTCTTTCCTGGGATTCCTGAAACACACTCAAGCAGCTTTGCAGAAATGTTTAGCCATCCCAGTGGGAGCTGGGCTGTTGTGATGACGGCAGCTGCTGGGTGAAGGATGGAGAAGCTTTTTTGGCACCGTTGCCAAGTCCATTAGGACAAGCTATCTCCAGATGTTGGAACTTGATTTGGGTGGAAGAGTAATTTCCTATTAGTCTTATTGCTAGGGATGGGCAGGTTCATGTTGCCTAAATGGACTCAGACCCAGTAGGCTTGAAAATTCAGTAAACATTCATATATTATTTATTTTGAGCACCTCTGAGTGGGAGGGGAAAAAACATTTTTGTCAGAAAAAGAGGACAAAATCTCTAGTGAAAAGACAGAATCCGGGGTGGAGGACCCAATGCAGTGAAACAGAAACAAAAAATCATAAATAAACCCAGGCTATAGAACATCAGTCTCCTAAATCTAACTTTCTGGAAGTACAGTAGGGATTTAAAGAGAGGAATTGCTATCCTACAGTCCCCCTCTTATTAAATAAAGAAAACTTTATTAAAAAGATATATAAAGTTATCTGTTCCAGCACAAAAAGATTTTTAGTATAAAAAGGATTCCCACCCCAGCAAAACCAAAACCCCAAGCAAGGAAGAGAAAAGATGGCAGAATTTTAAACAAGAGATGCAAACACACTTTGCTATAGGCTTTTACAGCTTTTACAAAGTTTGCATAGAAAGGACCGAAAATACAGCCATCATATCAGTGCCTGAAGAGGCTCACTGGGCACCTGTGTAGCTGTGCTGTTGTGTCCCACTCGGGGAGGGCCGCATGGGATGAGGCTCTTGCAGCATCTAGCTCTTTGCTTCTTGACTTGAAAACTGCGTAATGGTTTTAAAAGCTACTAAAAATTACAAAACGAGAGTGAGAGAACAGCTCTGAAGCACTCCTTGGCCTGTACCAGCCTCCGATTTTCAAACCTGGTAATATTTTATCTACATGGAAAGTTTCTCCCCAAAGGTTAGCAAAGCCTGTAACAGGAGAGCATTGCAGGAGATTTGCTCTCTGGGGATGGAAAATATTAGTGTTGGTGAGTCTGAACTGCAAATGAGAGCTGGGCCACATGTATGGGTGGTACCAGGACAAGCAGGCTTCGTTTGTAGCTGCTTATGCCCAAACACAAGAGCATGCATAGAGTAGAAGTCAAGTTTTCCAGCAAACAGCATTGTTTAAGGGGGTAAAAGTAAGGCATAGACCTAGCCATGCTTCAGTCATTAACTTTTGACTTGAAAGTCAACTTCAGAGAAAAATGGTCTGAAGAAGCAGCTCTCTCAGCAGGAAAAAGTTGAAAATGGAGCATGACGTTTATCATACAGCCTCTGAGAGAGCAGAAACTCTTCCTCAGACGTACCACAGGTTTCCACATCTCTCGAGCAAAGTGCGACACGAGGAGCACGCGTTTTACAGTTCTAAGCATATTTAATACAATGTTTTTACAACAGCTGTTGCTTTCACAGAACTTTAACCCCACTGTGTAAATGCATCACAGGGAAAATACTCTGTTGTCTTGGAGACAGCCTTTGCTCGTAAGCCCTTTTCCACTGAGCTGGTGTCAGCTTTCAGCTCCGGCCGCATTCCAGGCGGGCAGACACATCCCGGCCTCTCTCTCCTCCGTCGTGTTACTGGCCCCGCTGAAGGACGGACGGCTCAGGAATCCAGGGCAATTATCAGGGTGGCCTACGATCAGTTTCCACCAGCACACCTGATGAGAAAATGGCGG
>NW_008794083.1:1976810-1977882 GCF_000699145.1 Aptenodytes forsteri
TCCAGAGGGGGGGGGGGGGGAATCTGTAAAATCTTTCCTGATATCCAGGGGTTTTTTTCTTTTGGTTAACTTTCGTTTCTTGCTTATCTGGCCTGGTACAGAGCCAGGTGTCTTTTTCCTGCTAAATTTAGACCAATTTATTGTCTTAGCTGAGAAGTGTTATGTTACAGCTGACACTTGGAAGACCATTGGAGGTATCATGTGACAAATGCCTGCCATTAAAGGACTCGGGAAACTTCTCTTGTCTGCGAAAGATGATACTAGCTAGTGTTTTGACCCCTCCAGCTCTCTATCATATGCACTCACTGCTACAGGTAGTACACAGCAAACACTGCCCTCATCACGTGTGTTTGTGGACACAGCCCACAAATGTGTTCTAAAGCTCTGTCTTCAAAGTCGCACATATGAAAAAGAAATAATTGGAAATTTCTATTAAACCCCAGAATATTTGTTTTCATCTCAGTGTTAGACATATGAATATGCTTGCAGTGGCTGTGCTCCATGCATGAATAATAATAATAAAAAATGATGCTACGAACTTCAAATATAGCCACCAAGCATCAAAGAGTGATTTTTTCAAAATTGTGTAGCTGGACCTAATCCTGCCAAGCACTGAATGCCCTTGAATGCAGTAAGTGTTGGAAGAACTCAGGTCTTCCAAGCTGTCCTGTTTTCAGCAGGGATAGAGTTAATTTCCTTCCTAGTAGCTGGTACAGTGCTGTGTTTTGGATTTAGGATGAGAATAATGTTGATAACACACCCATGTTTTAGTTGTTGCTAAGAAGTGCTTACATTAGTCAAGGACTTTTCAGAGAGGGACAAACGGTGGATGAATTGGCTGGCCAACTCCAGCAATATGAAGAAAGTCTCTCTTCCTCCCTCATCTCGGCTGTGGAGAAACTGTCCTGGGAGATCCAGCAACTCAGAGAGGACAGGTCCTACTCCCCACCTGTACGGACCAATATCTTGGCTATTAGGAGTCAGCATTCTTTTGCTCAAAAGAGAGGAGATAAAGGGTACATACCACAGGGTACCCTATGGTTTTACCTGCGTGACCACGGAGAGGACATGA
>NW_008794083.1:1982778-2026054 GCF_000699145.1 Aptenodytes forsteri
GGAAGTGAGCGAGTGGCTGTGTGGTGCTCAGTTGCCGACTGAGGGTAAACCATGACACAAGCAAACACTAAAGACCTTAAACAACTAAGGCCCTAAATCTAATAATCTCTCAGAAAACAGCAAGATGCAGCCATACCTTTGGCTACTTTATAATTAACACTGCTTTCCTTCATGTGTAAGCTTTTGTCGGCAGGTAATGTAGAGCTAATGCAAAGCTAAAAAGTAGATGTTGTTTCAAACACTAAAGACCTTAAACAACTAAGGCCCTAAATCTAATAATCTCTCTGAAAACAGCAAGATGCAGCCATACCTTTGGCTACTTTATAATTAACACTGCTTTCCTTCATGTGTAAGCTTTTGTCGGCAGGTAATGTAGAGCTAATGCAAAGCTAAAAAGTAGATGTTGTTTGTCCCCGGACACCCTCATTAATGCCCAAATCCAGAATGTACTCCTATCCAGGACAACATTTAATTACAATCTTTAATGGAAACACGTAATTCAGATCCCTTGGTTCAAATGACATTTCTAAAGTCTATGTTTAACATTAGGAGTGTCTTTTCCTGAATCATAGCCTAGAAGATTAACTGAATGTTTTTTCAAAAGGTTTGAAAAGTAAAAATTCCCTGTGTCAGATGACTTGTGTGAGCAAAGATCTGAGGGAACTGTCTGTAACTTCAACAATGCTTGACCAGAGTAATAGCAATAAAGACCAACATATTGTCTTCTCTGCAGCAGAACAGACCTCAGCAGAAGTAAGAGTTTTGGCTGCTAAACAAAATTAGGACTGGATTCAGGACTGGACCTGCAAATAAGCTCAACACAGACAAAAGAAAGTTTTAATGCTATGTTGCATTGAAGCAAGGTAGAGCTCATAAGAACAGCTGTGTATCCTACAGAATCGCAGAAAGCTCTTCCCTGGATTAGGTTGTGTTTTAAGCTTGTGTTTTGACTTGTGCATTGTACATCACATCAGTTTATACCTGCTGGTGCTCACGAAATGTTGGTTACAAAATGTGGGAAGTCGCCTTCAGCACAGGTCTAGCTTAACTGGCACAGACCGCAGTGATTTCTTCC
Source organism: Aptenodytes forsteri (assembly GCF_000699145.1). Taxonomy (NCBI): domain Eukaryota; kingdom Metazoa; phylum Chordata; class Aves; order Sphenisciformes; family Spheniscidae; genus Aptenodytes; species Aptenodytes forsteri. The sequence continues at coordinate 1,983,854 of NW_008794083.1, forward strand.
TCCCATGGACAAGAGGCCCAAGAGGCAGCTCAGCCAGCTCTACCCAACCTATGAATACGCTGCACTTACAGTGCTTCTTTTCCAACATTTGCTTGCCCCAGGCGCATGAGGAAGAGCCCTACACATGGAGAGCTACGTGCTTCAGCTGTGCCAAAGCCTGCCCTGCTGGCAAGCCAGGGATCACAGCGCTGCCATGAGACTGAGCAAAGCCATCAAACTGTCATGTGCAATTCTGCGTGCAAGCGGTTTTCTCACTTAGGGCTGGGTGGCCAAAGCAGCAAGTTTAACTGCAAATGCAGCAGTGCACAGCTGCATGGTCCCCAGAGGATCGTCTGAGCCAGGCTTTCCACTCAGCTGTTTGGGTATCCTCAGTGGGGTACATTATTCCTGTTCATCTCTGACGATTTTGTCCCAGAGACACACCAACAAATTATAGGAAAAAGAGGATCCTAGATTTCCATCTTCCCTAACTTTCTCTTGCTTCTGCTTATTCTGCTAACTCCAACAGGGGACAATGAAGAATGTAGTCACTGATCACCTTGCTTTCCCTGACACATCCAGCATCACAGTCTAAGCCCCAACAACCTGGGTGAGCAGAGGGTGTTTACTAAGAACTGCAGCAGTTTCCTAGTGTAGAAATGAAGTTAGGAGCATGGAGCCAAAGCCACAAGGCAAACTTCCCCTGAGTGAAGTCAGCAGGATTTGGCCTCTTTGAAGATGTGTGCACATCTGTCTGCAAGTGTCATACGCCTACCCTAGATACAGGAGTTCATCAGGAAACTGAACTGACAAATGCTGTCAGGCTAAAGCATACCCAGGAGAGCCACTCTTATATGACCTCACAGAAGAATTAGCATGTACTTGACATTTATATGTATAGCTTTACTGTAAGGGAAAAGATATTTCTGACCTCAGTATCATAGGCATATTTAAAGCGTGCCTCCTCTGTCCTGGAAAGTACAAACTTTTTGAGGTTGTGCTGCCAGCTGCGTTGTTTTTTTACTTCTGCACATGCAAAGGTGCACCTAAAAGTTGTACACTGAGTAGGTAGAAGGTTGCAAAGGCAGCTACAAAAATCAGTGTGACACTTCAGTTGCTTACGGTGAATACTAAGCAGCGGTGAGTAATTAGAAAGACATAGTACCTAATCACATCCGTTTTGTTTTTGTAAAAGGTCGATCCTTATCTGGGTTCAAATGAAAACATGCATGTGAAAGGTTTGCATCCAATCACAGACTATACAATCTGACATATTTCTAGTCAATATGAAGCAACCCAGCTGGAACTTTGAGGCCCCGAATGTTTCCAAATAAGCAGGGGCCCAGAATTATTAATAAATGCATTAGCAAGAGGCTTGGCTCAATTCTAGGGATTATATTTCAAAATGGACTTAGATTTTTTTTCTGGTTTAAAACTGACTGAAGTGAGATGGTTGTGATTTATGAATGTTAACCCTAACATATGACTTTTTTCATAGATTACAATCCTGCATTTATATATAGTTAGAAGCAAAGTTGTCCCACTATTTTCAAGTAGGAAATCCTTCAATGTCAGAGTTATATTCTTGGAATTTCATATTGGCCTTCCAACATGTTTAGCTGGTATTTTATTTACCTGTGTTCGTGACCTCTGGTATCTCCAGTTTATTACCCTCCATGTCTGCTGTCTCTGTCAGCTTTTTGGTGCAGTTACAGACTCCTAATAATCTATAATAAAGACCTTCAAGACTATTTAATTCTCTCGGAAAGAGAACATTTGAACCCATATGGTCAGTCAACATTTTTTCTTCTCTAGTTCTTTCTCTCTGGACTCCAGAAAGAAAAATGAGTGTATATAGTTCTTTGTATGAAATCACTGGTAAACAGTATTGAATCAGGATTTTTTTGTCCTCCAGCAACATATCAAACTAGGAAGATAAAAAATTTCAAAACCTAGTGCATGCTGAGGAGTTTGCTTGAAAGAGCAATCAGTGTTTAACACATGGTCCAGTGAAAGCAATGCTATGCTATTTTTGTGTTGATATTTACAAATGCATTAGGAGAAAAATCCTGACTTTTAAAATTTCAGGATGAGTCAAAACTTTCCCAGCCAAATGACTAGGTTTGAGCAAAGAAAGAGAAAGCGTAGCAGGCTGTATGTCCCATTGTAAGACCTCAAAGTGCCCTAAACAACAGAGCATAGCACTGTGAAAGGAGCCAGGTGACAGATGCCTCGCTGCTTCCTCCCACCCCGGCGAGGCTCTGACTCCTGAGGTTACCCATGAGGGCAGTCACCTTTTTTGGTTCTTCAGTTTTGAAGTTAGTACTTTTGTGCTTCCCTCACCTAACCCAGGAGTGCATGCTTCCTCTGTCCCCTTCTCCTATTCCCCCTTCCCGTGAGGTCTGGGGACCCACAGGGTGCCGACGCCGCTGTCCACTGCCTTGGCATCATCCTCAAGTGCTTCAACACACTCTCGGTTTCTGTCACCTGCAAAAGGGGACTGATGAGGAGAGAGTGGCAGTGCCTACCCCTCCCAGAAGGCAACAAGGTGGGACCACCCGTCTGTGTCAGATGCAGGAGGCTGCCTCGGGTCAAATGTCCCCTGTGAGCCTGGAGCCACAGCAGGAGGTAATTCAGTAGTTACAGTCTTCTTTCCTGACGCCTCTCCTGATGGACCAGTTAACTAAATTTCTTGTTTGCCTGTAAGAGTCTTCCTGTTCGACAGTGTGACAGAGATGTAAGTTATTAGGCACCGACAACAGATTATTTCAATGGCCTTTTCCAGGGAGGTCACTGTCAAGTAAAAAAAAAAAGTGATTTGGGATTCTCTGGCATGAGAAACATTAACATTAGATATGGTATAAGATACCTTACAATAAGAAGCTTCCAAAGAATCAATTTTCTTTTCTGAAAGCTATGAAACAGTGAAACAGTAAGAAATGAATTTTCTGTGGATAAATCACCTGCAGAACTGAAGAGTTACCAGATCGGTTTTGATGCAGCATTTCTTTATTGGACCAGTTGGTGAAACTCTTGTGCCTTGTCACCTGCTAATGGTGAGAGATCTATCAGCTATCTGAGATATTTGGGAAACAGGTGGGATTCAGAATGAAGTCGTTCACACTTGCAGATTTCTGAAGAGACTGCATTGATGTTCGTCAGTCAAAATGTAAAAGGGAGAAGGGGATTCCTTGCTATATGGGTTTTTTTAAAGATTTTTGCTTGACCTAAGCAAAACAAAAAATCAGTTCAGTAGAATATGAAATAAAATGGGCTTGATATAAATTCTTTACATGAAATGAAACAAAGCATTTTCTTATATGTTTTATTACTTTTTAGAAATTGAAAGAAAAAACACTGCAATGAAAATATTAAAATACCATGTATGGATCATAGCTGTCATTTAAAGAACACCAAGTGAAATATTTGATACACAATCTCTCTTTTCAGGTGAATTTAACGCAGCTGAAATAGTTTTGATAAACATGAAACTATTTTTTTTACAGCAAAAGGACCGTTAGATCCAGTATACCCCCCTTTTCCGATTACATTATGCACTGAGGGTCCAGTCAGTAACACCAACTCAAGGTGAGTACTTGTTAGAGCCAGTGGGATACTCGCCAGAGCAAGGAGTGGAAGGCTGATCCCTTAGGGGAGAGGAGGATTGTAGCAATGTACTATGCTGAAAGACCTTCCAGAAGGAAGGAAGGAAGGAAGGAAGGAAGGAGGGAAGGAAGGAAGGAAGGAAAAAAAAAACCCAAATGTGGGAAAGCCCCCAGGTAGTTCTTGTCATTAGAGACAAATTCAGTATCATTTTCCAAATCAAAGAAATAATTACCTTCATTGTTTCATTTGGAATGCTGAAAAAAACCCAAAACAGCCTGTTTTTTGCTGAGCTCCCTGGGTGTGCTGGGGAACGTGCAATACCTATCTAGCTAGCCTGGCTGGAACTACACCTAAACCACAGCTGAGTCACCTGCTGGTCACAGAGGAGGAAAAGGGAGCTTCCACAGAAACAGCAGTCCACAGGTCAGGTGCATGCAGACTAGCCATAGGTACCTGGCCATGCTGTTTATCCTGCCTGTGTCTCCACCTCACCCTTTCCTGCAGTGTTATAACACACAGTACAGTTTTCGGTCTTTGGAAGAGGTTCAAGTCTAGCACAGGTAGTGGTAGCTCTGCTGAAATCACAGTGTTACTCCCTACCCCAGGGAGTAACGCTGCCCTTAACACCTATTCCACAAATAGCAAGTGTGCCTGGTTTCCCTCCTTGAATCACCTGATACCATCTGACCTGAACTTCCATACAGGTATATAGTTGTTTTGAGGAAGAGTTTACATCAGAGTACATGAAATTCATGTTATATAGCTTTTATTTTTATTTAACATATGCATTATATACTAAGCATATACTGAGGAAGGATTTCTGTTTTTGTCAGTATCTGTCAATAGAGTTACACTATCATGGAACCAGGAGAGTGAGGAGACCATCAGTCTCATGAAATGATGTGCAACTGTGCTGATCAGCTCTCGTTATTCCTACGAGTTCTCAGTTGCAGCAGCATGGACGGCTGCAGCGGCAGGAACTGCTGGCCCACAGAAGGAGCTGCTGCTGTAGTTCCACTAGGTAATATTAGAGTTTTGGTTTAGATAAGAGAGCACTTTCAAGGGAGTCTCCCAATCACTCCTGCTTAGCACATGGAGTTTCAGATCACTGGCTGGTCTCAGGGCACACAAACTGCATTCCTTTATGGTTAAACTAAACCAGAAGACACAGCCTGGCAGCACATTGGCTGTATTTCTACTGATAATGGACATTTAGTGCAAAACCAGATCAGAGCTAGTCCAAAATAAAACTCCTGAAACACATCTGGTATAAACGTCGGCTCTCCAGTACTGCTCCTATTGTGCTCCAGAAGTTGTTTATGTGAAAGTGGCCTTTACCATCTGCCCAAACAACACTAGATGACAGATTGTCTAGAGACTGCATTAACACAATCGCTCCAATCTTAGCTTTTACCTGTGGAGCTGCATCCACCCAGTACATGTGTTGGATGTGAAGTAAAATGGACTGGAGTAGGTGCAACACAGTAAGCAAAGGCTGCTGGCACTCCTGCCCTTGGGTGAGCAGACACCGCACGCGGTAGATGAGAGCAGATGCAAGCATTACGGCTGAAACATGGGTCAAAACAAAGCAGTGGCATATTCTAATCCACTTATTAGGTACACAGAGGTCAGATTCACTGATGTACTTTAGATTGTTACCTGCTGAATGTGTGATTTTCCGCACTTCTCTCCATCACAGCGTCAGAGTTCACACTGTATCCACATGGGATGATTGCAGATCATACTAGATATGACTATCTTTAAATACCCCATATTTTTTTCTAGGAAGATTCTCAAATAGTTTCTCTTGTCTAAATGACCTTGTGATGTGACAAGGTGTGCTCAGCTCCTACCATCTCAGACTTTTGCTCTGTGTGGCTTTATTTGCTCTTTTGGCTCTGAATTCACTTACAGACTGCATTCAATAACAGCTTAAAGTTAGCAGTCGGACAATAAAAGCAAGGATAAACAGTTGAACCTGCCGTTGGATTGATAAGAAATAGGAAAACACTATACAGCAAATTCCACCACCTCTTTTCTTCAGGCAATCACTTCCCACATATCCCAGGGCTGCCGACAGACTTCTGCTATGTTTGCTTAGGCAAAATGTGCCCAGCAGCCTATTAGCTCCTTTTCCCTCCTGGGAACCAAAATGATGTTCTTTTAGCAAAGGTTTTGTTAGGATACAGCCCTACCTTCCCTAGTAGCAGAAGGGAGCTGGCTGGATAGGTATCCCCTTCCCAAAAGCACAGCAAAGAGAATGTCCTCATCCACCAGCAATGACTTGAAAGCATCAAATGTTTTCCTAAGCTAGCATTTACTTTTTGTTAAGACATGCCAGTTGTGTTAGAAAGTGCTCTGTGTAATCTGTGACTTAAAAATGTGGAGCCTCGACTTTTAAGTGAAGAGCTTGTTATTACAGTCCTATTGTTAGCCACACGTGGCAGTATTAGAGAGATACTGTTGTGTATTTTGGCTTTGTTAATAAATCTAAACCCTGCCTTTGATGCTACTTTTACTCAGTAGTTTATTTTAAAGGTTAAATTTCAGCAGCTTAGTCTCAATGGAGATTGATATTTTCATCAAAGTATTTTACAAACATTTTAGTACAAAACCACACTTTCACAACAAACAAAATAAACAGCTACTGAACCTTCCTTTCATCACTAAAACAAACAAACAAACAAGCAAACAAACAAAACTTTTCAAAAAGCTAAATTTTAGGACTGTGAAGTGACCTGGAATGAAATGGCAAATGCAGAGTGGTTAAGCCTGTAAGTTCATTTATTTTCTTACTTTATACTTAATGTTGTTTGAAATATAATACCATGTAGGCATGATTTACACCTACAGTTAGGAATGTGCTCACATGCTACTGTTCTTTATGTCTGGCTTTTGGACTTGACAAAAGCATCTGTTTCACATGGCGGAAAATTGGAATCAAATTGACTTGGTTTAAATTAGTTCATTATGTGCTAAGTAGTGGTTTGGAGCTGTGGGTGTCATTATTAAAATGTTTTTCTTGTCTATAGAAAACTAGGAAATTACTAAACTAAAGGTGGTAAATATTAACTAATGCCAACAGCACTTGAAAAGAATGGCTGGAGGTGTTGGGTCCTCACACATGAATAATGTCAGATTATTAGCTCTCTTTCCTGAGGTGCACCTGTAATGGAGGGGTTTTGATGAGAAATAGATTTAAAAAATATGTTAACAATAAATTAGAATATGAGTTGTGCTTCATATAACCACAAAATTTAGCAAACACACTGTTAGCTCCACAGCAAATTGTAAGTGAAGCCTGCTGATTTCTTGGGACTCATGAAGAAACTCAGGTAAAAGGGATGTTCCTGAAGGAAATACTTATTGTAACCAGCATTTTGGTAGTTCTGCTAAAAGTGGTTTGCTGTTCTATGGGATATATGACTTTTAATGAAAATCTACTCTTACAAAAAGTGCACTGCAGTGGTTTGAATGGGAGTTCGGGGGGGGGTGGGGTTTGATACTCTGCTTTCCTAATGCACTGGCTAGGAGGCAGCAGAGAAGTGGTGACTGTAGCTCCTCATGCGAGGCTGAGACCTCTGGTTGTGAGTGATCCCACAGCATGAACACCAAGTCTCCGATCTCTGACCACTAATAGGTCATCCATCAGGACATTGCCAGACATTGACAACTCACCCTGAGCATGTGAGCCAGCTGGCTAGCTATCTGAGAGCTGTGCTGAAAAACATGTGTTGTCTCAACACTGAAGGAAAAAAAAAAACCAACAAATGTAAAGATTGAGGCATCTATTTTTCTCTTTTAATTTTCACCTTAGAACATTTCAATCTGAGCCAATAAATGCTATCCACAGAAAACGTGGTCCTGAGCCGTGACCCTTTGTCCAGGCCACCGTTCCTCTTCAGAAGAGACAGCAAAACAAACACTTGTTTGCTTTTGGGCTACCAAGATGCAGAACAAAAGCTGGTACCAGTTTCTTCTCCCTCTCAAAGCTGTTACCTCATCTTACATAAGCACTCAACATAGGCTACTATTTATGCCCTTGGACACACCAGCTAGGGCTTTCAGCAGATCTGTGAACACCCTCTCTGCTGACCAGTTCTCTGCAGTCAAAGCCCTGTCTCTCCTCTACTTTAGTTCAGTAAGCTCTCCTGCCTGCCCAAAAAAGCCAACAAGATGTTTGGCAACAACAGGAAGGGTCCTGATGGTAGAGGACATTGTTTTGCCACCTCATAAAACCTTGTAGTGCTGTGTGCAGAGCTGGTCTCTGAAGCCCGAGAGGGTTGTAGTGTAGTTGGAAAGCACACAGCAGAGGGAAAGCAAAATGCTTAGGTTGGCAGAGCAGCAGGCTTAGCAGGAGGGGCTAGAAGGACTGGGACTCTTTGGTGCAGAGAGGAGAAGGAATTATATAACAAGTTTACAAAATCATAAAGGTGGTGGATAACTTGGGTGTGGGCATGCTGTTCAGTAAATCTCACAATACTAGAGCTAGGGGACACTCAGTGAAACTCATAGATCACCTTAAGTCAGATAAAATGTATTCATTTACAGCGCACACAGTGAACTTCTGGAACTTGCTGACAGGGGAGGGTGAGAAGGCAGGCAGTGCCAGCAGGCCCCTGTAAAGGATTAGGCAAATTCCTGTGCAGTACCTATAATCTATAAATGGGCACTAAGAGGATGAGGCAGGGATGTAGCCTGTCTCACCCCTCATTGATGCTGTGGAAGAAGAGGAATGACTCACCTGCTCCCCCCCTAAATAGCACCTCCCCTTCTGGGTAGACAGCCCAAACTCTTGAAAAGTGTCCTGAAGCTAGAGACAGGCTGCCAACATTTAACAGGGTCCTTGAAACGTTTCATCTGTAACCCAGGCTGCAACATGGAAACCAGTATCAGAGGCTAGAGCTTTCTAGGGCATAGGTGGAAATAATTCCTTTTCCTGGTCGAAACTTTGACAAATATTCTTGTGAAGCAGTGTTTCTGGAGGAGGACTGTTGTTCTGCTCCTCTGGAGACATGGCTTTGGTCATACCATAGAGGGGCCATTGATGCTAATACACTGTCATCATTGTCATTGTATCTCTACGTATCTCTTGATAGTGAAAAACATTGAACTCAGTTACTTTATTTTTTAATTTCGGTTTATTTAAACTTTAACATATTTTTTCTGTTTTTAGAAAAGAGCCATGTAACCTTTCGGTTTCTCACTGCAAAAAAGAAATGCTTGCTAATGGTTCCCATGCCCTATGTGGGCAATCTTCAACCCTTACTTACCATGCACTGAGGATTCAGAAGAGAATACACAAGTAAGATATGAATGCTGCTTTTCCTAAGATGTGTGCATCTTTTGACATAGGTTGACTTGAAATTTGAGTAGTACCATCAGTGGGACCATGATATGGAAAGAAAAAAAGGTGGAGAGGAGTTCAAAATTTGCTGTTCCCTCAGCTTTGAATATGCACAGTTGTGATTGACATCCTCATGTTGGCAAGGAGGTGCCTATAAGTGGAGAATAGTCTTTGTAGAGAATTGATTTGTAATTGCCTTCTTTCACTGGATCCCTGACTCTTGGACTGACAGACATACACCTAATACCAGATCCAAGATCACTTGTCTCCATATGCATTTGAAGAGAAGTTCTCCTGTATTCCCTCCCTGGTATGTAAACTTTGTCAGCTCCCTTCATCCCGTCTTTTTTTTCTGTGGATCAAATTACTGCAGCATAGTCTGCAACAACTGGTGTGGTTTATGTTTAGCACAATGCCTTCCTCCCTTCTTCATGTTTATGGCATTTACTCTGCTCTTAAACAGCAAAGCACAGCACTATCCTTTAAGTTGAGACCAAGCCCCTGTTCCTATCTCATCTTGAAGTGCAGTTTCTGGAGACACTTCTGTCTGCAGCCACAGGCCTTCTTGTCTGCCTTAGGATATCCCTTAAAGTGCAGTCAGTAGGGCCGTGGGCTTACTGAAGGCATGCATATGTCAGTGTACTCACATGGGCTTATACTTTAATAAGCAATATCAAGCCTATTAGTAATAATGAAAGTGTTCAAGCAAGGAAACTTGAATTAAGAAAACTCTACATACCTAGTACACAGCTTGCATTACAGGAGACTATTGTATCAAATGCTCGTCTACAACACACACCGGCTGTATGCCAGTGACAGAGGAGACCCTTAAGTTCGTAAATCTGCTGTGGGCACCCGTGAGGTCATCTACGCCTCCACCCTGGCTCCCCAGCCACAGACCGCCCATGCAGCTCGCCTGCTCTCTCAGTGGAAGTCAGGGATCCACAGTTACTCCAGAGAGAGACAGAGGATGCTGAACTGTTATACAGCTGTCACTGTTACACACAGGGCTAAAGGTTTGGAGAGCTGAAGATCTGTGAGATGGGCATGTGTGCACAGGAGGGGCAGACACATGCATGTGCAGCCCCTTTCCCTCATAAAAGTCTACTTGTCGTAGAGTTTATCGTTTGAGAAAAAAGAAGGCGAAGTCTTGGTGCTACTCTGTTTCTAGTAGGGATGCTTGGTGAAATCCACATTTCAAGATCACAGACAACGTCTGAGTTTTTCTGAGGGAGGAGCTAATCTGTTTGAAAACAGCACAGAGGAGCAGACATTCAGATATTTTCAATGCAGCTGAACAAGGGTTATCCATCATTAACTGTGTGTGATGGGCATCTGCCATCTGTCCTACTTTTATTTACTTTTCGGGATCCTGGGAACTTTGTCAAGAGCAAATCAAAGACCTTGTAACAGTTTTAAAATGGATGCATCAACTCTCAGTTTTACTGAGGTGGTTTCTTATTGATGCCTTTATGCATAAACAGTAAATCAAATCCTGACTATGTAAAGGTCGCATTTATTGCCAGTTAATGTATTCTGCTGTCACTGAAATACATGGAAAGTTTGCAGGATATTTAACTAGGATTAGAATCAGACCCTAATAACTGGAGAATTACCCTTAGTACCATGCCAGTCTTGATTTCCCAGCATCAGGTGTCTGGACAAGTGCAGGTAACGTGTAGCTGAATGATACGTGTTTTAAGATATAATAAAGTCAACATGATTTAAACAGAGTAGCTTTTCCCAACACAGTTTACACTTTCTTGGAATAATTGGAATGACACAGATGTGGCGTCCACAATGAAGGAAAATTCAATCTTATAAAAGCTTTCTCCAGCAGCAGCTGATGTCTCAGCACTGGAGGCAGATCCAGCTACTGAAGAAATGCATTATTTAAAGGGACAGAGGGACAAGACGGAAGTGGCAGATTTACATTGGTTTTGCTTGCAACAAAAAAGTCTTACATGACCTAGAGAAATTTTTCGTTTGCATTGTGTTTCAGCGTAACAGAGGAAACCCACTTCTTTGCCTCCCCAGGGACATTGCAAAGCTGAACATCTGAGTCCCTAGCAGGAATGGCATTGCATGGGATAGGTTGTGCACTTGCTGTCCTCTGCTCCCTGCAGCAGTGGCCATGCATTGACCACCACATAGCTGTGGATGGGCTGCTGGATTGCCAGGATTGAAGACAGCACTCACAGGCCAAATGAGCTCCCAGTTTTGCTCAGCTAACCCATTTTGGCTCAGTCAGCTGTACAATGGGAGAGATGTAACCCTGTCAATCATTGCTCTTCATTACTCAGAGCTTTGAATATATCCTCAACTTAGCTATTCTGATGGCAATAATGCAAAAATGTGTATAAGCAAATCAAACAACAGTAATTTGATGTTTGTTACAAAACAGTACTGTTTTGTTTCCTTTTGCTCACATACAGGCTCTGGTGCCATACTGAAGAAGAAGGCATTCAGTCCTTTAAACCTGATCATTCCCAGCACTTAATTTAGTGGCTCAATTTGTTTCATGAATTAGGAGTGAAAGTGAAGGTGATTCATTCAGCCCTTAAGGCAAGAGGCCAAAAAGAGGTGTCACAGAAACACTGCCTGACATCCATCCCACCCATGACTGGCAGTATCCCAGACTCAGAGACAGCAGCCCCTGGCTCTGGCATCAGGAAAATTAATCTGCTGTGTCCATGTGAATCACTGGCTCCTGCCTCCTTCCCTGCATCAGTTGGGAGCTGTGGCTTGGAGAGTGGCAGCTGCATTAGGCCGAAAAAACAAACTTGGGGCAAATGTAAGGATCTCCACACAGATTGCAACTGTGTGCCTAAAAACCTTGCTGGCATAGTGATATTAAAAATAAGAGCATGAGCAGCATATGAACTGCAAGAGCTAAGCTAAGTAGCTATCTCCAAAGACTTTTTTGCACAACGGTAAGGATAAGAGACATCTTGTAAGAATACAAAAGTTTACCAAAGAATTTTTTTCATCCCTAAAACACTAAATCAAGCAATGGCATCATAGTACAGAGCAATGCTGAAGAGCCACAGCTCTTGAGAATTAAAATAAATAGTAAACATTAAACCAAATGAGGGAGCAAGAAGATTTTTTTGGGACCCATGCAAATATTATTGTGGCAAAGAGTGCAGTTTCCTCTTTTAAAGCAGGAGGCTGTATTTTCCTTTTGATATTATACCCTGCAGCAAATATGAAGATAGCTTCATTTCCTGTTCGGTGAGCAAAGGCAGAAAACAAGAGCTGGTCTCTGGAGGCTAAACTCTGTTATTCTGTATGGGAAGATTTGTCAAAGAAAGAGAAATAAGCACCATTCAGCTTCATGGCTTTCTTCCCTGCTAACAGCTGGTCAGTCACAGGTGCTGGCAAAACCCCCACCAACCTACTGAAATTTACTGGGGAGGGCTTTGTTATTTTAACACCACATTCAGAGAGTTCCTAATTTGCTCTGGTTTGAAGTGCTCCTTATAAATACAGTGAAAATAAAAAGAGCTCCAGAAGGAACCTGAATAAACACAGAAGAACTTATTTGCAAATACAACAGCTAAGGAAACAACCATGCAATATCTGTGCAGAAAATACACTGTCTGGAGTGAAGTTTGATTGTAGTTTCACTTTGTAGCCATGCTATTCCTCTACAAATACAGTTGTAACATCTCTGTCCTCTGGTATGTTTCTGAAGGGCAGGCAGAGTGCTGAAGAAAATGCCTTTTTAGAGGGTATGGGAGAGTTTCTGGGAACTCAAGGAAACCACAGGACAAATAGTCAAGCAGTCGTAACTCCCTGGGGGACATCCAGTAACCTTTCTGATGCCAGTACCTTTCCCCAGAATTTCCCTGAAAATAGGAGCCCTAGTGGGCACTTCGCTCTCACAGCAGCACCGCAGGAGGCCAGGAAAGCAGCCACAAGGTGTCTGAGATAGTGCTGGGAAATGTCTCCAGTAGGAGACAGAAAATCACATTTGGAGGTGATGTACCCTCAGCTGGGCTGCTCCCATCTCAGTAAAGAGCATCAGGCTATACTTACGAATGACCTACAGTAGACAGTGCCATTTTGGGGGCTAGACCAAAATCACAGGCAGGAGGGAAAGCAGGGATTTCCATTATTTCTTTGTGGTATCAGACAATATACCGGGGAGTTAGTTAGTTTTCCATGACTTTTGTCTTTGCAACCTAAGCAACATTTGCTGTGCCAGGAAGCTAGTCATTTGGAAGCTCAGTCTTCATCAGTTTGAAGTTTGAAAGATCATAGCTGTTTGCAGGGAAAAGGACAGTAATGGAGGTTTTCAGGGAAAAAATATATTGCAAAGTAAACAGTCAAAATGACCAAAGACTGAAAACAGCACTGCTTCTGGTATTACTGACAAATCTCTCACGCCACACCCCGCTACAAGCTCACAGGCTGTACTTCTTCAGTGCTGATACAAGCTTTGGTGGACACAGTAGGTCACTGCAGCAAAGAATATCCATTTGAAGAAAAACCTATTTTTCCAGACACACCTGTGTTTCCAGATGGCATTAACTGAGTACCAATATAAACCAAGCTACTTCAATTAGCTAGCTCTTCAAGCAAAAATATCTTTTCTTCAAGACAGATGCTGTTTGAGGCACTGCGCTGGAAAAGACAAGTTGTTTGTCCACAGTGATGAAATTTTAATCTGTTTACTGAATAAAACTTGTGGCAATATATTTTAGATGGTATTCCACAATGTTTTTTGCTAATAGCAGTAATAACCCCCAATATTGCCAACATTTGGCCTTTTTCCCTGGGCTCTTGCCTAAGTGTTTACAGGATTCAGATCTATGTTCCTCTAAGGCTTTTGGCAGTTGTCTGTGCCTTTTTTTCATTTACTGTAGTAAAACATGCAAGAAGTAGTGGTTTCTGGAGTTACATTTTTCCAAATGGGTTCCAACTTCTCCTGACTTGTCAGGTTCAAGGAAGGAATGAGAGATTAGTGCAAAGTGAGGGCAGGGAGATGAGAATAATGTAGCCTTAGGAAACCCAAGGCTTTGTTCCAGGTCTATGGAGGAGGACAGACAGTGTGAAGTGGGAGAGGAAGATCCATCTTGAGGTATGAGTGACAAACAACACAGACGTATCTCCCAAGGTGTAGTATGCCCCTAGAGCCTTTCAGGAGAACAAGAGCCTTATACCACTTGGCTGCCTACATGCTATTTTCTGGGTGGCGATGGATAAGATCTTGCTGAAGCCTGTGAGAATGATTGACTTCAACCTCAGGCAGAAGATCGCAGTGATATAGATGATCTGGTCCTTAAAGTAAGCTTGGTGGCCTCAGCTAATTCAATTTATGGGCTGCTTTCCTTATTGCGGAAATCCTAGGAGAAACTTGCATTCACCAGAGGCTTGATCTACAAAAGGTGCTAAGTTTTGCCAGCTCCAATTAATTTCATGTAAGGTTGTGGGTGCTTGCACCTCTGAAACTCAAGCCTTACATATGATGCATGAAGAATCTGACCCATTCAGTGTCTTATTATCCAGGAGCATAAAAATTATTGAAAGAGGGGGAAAAAACAACAAACTCAAACTTTATAAACATTCATTAAAGTCCATCAATGGTATCTAAGCAGCATGATAGCATAACAATATGTCAGTTGTCACTTTGTAGCATGCAAGTTTTATTCCCAGTTTACCCCAGTAACCTAAATAAGAAAGGCAAAATGCACAAAGAATATGGCCATCTGGAATACATAATGTGGAAAGATCTGCAATGCATTACATGGTCTGGAAAGTGGCTGGTCGAATTCCAGAGAGCTAAGATAGACTTCAAAGTCTGGCCGCACATCAGTGAAACTGCTGATCAGCTCAGATATTTAAAGTGGGTGTAGATGAATGAATTTATTACATTTTTTATCTGTTGCATTCATATGGGAAAACATGACTATAGACAGGTTCTCCATTGATTTCATGCTTGGTTCTTTTGTTTTTAACTGTATAGTATATTTTCAAAATTTTACATCATATTGCAGTTTTACAAAAAGAGTATTTTCCCATATTTGATAATGTTATTGTACAAGAGGAAAAAAAAAAAACAACAAACAAACAACTGTAAAGAATAAGACATGACTCAAATACCTTAAAAAAAAATAGTTGGGAAATTTTAATTTTTATGCAACGAAAGACAAATCAAGCTGTGTTTCCAACTTTGCTTTGTTTTTAACTAAACACAAAACCATCCACCATTTGGGATTTTTCATATTTTTAATTCAAACAGCTTCTTCCTGAATTAATTGCTATGTCTGACTCTTATTTACCCAAACTTCCAGCTTTTCTACTTATTGTTGGAGGAAGGGAAAGAAAGATGAAGCCATACACTTCATTATTTTCCATGTGCTGATCCCAGAATCACATGCATCAGAACTGGGATTTGATGTGTTCAAGGCATATTTTACTCAGCCTATGAATGAAACCATGAATCTCCAAACTTTGATCATCTCTAATGGGACAACTGGATTATTCTACTCTTCTTTTTCCTCTCTTGAATGTTGGTATTGTTACAATAGCTTATATAGAGTCCTTTACTAGGCTCTCCAAAGGTAGAACTACCCTAACTGAGCATGATTTTACTATTCTACCTATTATTTAGACACTGAAATTAACTATGAGTAACAAACAGAAGATTTTTACTATAAAATACAAAAATGCTGCTCATGACAGTTTTTTCCTAAATTAGTTAGAGTGTGTTAGCTTTTGTACTGAGAGTTCTTCACTACGTGATTCAAAGTTTCCTGTTTATACAGCACAATTATCAAGTAAACTGCTGGGAGAGCTGGTTTTGACTGACTTTTAATTACTATGCAATACATGACAGAAATTGTAGTGTAATACATGCATAGTGCTGGCTGCAATGGAGTAAGAGAACTGTCCATGGGAAATGCGTTTGTGACTGGGTTTTTCAGGTTTTACTTCCCCAGGGCACATAACAAAATCCCAGTATGGTTCATGCAGTTTCCCATCCTCCAGCTAGGCTAGCACACACTCAGGAAGATGCAGCAAAATGCCTTCAAATACTGTCAACAGATAGATCAGCACATACAGCGCAGCAGAAATCACACTACCCTCTTAAAACTGTCTTTTCCCTTTCAGGAAAATAAGAATGATTATCTCAAAATAGTGGTGGCCTTGAAAGATAAACTATTTTCCCCAGGATCTTTTTCCATGCCATTAATGAAGTCACTGAGGAAGATGGATATATTCTGTTTGGCTACCTCTGTGTATGGGTTTGACCTAAATCAGTTAGTGGAGATTTCATGCTGTGATGTGGACGTGGGAAAAAGAATGGACAGGAACAGCAGCAAGAAAACATGTCCATTATTGAAAGGGGGGTTTGGTTAAGGACAGGTAGTTGTTGCAGCTAGGGTGGACTTCAGGCGGCTGTGACTATAGATCACACATTGATGGCAATGACGTCTCCCTGCCGAGGGTGTTCTTCCAAAGTTCTCTGAAGACTTTTCAGCGATGCATTCTTCACCAAAGTCTCAAGAGCTGAGGTCTGAGGCAATTTACCTCATTCTTGCCAGCACCTTTGAAACATCCATAAAGGCAGTCCTTATGGTCATTTGGCTCATCAGCTTCCTGTGTCTCCTGAAACCCAGATGTAAGCAATAATCTAATATGGCTGAAGAAAAAAAAGAAAAAAGTAAAAAAAAGAAAAAAGTTGGCTGAGTATTTGAAAACCTTCACACGCCGCAGAAGTTTGGGTGTCATTTTCCTCATGTTTCATTCATACCTTTAAAAGAAGAGGAAAGGAAGACATGTACTTAATCAAAATCCCAGCCGCACTTCCTGAGCCTATGTGTTTTGCAGATGGGAAGACTCAGGAGACAGATTGATTTTTAATCAACATTAAATAAAGAAGAGCATCTGCTTCGTGTAGTAAAAATGTACTCTATAGTCTGACACGGCCACTGATGGCATCACTGACTCCATGATCGGGAAAGTATGGTGGTAGCACAATGCCTACTAGAAGCACACCACCTGGGCAAAGGGTGACCTGTGGTAGAAAAACTGTCTAAAAATCAGTGTTCAAGCCTTCATTTACCACACCTTAGCACTAGAGACCAGATGAAAAGAGCAACTCGTCATAAAATCCATAAAAAATTTCTTCTTCATTATAGAAACAGATCCAAACCAAACAACTGTTCAAATAGCTAACGTTTCCAAAATGACTGCAGACAGGGTCTAAACTTTGTTGTCTGGTTGCAGTCTCATTGTCTTTTAAGCAAAGGAGTGTGAAAACAAAAAGTGGCTTGGATAATTGGCTGGAACATTTTATTCCCCCATACAACTTGCTATTTGCAAGTGAAGGGATTCCTATCTGAGGAGAAGGAGTGGAGCTTTATTTGCATTCAAGCAAGGCTAGTAGCTATGAGTACACTGCCATGATTTGTTACAGTTGTTTTCATGCTTTAGAAAACAAAATTGCAAAAAACATAAAACCAAGGTGTTTTAGGAACTATGAATAGAAAACAAACATAATAGTTGATATGAACAATGTATCAGTAACTTGGAAGCTAACTTTTTATTAAGTCATCCAGAAAATATTTCCTAATTATTATGATGTTTACAAAAATAGGTTCACTTTGAGAATGATCCATCCACAGAAAATAAAGGTTTCCTAGATAATCAGTTTCCAAGAAAAATAGTTCAACTGGCTGTAGAAAGGTGTGATAAACATGCTAAACTAAGAACAATAACAGAAACCTAAGTGCAATAATCTGCTAAAGAGTCTGAAGCACACTGGATGTAGCTACTTTGGGAAGCAGTTTGGAACTCAGGCCAAAAGATACGGGCGTTTAGAAAGTCAAGAATTGCTCCAATTAATTATAATGGGATTTGACTTTAAATCCTCTCCAGGCCTACTTTGTAAATTGGGTTGTTTATACTGAGGGTTGTTTAGTGGAAGCATAAGTTAATATCATACCCCATCCTCAAAGAAAGTGCTAGCAGGTAAGAGGAAAAGGTGCTGCAGGGCTGAAGAAGCCCCCAAAACTCAGGGCTCTGTTGCAGAGGAGTCTCTAGGACACAGTAGTCTTTGTTTTTTGAGCATTTTCTGGCAGGCCAAGGTTTTATTTTGCAGATGTTAACCCAGTAAGTTTAAGGGCAAAATAAAGCCTTGACTTTCTTATCAACTAGCTACTGCATATTAAGAGTTTACTCAGCCTTGCCTATGCTTGTTAATACATGTTACTCCAAAGGTTCTAGAGTAACTTCTAGAGCCACTTTTAAGGATACTAATGACAGATCTTTTAAAGATCTTAAAGACAATCTGGATTACCTTTACCACCATTTAAAAGAAAGGAGGGAGAAAAGAGATGTATCCTCTCCTTGTTACCAAAAGGAAAATCGCTGTGTAGCAGCCAGAAAAAACAAACTGATCCTCCTTCTTCCTGGAGGGGCTGAGTACTCCTACTCCGCTTTCCCAGGAGCTGCAGCTTCTAGCTCTCGCCTAACATAGCTATGGGTTTCGAAGCAAAACTATGTATTACGAAAATTAGGAAGGGAGGGGTGTGTAATGGAAAAGGTGCCCATATATAAGAAATATATTATGGATAGCACTGGAAGGAGAAAGGGAAAACTTGAGCAAAGTAGGAAGTAACTCATCTGATGTGTTCCTTGGGTTATAAGGCCTTGCATATCTCTTAAAATCATCATATCCGGCAGTCAGTCAAGACCAAGCTTGCCAGTCAGTGTTTACTGAAAGCCTGAAAACAGGACACTTATCTGTTGGGTTTAGTTTTACATGCATGCCTTTCTCTTTTGTCTTCCTGTCCTGCTTCATGTTTTTCCTATTCTCGTTCAAATGTTCCATTTTTTAGAATGGCTTAATAATCCTTCGAAACATTTAATTTCCTCTTTGCCAATCTAAGCCAAAACACGGGCTATATTCTGTTTGACTGATGTTTGACCATGAGGATTTTTTATATCTACACACACACACAGATGCACACACACATGCACACGCGCGCGCATGCGGGCGTGTGCACACACACTTTAAAAGAACACCAATCTGTTACAAATCTGAAAGCAATCTTCAGCCCAAATTCCTCAGGAGCTCATTCAGGGACTTTTTCAATGGCAATAGGAGGAATATTCCTCGTGTTCACAATTATTTAATGGAGAAATATCTAGATTGCTTTCAGAGCACCATCCAGCAGAGGAGTGTGTGTCCCATTAGAAAACTAAGCTTTCTTTGAGAATCACCGATGATGAAAAGCTGTACTTATTTTGCCATGCAAACTATGCAATTTAATGTGTATTCCCCTTAGGGGGTGACATGGAAAAAAGACCTAACTAAAGTCTTCTGATCTAATGCCCAAAATATATTGCATTTCTTTGCTTTATATATTTTAATGAAAAAAATCTTTTAAAAAGGTGCATATTTAAACATAAAAGAACCCAAATAATTTAAAATAATTACATTGTAAATGTCAGTTCTTCATAAATGAAGCAATAAAGCATATAGAGTAGGAGCAGGGATACATTGTCAAGCAGGTACCCCCTTTTTAAAGCTGCATTCCAGCAGCAAATGTTTTAAAAAGCAAGTCATAACATCTTTGAAGGGATATTATCTTTCTATAGCTGAAGTCCATTTCTTATCTCCTTTGGTTGGTTTCAAGGAAAATCTTAGTGCTGTTAGCGTGGTCTCATGGCAGTCTTGCAACGACTGACCTCCATGTGCTTCTCCAGTCCCCCATCCTAGGGTAGAGCTAGGCAGTTTCCCCACATGCCTGCAGCCACGCAGCAGGGTGAACGGCCACAAGGGAAGAAAGGGCAGAGCCTGGAAAACCCTGTGAGAGTTTAAATCTTCTACAGCCCTTCTCCATGGTGTTTTTCTCTGTTGGAGAAACTAGAAAAAAATTGCAGAGCAATAGGGAGCTCATTTGTCCAGAACAAAACTGTCAGATTCCACCTGTATATGGGTGGTTTTATGCAGAAGAACCCTTTTTTTTTCCTGAAAGTCTGACAGAAACCTGCATCTTCTCCAGCAACTCACTTCTTTCCATCCTGAGTAAAGCAGTCACAAACACTGCTATTTGTTTCTGATTTTCAAAAGGCTCTCCCGCTACACAGTCAGTACACAACATGAGGCATTTAACCCAAGGAGCACACTGCTCTTTTCCCAAAAAACAGACAGTAAGGTACATACGATGCCTTTTCTTCATAGAGAAGGAAGGTCACTACAATATAAAAAGGAAACCCCAAAGGATTACTTCTTCCAGATAACCCAGCTCAGTCCCTGATGAGCTTTCCCTACATCGCTTCTCAGGGAGCCCCAGCTTGGCTACCCACAAGCAGAAATACACAGGAAAACTATGTGTTCAGCTGAGTATAACACACATGCACTATCTCAGGAGCACATTGTAAGTGTGCTGCCTTCTACTTCAAAAATTATTTGGCAGAAGACTTACTAACCATTTTTTGTTTTGTGTTTTTGTATCTAGCTTTATAAAGGATGCAGGGAATAGTGAAGCTCAGACTCCAGCCTAGATGAAGAGGATCAGTGTAGGTAAACACATATACATCTTCTCCTTCATATCTGGTTGAAGAATGGTTACTTTTGTCCCCAGCAGCTTCACAAAGATGCTACAGGATCCCAGGAGTGGACTCTGCCTGCCCAGGCACAACATCAGGTCCTTTCTGATCACCATGTCTAATCCTAAAAGTTACATATAGCTTTATAGGAATTGCATGCAGCTAAGAATATTTCCAAGATGTATAATTTTTGTTTACAGGAATTGCATGTAGTTAATATTTTCAAGATACACAATTTTTTGTTGTCCTTATACTTTTCTGAAAATGTCAATATAGTGGAAAAGAGAAAAATTAGTCCCATTTTAGCTGTAGTGTTACATTCTACAAGAATGCACAGAAGAAAACTCAGCTCCCCTTCTTTCCTAAGTGTACTTTATATAGATAGAAACAGAACAGGCAGGGCTTTAGAGACATACAAGCCTACATAAAATAGCAGAAATCACTTTTTGGCTCTGAACTTCTGATCACTTTGTGCACCCAAGTAAATTTATCAGCAAGATTCAGAGCATAGGAAGAAAAAGACCAGTGCAAATCAGAAAAAAACTCTGTAGCAGAAGACTTCTCTCACACAGATAATACCCCACAAATAAACTGAACTTTTGAAAAGATATTACTAGCCCCATGCTATTCATCAGAGAGAGGAGAGCTTGTTTAAACAGTGACTTGCAAAGAATAATGCTACTAACAAACATTTTCTTAATAAAATCACAATTAAGCAAAGACTTCTCAAAACCTATATTCCTTAACAAAACCTACCAAACAGTTCCACAGGTGAAAGAAATTTTTAATTTATCCATTTACTCCACCCCATTTGGGCTCTACATGATACTTTATATATAAATGGACACAGGTGCTGCATGGAGATTTGCTCTTCTCATAGCAGTTACTTTATACATAGTAGTTACCATATAAAACATTTATCTTCTGAAATGAGAGGTTTTCTTTTTTCTTTGTGAAATTAAAGTCTTGCTGGAGCTTTTTCTTGTATAATGTTGGCTCCTTTGGTGCTGGTTAATGGGACAGTATGTTTGCATAAGGTATTGATGAACGTACAAGGGTGAGACCAAACCTGAGCTGTTGCTTGGGTTGTGCTGGACGAAACAGATTCAAACCATGCTTCAGTTATAATCTTTCTTCTTTCAAAGGGCTACACAACAGCTGAGATTAACATAAGCTTGGAGTAAAACCTAGATTTTATTGGAGTATGAAACCTAGGAAACAACAGGTCCTTGATTCAATTCCCTTCCCTATACGTGTGCAGCCTCGCTCTCTAGGGACAATAGGCTGTAAGGTTTTAAATAATTTAAGTAATCCAAGGCCTGTTTCTTACCGTAGTTATTGGGCTGTGTCTTAACTGAGAAGAGCAGTTCTTCAGACAAAACCCTGAAGAGCAAAAGAATGAAGCAGAAAGGCCATTCAGAAGCTTCTAACATAACTGATAAATGTTTTTTATATTCCTGTATCTCTGTCAGGTATGATATTAAACATTCTCTGGTTGACACTGGCTACAGGAATTTCAGAAATGTAGTAAAGCCATAGTTTTGCAGTGAAATAATCCATGGTGTGAGCTAATTGAGTTTTGAAAAATGATGGATTTACCTACTGTATGGAAAAGCCAAAAAAGTTCTGTTTTGTGGATTTTCAAATGCATAAAATATTTTATTGTTACTACAGTTTCTGCTCCGAGGTGCTTTTCTAACAAAAAATCCGTTAAAAAGTTATTCAGGATGATACAATATACATGCATGCTTCTAACTGAGCTTCAGAAAACATTGTTGTCTTTTAGTTAGTATGCATTTAGCTTATCAAATTACAAAAATCAATTTCTTTACTGTCTTTTTTTGCAGATGAATATCTCCATAAGAAATAGGTATAGGCAAACAATATATTAGAGACTTCTCTCATTGCTTTCCCTATTGTGGGCATCTAGTTATCACTAGATTTCTTATGTGTGGACAGTGACTGCATGGAGTATCCTAAGTGTAGATACCTAAATGTATCTTAGGAAAAGCAGTGTCACACGGTCTTGATAAGCTCATATTTATAACTTACAAGTGTTCAGTTACAAAGAGAAATAAGATTTTAAAGACGGGTTGTGGGTTGCTTCAGGAATTTTTGTGTGCAAACATTGTCCAATGAAGAGAGTAAAAAAATTTTGCTCTCAAACTAGAGCAGCTAAGTGTACACAATAAACCCTAAATGACGCAAAACACATCTGGCTTCAGGTTTTGCAATGCCCTCCATAAATTAATTTTGATTAGTCGCAGGTTTGCAAATCTACAAAGCAAGCTTGTGTCCAGTGTCTCCTAACGTGGAACCCACTTACGGTATTCTGCTGAAAACCTTGCAAAATTTGTATTTCACCAGCTTTGTGAACTGTTTTGTGGTTGTATCTGAACTTGATTTTTGGCTTGCTCAACACAAAGCACTTCTGAACTGCACTTTGATTTTTGGCTTGCTCAACACAAAGCACAAAGCAAAATTCAAAGCTAAAGATTCTGTATGAGTAGAAGCAGGAGAAAATGATTACATGAACAGACTATGGCTCCACAGCCAAATGTGCACAGGACTATTTTTTTTTCCCTTCACTATACGAGAAATTCATTTTTTGAAACTCAAGTCCAAACACTGGAATTAGGATTTAAAGTATGAAGTCCATTCACTTTTCTTATTTGACTGACATAATTTTAGAAACAGAAGGTGTTCTGCAAAGTTTTATCTTCTGGAGTAAAGCCACAGTTTTAGGCTTTACTCAAGCTTGTGTTGTTCCAGATAGGCGTTGGACTCCTTTTTGGGGAGAATAGCTTTTGGGGATGGAAAAGGAAAAACAGTTCAATCTGGGCAGTAGTGGAGGGAGACAATAGATTATCTTTGTAATTTATAATCTTTATATAAAATGGCATAATAAAAGCCCAGCTTTTCTTTTACACAATGCACACTTAAGATTTTGGAGTCAAGCAAGAAAAGTAGTTGTGCCTGTGTTTTTAAAAACTTTAAGCCAAACATCCAAAAGCTGCTCAGATCTGTATCACTGATAGAGATTTGTATCCTTCATTTGTCATCAAGAAAACCATCTCAATCTAGTACTTTGCTATTGCTCCAAGATTGTCAGAAGCAATTTGGGTCCGTATCTGTCAGTAAGGAGGTGATTTCAGTAGAGAGGGGTAGAAAATCTTGTGTGGCCAAAGGACAGCCTTGAGAAAAGGGAAAGCAAGAAGAGGAGGATTCTTGGAAGAGGGTCTCACCTGCAGAAAGTGAATATCCAGTCATTCCCTTCCTGATGTTCAGTAACCAGAGTAAACATTGTGCCCATCACAGCCAGAACTTCAGCATGGCTTTCCTTTTGCTAGAAGAAAGAGAAGAAAATTTGCCCATAATGAATTGTGCACTTGAATGCAACGGGAATAAATAAACAGAGAAACTTGCTGGCGTACGGAGTCTCCCGAAAGAGACAGAAAGCTGTAGGAAGCATGGGGAACAGAGGTCCAAAAGCACCCTTGGTTTCATCCTTTACCTCATCTAATCTGGTTTATCTCTCTGAATGGTCTGGAAGAAATGATATGTGCAACCCATTTTGTGACGTTTCAAACATATCCCAGATGTCAGCCCTCAGTGTCAGAGTAGGGAAGTCTATTTGTTTGTAGAGAAATGCGATAGCTGTAATTTATGGTCTGACAAAGTCACTTTAATAACTGATTAGTCAGTTAGTGGGTTTCTGGTACTCTGCTTCTACTAACCACTTTTCTGCCATTAATTGAGATGTCTCATTTTATGACTTCAGAGATGCTCAGAACAATGCTAGAAGGCAAATGGACTAAGAACAGCCAATAGAGCTGGATTTTAATTTAAACAAAACAAGAACAAATACAAGTACTATTTATCCCAGCTAGAAATTTACCTTTTAAAATATGAAAATCACCACTAAACTATGCTGTTGTTTCCAGTGTTTGGGCATAACATTAAAAAGTTCTTGATTTTAATAAAGGTCAGATTCTTTCACAATTGGAAAACATCTGTCAGAGAATTTTGGTCAAACCAAACAGGCACTTCCCAGTCTCTCACTGCACTGGCCAATAAAATAAAATAAAATAAAAAATAGCAAGGAGCAGCAAATGTTGAGTTCATATCTTTGGCTTTTGCAAAGCTGCAGAAACAATCAGATGAGAAAAGCCAGTCATAACATGTTCAATGGATTGAGGGGGCTGCAGTTATTTTGCATAGCCTTGTTGCATACCCAAGGTCATAAACTCCTCTCCACCTGAAATACACTGTGCCACAGGTTTTAAGTGGCAAAGAAGGGAGTTTGGGTGGAAGCCAGAGACAGGGCTCAGGGCTGAAACAGTGGAAGAGACAGGGCAAAAGACACAACTGAGGAGCAAAAAGGAGGGGCAGGTCTTTTCACGTGGGATGGCCCTGTGTTGCATAGATATGCAAAGAAGTGTAAGCATGGCAGCTACATGATGACTGGTTTGGCAAGGCCAATGTAAGAGAAGGGAGCTACACCTACGGCTCTGCAGAGCACGCACAGTGAAGAGCCAGCTGAGAGCTCAGCCTCGTGACCAAGCCACATCACCTTGGGCACCTCTAGTGTCATTTTGGGTTCAGAGCCCCAGGTGTGACAAGGGTGTTGATGATGTGCTGCACCTGCAAGGGTGGACCAGAAAGCCTGGATTACCCCTGCCACAGGTAGACTGTGTCAAGGCAAGGGACTTAAAGCCAGTGAGGCTGAGCAGATCTGCTCACTCCAGCAATGGATCGACCCTTCTGGAGAAGTCTTCTAGACAGCCTGGCTTTCTGGCTGGGGAAACTGCATAGGCCTCATCACAAAGACCCCGTTGAGCCATGCGGAAATTGGGTCCAGGGTCATGTAAGGTGGGTGGGTGCTCTGGAAAAAAATCCAAACTGGGCTCCCTGAGAGAGGGAGGGGAGAGAGAGAGAGACTTCAGGAGTTAAACTGAAACCAGACTGCGTCCCAGGGTTGCTAACGAATACGCGTAGATGCTGATCTATTTTTGTACACAAAGCCTGTCTAACATAGCTTGTAGTGAAGCATAAGATTAGTTGAGATGATACGTGCATGTGTGGTTTCAGGACCCTTTGTTCTCTGCTGCCCCGCAGTAACTGCTAAGCAGGAAACAAGTCCTAGAAGGTACCTACCTGCCTGCTGGCATTCATCACACGTTCCTGGATGCAGAATACATGTGTCTGTAGCACAACTTGACCTGCACGGTGATGAGTGACTAGGACGTGCAGGGACAAAGTAGACAACTTCCCGGCTAAGAAAAGTCCTCCCATGAAAGCAAAAAGCTTAGAAGGTCTGTACAGGGCATGTATTCAGAGACCAGAAAACCTCAGTGTGTCCTAGTGCCATGCTATGGTCTGCCAACCAAAAGAAGAGGATGTGACTCAAAAAATTGCAGAGGACATGGCTCTACCCTGATCAAAGTGGAGAAAAGAGTTGAAGACCATGGTTATATAGAGACATAGTCAACTCTGTTATAATGTAGTCCTCAGAATGGAAGCATACATGAGGTTCCAGTCATTCGTTTTTGACAATGAGAAATTAAATTTCCCATCCCTGCTTTCTTCCTCTGGCTCGCACACATGTAGGTTGCTTGCAGCCGCTTTGGATTCATGGGAAGGTTTGACTGGATCTCCTGAGAAGTGCCTAGAGGCTGTCTGAACTCTGGTCCTGGCAGATGATTTTGTGATGAAAGCCCAGAACTGGAAATGAAGAGACCTCCTGCTGCCGGCAGTGTGCTGTCCTATGAGCTCAGGCAGTCTGCTTAAGGTTTCAAATAAATTCTTCAAAACTGAAATAGCTTCACTCCCCTGTCTCTTAGGAGTGGCATGAGGGGAAATCGGATTGCACAGGTACAGAAGAGGTTGAAAGAGCGTGCAGACCCCTTCTACTCCACAACCACGAGCTCAAAGACAGGCCTACTTTTGTTTTGGTAGCATGGAAGGAAGAAGCAATTAGCATTACCGTAGTTCACAGGCTGATCTCTGTCCCATGGCTCCAGACACTTCCATTTTCCTGGGAGGAAAATTTTCTGGGGCTGGGTTATTTGTTCTGTCTAGACAGGCTGAGGGGTGTACAACCATCTTATCCCATGAGACAACTGGGGGGAAATTTGAGATTTTGGCTTTGTGTGCAGTATTTGTCACCTATCAAGAGGAGATGACATATCTTCCCTGGGAAAACTGCCTATAGCTATTGGCTTTTCTATCTTAACTCCTCAAAGCAGTCCAGTTTCTGGAGAGTAGTAACTGTGCCTTCAAAGTTGTGGGATCTAACATCAGTACATTTCTCAGGAATTCTCCACATTTCCCTGCTTCACAGTCATTTTTCATCATTTTGGATCCTTTGCATAATCATCTCTTCAAAGCCTTAAAACTGGTATTGAAAAGAAGATGATGAAATATATCCCGAGGCAAACAAATAATAGAACAGTCCAGAAATGTGATCATGTCTCTTTGCAAGCCTGTGTTATTTCATTCACCCAGACTACTAAGACTTGCCATTATCTTTTCCCCAGTTTTACTGTGGATAAAGATTTTTCCTGTAAGGAAATATTTCCTCTAATTCAGCAACCAATATCTTGCTAGATAAGAGCTACCCAGCTGCATAAATTGAGCCATATTCTTGGCCTGCACCTGTCTGTCTGCAAAAAATAAAAATTAAAAAATATATATGATGTTGTTTATTAAGAAGCCTGTCAGCACTTGCCAATCAGAAGCAAAAAACTCAGTCTCAAACACGGGACAGAGAAAGGATAAATTAAAATTATTGGGAAAGAGTTATTAGCTTCCATATGTATTTCTGATTGCTTGGTGGTATGATTTCTTGCAGATGAAAGACATAAATGTGATGGGCTGCATTCAGCAAAGTATTGAAATATTAGCTGAATTTTTTCCTTTTTCAGCAAAATTCTTACGCAGATATTTATTTTTAAACCAAGTCCTACAGAAGTCAATGACTGGTATACCCAAAGTTAATCACACACTGCCTTGGTTTGGGGAATGGACTGCCCTACTGAGGATAAGAGCAGATTTCATATGCCAGCAGCTATCTGGATCATTGTGGCAGCAGTGAGAGTGTAAAAGCATTTGCAGATTGTGTCATAGCAGTGCCAGAGGGACAGATTGTGGTATGTTGCAAACAGAAAGGTGACCAAAAGCTTAGAAAAACTATCAGAACCAAAGGCTGACCTAGCCTAACATCCTGTCTCCAGCAGTGTCCAATGCTAGATGTTGAGGAAAGAGGCATATTTCTCTTGAATACTTTCCTAATATCCAACGATAAGCAGTTCAGTAATTTTCTGGGCCTTCATAAGCAGTAGCCCCCGGTAAATTTTTCTTCTCTGAATTTGTGCAATTCTTTCTTGAAACCCTGCATACTTAGCATGCACACTGTCATGATGCCCCACACTGTGGAGCGCCCCAGCTTAACTGCACACTCAGTGCAGAGGTATTTTTTGGTGTTTTTTCTGCACTCATCTCATCTGATGTCCCCTGGTTCCTGCTACAGAGGAAATGGTGAATACTCTTTCCCTATTATTTTTTCCCATTGCACTGACTGCCTTATTAGCAACTACCAACACCAACTTCAATTGTCTTTCCCATAGAGGTCTAGTCTATTCAATTGTTCCTTGAACAAAAGCCTTTGATCATTCTTGTCGTTTTTCTCTTTGCTTTTTCCATTTCTTCTATGCCCTTGAGGGACCACACTGTACTCAAGGTGTGAGAGAATAAAGGTTATACGGTGACATAAGGACATTTTCTGCTGTGCTATTTATTCTTTCCCAAATAACTCCTAGCACTTGATTTGCTCTTTTGACCCATACAGAACAGTGGCTGATTTTATTTATTTGTTTGTTTGTTCTTCTGTTAAAACCAAGATCCTATTTCCATATAGAAACAGCCACACCAGAGCTGCTCATATTATAAGTAAGGCTGGAACTTTTTTTCTCCAACATGCACCAGTTTATAGTTATCTACACTGAATTTCATCTGCCGTTTTCTTGCTTTATGACTTAGTGCTGTGAGGCCTTCCTGTAGTCTTTTTTAGTCAGGCTTTATCTTTACCTCCTAAACAGCGTAGATATAACCAGCAGATTCTAATATCTTTCACTCCCTTTTCCGGATCAGAAATCCTGGCTCATATCCTTGTGGGATCCCTTGATGACCTTCTTCCACTGTGAAAAATGACTATTAGTTCCTGCCATCTAATTTTATCCCTTTTTTCAGTCTATGCAAGGCTTATCCATCTTATCCTAAGGCCGCTTAGCTTCATGAACAACCTCTGTTGAGGGACAATGCTGCTGTCTGATACCAAGTCAGGAGCTGTGCATCCTTCTTGACTCGTTGCCCAGTGAAATAAGCAATAACGGTGCCTGAAAATCCCCTTGGTTCTAGCTCAGGTTCGGCCCCAATTATCAGGACCCCATTAACATCCTCATGAGCACAGCAGTTTGGTAGCTCTTGGTTCAGTGCAATGACGGGGCCTCTGTGCCCTCTGTCCCTGATGAAAAATATTCGCTTTGGTCCCAGATGCAGTAGGACAAGCAGCAACTCCAGCAGGTGTAGCCAGGCACATTTCTCACCCCGCAAGGTTTCTCGCAGGGAGCTTTTCTCAGCTTATTACAGACCTCTCAGCCCCCCCTGTTATCTGTCAGCCAAACTCCTGAGGTATCTCTATCATCCACACTCCCCTTCCACCTTTAACCTCTTGTAATTGTAAATGTTCATTAACTTGACACACAGTGTAGCTCCTGTTCCAAGTGCTCGGCGTAGTGACAGGGCAGTTGCTCTCTCTCTCCAGGCTGTGTGAGCACTTGAAAAATTTTTCACCCACAGGGCAATTGCTTGTGGTGAATTTAGCGTATTTGGACAAGTGTTAACTGGAATAACTGTGTCATCCCTCTGTCAGTTCGTTGGAGCGTGGTTAGGGCAGAAAAAGTAAGGGCACACTTCATTGTAGAGAACCCAGGTGCTTTGTTTTAAACCAAAAATGGTTTAAAATCAGGGTTAGAAAGATGTATCACCAGTTCTTGGGAATATTTATGTGTCATAGAATTATTTGAACTATTTGACTGAAAAGCTTTTAGCCATAGCAGCGAACACAAAAGTTGGCCTTAAAGTCATGTCCTCAGGTAGCTCTTTTGCTTTCTTTCTTCTCTGTGTAACATCAGAAACTGCCATTGCTAACTTACTTATACCATCTGAAAACCAGAAGTAACTCTTTTAGACATTTTTAACCTGACTGTTCTGGGGATAATGTCAGCTAAAGTCAAGTTTGAATTAAAATGAGGGCAAAGGCACATGGGAGCTGGGAGTTAGGCTAGTCACTTCTCTGACGCCCAGTTCCAGTTCTGAAATAAAATTACCACAATCCAGTTAAGACACCGGCCAGAAAGTGAAGTTGAGGGAACCTAAGCTGAAATGAATTAGACTTATATTTGGCCATCATGGCCAGACTAACACTATCTGGACCATTATAGTACCTGACCAAAAAATAAAAACTTCTGAAAACTCTTTGATACCGGCAGGCATGTCCCCACTGTTATATTTCCACTCCTTTTTTGTCTACATATTTATTAACTTGTTGCAAAGTATTTGAAGTCTTTACCACTTTCAGGGACAAGCACAGTGCCGGTAAAGTGGTCCCCTATGATTCTAGCTGCTCCCACAGCACAAAATTGGAGTAGAAAATATTTTCTTTGTGGGGAAGCATCATTCACTTGCAAAAGTAAGACAAAACTCATTCTGCTTTCTTCCAGAAGATCTTCCCCTTGTGGGACTGATAGGGAGACCGTCCACTTGTTAGATCATGGTCCTCTCTTTTAGTGTTTCAATTTGCTACAACCCATCTGTCAGTAGAGTGAGACAGAGAAGAGGAAATAGCTCTGTGCTAGCTCTTTGGGTTACAATTAAAAAGGTCTCCCCTTTGCATTTTGGCTGGTTGTTTAGGAAATCTTCTCCCTCTGAAAGAAAAGAATATCTTGGGACCAGCATATCCTTAAAAAGAGATTCTGCTGTTATTTTCCTTGGACACGTGGCTGCAAAAAGGTCTGCATTTTGTTATTTTTTTAATACAGTATGACAGGTCCCAGTAGGTCCAAGCTCAAAACCAGCATTTCCCCTCCACCCTATCCCATTTAGCTGTAATGAAGCAATCGTTCAGACTAAGAGATGACGACATGACAGCTGTGAAAATACAAGATCATAAATACCATGATGTCATTGTAAATCTGCAGGAGTTCAATAAAATTAAGAAAATTACAGTGTCTTTATTTCACACCATGTATTGCCCATAAGGTAATCCTGAGAGCACGGGTGTTGAGACAGTAAGAAGCTCAGCACATGCACTGGGGAAAGCTGCAACCCTGCCAGCAGGGCTGGGTTGTATGTCGTTGCTATACCACCACGCAGTCTCTGAAGTCCAGGTTCCCATTAAGTTCAGCAGACCTTGGATGTGGTCCCAAATGCACAATCTAGAACAACATTTTGTCTATGTAACATTGTCTATGTCTAATAACAATATTATGTCTACATTTTCACTCTGATTCAGAGGTTTCGTCAACCTGCAAATGGCTGCAGGCAGCTCTCAGGCCAAGACAGTAATGACTCCAGAGCCATGCCTGTTTTCTTTGGCTTTTGAACAAGGGGTTCCAAACCCCAAATCTGAGCTTTGCTTAGTCTACGAGCTTTTTTCTGCCCTGTGGAAATCACCTGGAGACATGGGAGCCACACTTAAGCTTTCTCCTCCTGCACTGCCTCTCAAACCCAGGCTCCAGGCATTGCAGCAGAAACCAGAGGCATTCAGGGCCAGGATTTCAAAGGGTGCAGGCTGTGTTTGTGCACACAATATTTGAATGCACACTCATTGCATGCTTAATCCCCCTCACGTGCAGGAGAAAAGGGGTGGATTTGCATTTGTAAGACAGCTGTGGCGTGCCCCAAAGCTCGTTTGGCTGAGGCTGCCATCTCCCACTTTGTGTGTGCCTGTGGTTTGCATTTGTCCATTTTGCTGACAGCGTGGAGGAGTGTGCGGCCCCAGGAGGGATAAATTAGACTTTAATCTTTGACAGCCTGCCCTCGTGCCTTTTCTAGCCATCTGGGCACTTCCTACTCTGGCATTGCCCCTGCGCCATGGCTTCTGCCAAGGCTTGGGTGCTTTCAGCCCTGCTTGACGCTCCAGTGAGGCTTCACTTCTCTGTGCCCACGTGTAGCCTGGAAGGTGGCTCAATCTTTCCTCCCTTCCACTTCAAGGACCTGAGGCCAAAGGAGCATGTCAGGAGAAAATCCACCCTGATCACAAGCACAGAGGGCTCGATTTTCTGCAGGTATGGTTTGAATAAATGATGTCATACCTCAGGGCATTTTTCAGCATGAGATTCATGCAGGTGCTTTCACTGCAGAAGTGAACTGCTCTCTGCTGAATAAATGAGCTCACAAAAGAAATAATTAATGTAAGAGGAGGGAAGGAGAAAACTATGCTCCAACCATTGGCATTGTCTTTGCTTGGGACAATTCAACTGACTTTGTGCCCTCTGTGGCTTCATACTGTATGGCTTTTATGTAAATCTTTCTGCTTCATTCCCCACAGAGACATTCACATACTGGTTCATAGGTCCCCTGCTCTTTTCTCAGCAAAGACAGGGTGTGCATCAGCCCCAGAGTTTCTCTTTCATTCTGCTGCCAGAGAGCTCTGAAAAGAAGATTAGCAAACCATACGAACCCATCATCAGTTGCATTAGTCCACAGGGAGGGATGTTGCAATGAGTGATATCTGAGGGTGGAAGATACTTATCTCCACGGCAGCATGAAGTTTACAAATATACCAACTGTAGCACAATCACCCTTATTCTTTTTCTGGCTGAAGCAAGTGTACTGTACTTTAAGGATAACTTATAGACTGTCAGACTTGTGGTCTTTAAAGGGTTAAAAAGGCCAGAGGCAGTGTGAGAAAGCTTTTTTTTCACAACATTTCTAACAAGCTGAACAAAATCCAGGCCTTGTTTAATGAGCACATATTTTATACAAATAAGCTCAAACGAGCTTACCCATCTCTAATTAAACTAGAAAGGAAGCATTTGTCCTAATTGGACTGCATAACTGAAGAATTAATTGTGTGGCTGCTTAGAATTGCAATCTTACGGCCCAATTCACAGAAAATACCTTCATGGTAGGACATACTATATGCAAGTTTGCTCATGTCTTTTTACCAACACATAAGCCCATGTGTGATTTTGATGCTTTGGTTTTGTTTTTTAAAGAAAGACTGTTCATGCACACATACATGAGCCTTAGTGGAGGTTAAGTACAGTATTTCAATATTCTAATTAGTCCACGAGAGAATAGTTCTCCATCACTGTAATTAGGTACTCAGTTAATTCCTACAGTGAAAATGCCATGCTAACTTATTTACAAATATAAAAAAGGTGACTATTCCATTGACTTGGCTAGATCTGCAGAAACAAAAAGCATGGCATGGGAATTCATATTGCCTTCCAGTAAGGTCTGGCACTGTGCATGGCATTGCAAGAAGCTAGGGAGCTGTTGGAGTAACATCTGCTGTGTTCAGAGGGTGCTTATTAAAACAGAGGAGGAACATTGCTAAATGCCCTCTCCCTGTGAATATTGCAAGTCTCTCCTGCTCCATTTACCAACCGGAGCAAGTTTTGACGACTGACCATGCTGTAAGGCCAACTCTGCTGTGAGAGAGGAATGACATGCACCCCGCCCCAAGCATTGCTGGTGGGACTGTCAGCGCAGCTCCCGCTCCAAGATCTCTGCCGATGATACACAAGACAGAGTGCTGCACGGCTGTCAGGCACAAGCTGGGGCATGCAGCAGGTTGGCAGTCATAGGAATCTCACTTTGGCTTGTGAACTAAATACCTTCTATAGGACCCCCACCTGAAGCCTTGCTTCTCTCTGGCCAAGCTCCGGTGACTTCAGTTTAGTCCTTCTGAAGTAGTGTTTTCAAAGTAGCGTAAGTGATTTAGGTGCATGGCTGGCTTTTGAACTTTGCTGTGAATAAGATGTTGAATTCCTTCAAAAGGCCATGAAATTCCTGGACACGCTATTGAGAAACAGTAGTTGTGAAAACATCACCCTTAATGTTTTGTATGCTCTAGCATTAGCAACAATATAGGGCTAATGTCAATTTGTCTTGGCAGGGACTGAGTATAATGTAGGTCAAGACTTGAAGATTTGGCTACATATAAATGTGAACAATGGAGAATAAACTATGAAGCATTGAGTGATAAGTTTTGCAGGCTCCTTCTGATTATTCTGCTTGCAAGGAGAGTATTGTTCTGCAGCATAGGCAGTAAATATGTGTTATATTAACTGCTCAACTTTTGATTCCATTTGATCTTTCAACACATAGGAAGTTTATTTGTTAGACTCATTTCTTCTTCCTCTATCAGGTTTTCATTTAAAAGTTCCAAAAGTGCCTATCTGTCTTTTCCTTACTTAGAACTTTTTATTGCTTGAGTCACGCCTGTTTTCATTTATTTTCCAAGATGTACATGAAGTGGACAGAAAACCAGAGGATCTTCCTAAATTAGACCCAGTAAATAGAAATGCAGACCTGAATATGATACAAGTCAAAATTAAAGGCATTCCAAAAAACCAGTCTGTATCATACAGTCATTGCTGCAAATCTTGGCAGACCAAATTTAGCCTGGAAATGCACAGAACCTGGTAGAATTTTTCTTCTGGCTCCAGAGCAAAACCTCACCCTCAACCAAAAGTTGTACCAGATATGTCAAAGGTATGTGTGCACTTTTCCACACATCCTAAATTAAAGCAAAGGAACGTGAACTACAGGCACTAGAACAAAAGCTATAAGCGTACTTCTCATGGGTGAAGTTCTGCTCTTAGCACTGCAGGGTGCCACTTCTAAACCACCGGCACCGAGACTTTCTACACTTCTGGGTCCATGCTGAGAAGACGGCTGGGTCCACAGCAGCCATCCATCTTGTGGCCGGGTTTCCCTAGCTGGGACCTGACTTCTAAAACATGCCACCAAGAGCGTCTGCCATGATACTGGGATATAGCCAAAGGTAGCAGCCTGTCCACTCCTTATTTAAAGGGAATCTTTATAATGAATCTCCAATGAGAGTATGAATCAACAGTCATTCTTCGGGTTTAGTACTAAATCTTGAAGTTCAACCACCTCAGCTAAGGTTCTGTGCTCTTTAATGAGTCACTGTTAACCTAACACTTCTGTTGGCATTTTAGAGGGAAAGAAAACAGGCTTGGACCCTCCTTGCTTCTATATGGTTCAGTCGTAATGATTCGTGCCCAGGATGTTTAATAGGTGCACAGAGAGAATGAATGCACCTCCTTGTTGCAGGTAAAGCGGTACAAAACATCAGATCTACTTTCTAGGTTTTTTTTTAAAATGAAATTCTGAAGCAGTTGAGTAAAAAACATTTACTCATAGGGTATGTGGACAGTGCTGCCAAGGGCCTGTGGAGGATTATAGCATTGTTTTTAATGTGTACAACTGCCAGTGGTATGCGGCCACAATAATGGAAAGAGAAGTCCTCATGTAAAGTATCAGCTGAAACATGAGCTTTTGTATCCTGTACAAAAGAGCTCAATGGTTGCAGTCCAGTCAGTGACTTAAATGAAGAGTGTACTTCTCTGTTTGGTCTTCTGTGGGAAATAGGTTGCACTGCCAAAACCTTGACACATAATTTGGCACAGTTGGCCAGTCTGCTGCAGGGAAGGAAGATTGGAGCAGCCGGAGACCAGATTGACTCACAGTGATAGGGAAGACAATTACTCTCTTGAGAAAAGTCTGGTCTTTGCCTGGCAGTATGGTCATACTATCTGTACTATTCCTCTACTATCAGTAGAGGAAATAATACTTTACCGAGTTTAGGGCAATATATGTTAAGAACTTCTGGTTTTATCCATGGGAGAGATTGATTGCAATACGAGGTACTAGGCAAAGGGTACTTCTTATCCACCGCTCTTCATGAATACAGCATCCTAAGGCAACCATCAGTGTTTTTAATTTAGTCTCTTCAAATTATTGTGTAGCATTACTCATTGCTTTCCCAATGCAGTCTGTATATCTTGGCCTGTAGTCCATTTATCTCACCACAGGAATGAAGAGTTACAATCTGCCATCACTCACAGTGGTGTAAATGCTGAGAAAGTACTTGAGGCCAGTGGAGTCATATTGAATTTATGCAGATATAAGTGACAGCAGAATTATTAAGTGTCTGTTTAATACCAGCAAAATCCTATGTCGTTTTATGATTCAGGCTCCGGTTCTCAATTCTTTGCATTGGACAAGTTAAAACAATATTTGACACATTCTTAAACAGCAGGGTATAATTTATTACAATCCAATTACAAAAGCATCACAAGAGAAAGGAATCAATTAGTTGACTGGGAGGGCATGAAGAGCCACTGATAAGATATACAGAGCCAAAAAGGAAAAGGAAAAAAACCTCCCAAGGTCAAATACAGGAAGGTCTTGCCTTTTCATGAAAGTCATCTTTCTTTTTCAGTTGACAAATGATCATAAATTCGGCAGTGCTGAAGAAGCACCTGCTTCTCTCCAGGTCTTGGGACAGAGACAGTGTGTGCCAACTCTCTAAGGCTGCCTGAAGGTAGAGCAGGCCCAGACTATTTTTGGAGTGGTATATTGACACTGATTTATGTCTGGTATGACAGATACGGCAGAGAAGACAGATTTCTTGTTAAAAGGAGGCTCCCATGGAACAGCATGTTCTGTGTAACCCTCTCCTGCAAGAGAGCTTGGGGATACAGTGTGTGCAATCAAAATGCAGCTGCAGGCAACATATGTAATCAGTGAAGACATGTTGAGCATGGGCCAATCTCGGGAAAGCTGTAGGTGATATTTTCTCTGCATATAGATGAGGTCTGCCAGTGATAACTTGTGTCTTGAACCAATTTCCTGTTCAGAAATTGTGTGCTCAGAAAATGTTCAGAAATCATAGATTGTTCCTGGAACAGCACCTTCCTTCTCGTGAAGGGCCACTAAAAATTATGGTTGTGGGGACAAAAGAACCCAAAAAATTTCTTCACATGGTTTGTGCTTTTCTGCCACAATGAGAACGTGAGTTCACCATGCAAGACTTTCTGGAGCCAATGTAAATCATCCAAGCTGTGCTGAAAGCATTACGACTGTGCCTTTCTCACACCAATGGAGCATTGCCTCTGTCTCTCTAGAAAATCAGATCTTCTCAGTTTGGTGCTGCAGCTAGCACATAAACCTGGAAATAAGGAATCACATCATTGTGTGCATCACCTCGTCCAGGCACACCTTGAAAAGGTGACTGAAGAAAGGAGTCTGAGGTGGCTCAGAAAGCCTTCAGCCTCTCCTCTAACACACACTGTAAATCCTGTTTCTTGTCCTTTGCATCTCCCTGTTTTTCTCTTACTCGTGTGTATCTGTACAGTATTTTCAAACATCAAAACATTGTGCAGCTCTAAGTAATATAGACAAAGTCTGTGATTGTTCAGCTTAATGGCATGAGCCCATTGTTCACTTGGCTGTTGCCAACTTTCCTCCTCTGCTGTGATGAAGTTTTCAAGAAAGATCTTGCAACAACATGTCAACAGGGCAGCCTCTTTCCTGTGGAGTTTAATTTGAAAGTTTTTGTTTGGTTTGCTGATGTCTCAGTCACAGAAAACCTTCATAACATAGCTTGTGTTTGGTTTGTATTTCAGATTGCACTATTGGAAAAAGGCGGAATAAAAACTGGAAAAGACCAAAATCCAAGGGAAATGGGGTACAGTCAGATGTCTCAAGAAAAGAAAGAAAACAGCAGCAGAACTTAAGTTCAACCTCTTGTTGAGACAAAGTTTAAAATAACTTTCAACTTCTAAGTAATATCTTTCATTAGCCTAACTGTGAAACACTCAAAAACACCTATAGGTGCTTTAAAATACCTTTTTGGGAGTAGTAGAAAAATTAAAGGTGTTCTTTTAGCCTGGTTTCCTATGAGTGTGATGTTCAGACAATTGCATTCTGTGAGTGAGTGTGCATAAATACACGTTAAGAAAATATGTAAAGGGGCAGAGGAGGTAGACTTTATTAATGCCTCAAGGTGACGAACCTTTCAAAGCTGCTTCTTGGAAGCTCACCTTCAGGGCACGAAGTCAGAAGAAAGCCTGCCATGGCTATTATTTTCTTCTTTTGCTAAAATCAAAATTAGAAGAAAGGGCTAATTTTATTGTGATTAAGCTGCATGATGTAACTACTTGAACCAAAAGCACACAAAGACGAAATACATCCTTCATTCTGTCAGGGTTACCTTCTAATTTGTATTTCTATCATGTGGTACACAAAACCAGAAAAAATCAACACCCGAGTCTTCTCCTTAGCGGCCTACTTGTCATCTCCCATACTCCAGCTATGTCAGTTGAAATGGCTAGGTCGGGTAACAGTAAAAGAGGTTGCAGCACACTCTTTATGAGACAAAACGAATACTATGTTCACGGCCAAATTCTGAATTCCTCGGCATCTCTACCCTTAAGATCATTTATTTGTTCCTGGTTGACATAGGATAATGTGAACTACTTTGGATACTCCGGCAGCAAACACACCAACTTCTGTTCTGTTGCTCTAGAAAAACTATAAAAATGATGCAACAACATGATCACTGGGTCAAGAGAGAAGACAAAAAGTAATATGTGGATATGAGAAGCCAAAAGATGATAAGGCAAAGTTTAGGAGCTGTCACACTGCCTACCACTTCCACAGTTGCTACAGAGATTATAAGGTTTGGGTTTCCATTTTTAAGTTGCCTTTGGCAGTAGAAACTTAGACTACTTGAACTCTCATCCTAGAAAGAGAGAAGATCATCAAATTAAATGGAGTTTCAGGTTGGTTCTTTGTCCCACAAGCTTGCCAAAGGGAAAAGACTTCTTCAGTATGCCCCATAATTTGTCAAACTGGTATTGGCCCAAGATCCTTTGCAGAAAGAGCTACAAATCATAGAATCTCTTGCGGTGAATAAAAATGTATAAAAGGCAAATGTCTCCAACACAGACATTGGCACTTCTCCTTTGTAGTAATGACATCATTAGAAATAATTACAGATCGATGAAGCTTTGCTTGATTAGCAGAGTAAGAATCTCTGTTAAGAGATCTGTTAGATAGCAGTATTGCCTGGTATCATTAAAAGAACCATTTTTCCAAATATATCTACACTTATCATGCTCTGAAACTTAGCGCTGTGCATGTAGGACTGCTTAAATAAAAGTTCTTCAACTTATATTCAAATTAACAAGAAAATTCTGTAATTAGTTGCAATAGGAAAAAAGTGCTTTCAGATTGTGATGTTGGATTTTTAAGACCTTAACTAAGAGAGGTGAATGTGACACTTTCCTACCTGCAGTTTAGAAGACAATTTTTGTGTATCCATTGTTACATCCAGAATCGAGCATGATAATAAAAGCAGAACTTAGATAATGATTTTACTTCATCTCATTTTCAGCAAGATGTTGCAATGGTGTTTTTTCTTTCCTCCTCTGTCTTCTTTGCTCCCCACCACATCACCCTGAAGTGATCTCTCCCTTCTCCTGTTCCTCCTTATACTCCTCTTCATGTTCTTTTCATCATCAAAGTCCCCTCCTACTTCTTTTCTTTAAAAAAAAAAAACCAAACCCCACACTTTATCTTCCATGGCATGCTTCTGGCCTTTCTCTTTTGGTCTTTATTTGTTCTGTTATCTACCAAAATTTACTAACTTATCATTTGTAAAAGACTGCCAGCTGAGTAGGCAGATGAGTATGCCTTTGGTTCCTGCCTCTTTCTGCTTGGCATGGGAGGAAAGCTGGAGTGAATGAAACACAGTGATGCCATATGGGTGGTGTAGCTTCCTTTGCCATCTTGAGAAACAAATGCCAGGCAGTGAAGGACCTCGAGCAGGTAGAGTAACATTGCACTCTGCCACTATGATCTTTGGAAAAGAGTCCTACACTGACAGTTTCTGAGGAAATTACTCAGGCAGGACTCCTACCTTTGGTTGGCTGTTTGCCCTTTTACACTTTGTGAAGCTCATGGCAAGAAGTAGGGACACCAACACCAGGAATGCCAGCTCATCTCCCCACCTTTCTCCTGAGGCCTTCCTGTGCTTTTGCCAGAACCTGACTCATTAATGATCCATTTGATAGGTAGCCCTAAAGCCAGAATCCCATGGAAATGCCACATATCTGATGGGCTGTCCTGCTCGCTTGTATAAGCAGATTTTTAACAGTAATGATTTCCGTTCCAAGGCAGTCACTGCTTACCCTGAAAAACGTGGCCATACAAGCCAGATCTGGATCACCTTATTTTACTGAATATATGCACTAAAATAAATGGAGCTATTGGTCTGCTGAAGGCTTCTTGATGAGAATGAGGGTTGTATCTCTCTCAGCCTAACTCCCCATGAGGGTGCTTGTTATGGCACGGTACTCACAGGAATGCCACAACGGTCCACCA
This sequence comes from Aptenodytes forsteri, assembly GCF_000699145.1. NCBI lineage: Eukaryota > Metazoa > Chordata > Aves > Sphenisciformes > Spheniscidae > Aptenodytes > Aptenodytes forsteri. Next base: position 2,023,842 of record NW_008794083.1, read on the forward strand.
AGCCCTCTCCTCCATCTCTGACAGTAGCCAATTACCATTGCTCAAGAAAAACAGTAAGGACAAGGCAAACACCTGCAGTTCAGGGTGCTGCAGTTCAGTTCCTAATGTGGTGTCTTTGTGCTTAAACAAGGATATAAAATTAGGATCCAGTGAGGACAATGTACTCTTTAACTACCATGCAACAATTTATAGTGTGGTGCCTGAGGGCCATGTCCTAGTAGTTCCACACAATGGAGCTGTTTCACTGGGACTTCAGCTGCAAGAGTTAAGATTATTCTGTTCCACTGCCGCATCAGGTTAGCTGAGTGGCTCTGTGGAGACACAAACCCTCAGTGAAAATGGAACAGTAGTGTCCGTATTTCAACAACTTCCAATTTAGATTTTGACACTGTAATTGTTCTTTGAAAGGTTGAAAGTATATCCTTAAATTCAGCAATGTCAAACAAAACAAAGCAGAAATCCTTTGAAGCTTAGTGAATATGGGGCCAAATGTAGTTTTCAGCCAGACTTTTTTTAACTTTACTGTCCTCAGTAGTTTTACACAAGTATGACTGAAAACAAAACTGTCTCTCAAATGCTGATCTATAATAAAACTCCAGTCGATGTGCACCTATGCTCATAATGCATATGCTGGTTGAAATCTTTCCTCCAGTGTATCTGCTTGTAGAAATATTTTACCTATTGATTCCTTTACAAGTCAAACATCCATGTGATTATTTTTGAAAGCCCTGCGTAGCACTGGTAAATCAGAAGTCCAAGCTGAAGCTTTACAGCAAAATACCAATGTTAGCATCCTTCATCTTTGCTCAGAAGTCCTGCTAACATCAATAATATCTCCATCTACAAAGTGTTTCAAGATGACGGCTCAAGAAATATCCCAGGTGATGACAGATAATAGAAAGTTGGAAGGAGCACACTGCAGCCCATTTTTTCTCCTCTCTGCTCTCTGAAATGCTTTGGAGCACATCTGAAATAATTAAGATGGATAGAGCACATCTTGTTTCCTAAAAAGGTTTTAACATTTGTGGGGATTGTTGTTTCTTCTTGAGAGACTGCTACCTGTGTCACAGGTCTGATGGAGTCCTGTCAGTGTAAGGTTACTTATACAGGCTGAATCAGTATTTATGTTGCTGGCAGTCATCTGCTTCAGTACTTTTTCCACAACCAAAGGAGCTTAAAAAGACAATGGAATGGAATGAACCTCTGGTAGTTCATCCAGTGACGTTTCATTGTATATTCTGTCAGAGACAAAAAGGGATGAATGGGAGGAATTGCTAATGCAGCATACTTTCAGGCAACCAATAAATTAGTCAATTGACTAGTTGTGCCTGGGGTAATTTCTCTAGAAGGTTTAGCTGCCAAAGTTTATAGCAAACATAGAACGAAAGGAGCAAAACCCTCAGAATGATTATGTCGTAACTTACAGAAAGCACAGAGCTGAGTTGTCACATACATATATTTGCAAATGTATTTGGAGCCATTTTCCATTTTGAAACATGTTTGTGATATAAAATATGCATTTTGAGCAATGGCAATGCTAATTTCTCATTGAATTTTGTTTCTGACATTGAGGCTTTCTGGGCTGACTATTAGCAGCCAGGATGAGCAGTCATACTGAGTTCTCTTATCCTGAATTGCAACAGGGCTGGATGGTTGCAATGGGTTTTCTCCACTGGGGATATGTCTGTTCCATTAGCTGATGTATGTGCCATTAGTTGTGATGTATGCAGAATGTTGAGGCAGATATAGACATCCTTAGAGGGCTGTTAGAATTTAGGTGCATCTTAGCAACATCAAGGACAGCAGGAGACGGTGCTGCTTGGCTGGATTTGCCCTCAGTCTGTCTGACACCCAGAGCAAAACTGAGGACCAACACCTTTTCAATCCCAGGCAGAAACGTTTGCCTCCTGGAAGAAAGGAGGAAAAGACTTCCCCTGAAGCCTGTGGTGCCCTTACAGAACCATTTCACTGCTCTGCAGACTGAAGAGGAAAGATCCATCACATCAGGAGAGACGCTGGAGCTGAGTAAAACAGCCCAATCTGCCCCCCCCCCGCCAGCGCAACTAAGAAAAGGCGACAGGTGATAGCAGTAGGCAACTCTCTTCAGAGAGGCACGGAGGCACCCATTTGCCGACCGGACGCACTCTCCAGAGAGGTGTGCTGCTTACCGGGGGCTCGCATCAGGGATGTCACCGAGAGGCTACCAAGCCTCA